>NW_027187313.1:3987682-4003144 GCF_028583685.1 Petaurus breviceps papuanus | reverse complement strand
ATGATGATGATGATGATGATGATGATGATGATGATGATGATGATGATGGTGATGGTGATGATGGTGATGATGGTGGTGATGATGATGATGGTAGTAGTAATGATGGTGATGATGATGGTGGTGGTGGTGATGATGATAATGGTGATGATGATGATGGAGGTGATGATGATGATGATGGTAGCAGTAATGATGATGGTGGTGGCAATGGTGATATTGTTACCATTATTTGCCATAACCATCTCCCAAGGTCTATCTAATACATTACAGAAGGGTTGCAATCTTCATCACTGGAGGGAGCACCCACACCCTTCTAGAGTAGTGATACTTGAAGTATATAGGATCCTAGGGAAAAATCATATTTGCCTACTCAATTCCTACCCATCCTCAAAAGCCCATCTCAGGATGAAGCTACTATACAAAGCCTTCACTGACCACTCCATTGTGCAGCAGTCTTTTCATTCTCTGAATTCCAAAAATATCTGTTGTATATGCCAGCAACTCTGTCCATAAAAATGAATTCCTCATCACTCTAATGGGAACAAAAGTGAAAAATCAGCAGACTGTTTTAAGTTTGTAAGTGATTTATTTTAAGGCCCCATGGAAGCCACGCCCAGAATGATGCAATGAAAAATAAATGCTGGTTCTGGAGTCCTAAGACCTGGGTTCAAGTGCCCTATGTCACAATATGGCATGACAGACTGGAAGTTTTTGATCCAGGGATCTAGCCCTGGAGTCAGGAAACTTTGGGTCATGTCCTTTTCCCAGCACCTACTGACTGTGTGGCCAGTGATAAATTACTCTGACTTTCAATACTTTAGGCAATTCTTTAAGACAAAAAGTTGCAGTGAAGGTGGTGACCTGAATTGATAGAGTTTCCTCATCTGGGAGTTCCTTATATCAGTGAAATTACAGGTCCAGTCCCTATCCCTATCCCTAGAAGCCATGGAAGAGGCAATATGGTACTGGGGACAAAGTGCTGATTTTATTGTGTAGAATTCATGGGACCTGAGTTCAAATTCCAGTTATGTTACTTACCACTTTTGTGATCTTTGGAAAATCATTTAACCTCTCTGGGCCTCAGTTTCCTGTCCTGTAGAATGCAAGGGTTATAGTACATGACCTCTGAGGTTCTGTATAGGTCTTGATCTATGATCCTCTATTGTCTGACCTAGTTAAAGTTTCCCCTTCTGTAAGAACTCTCTCCTAGGCCTCTTTAATCTCAGTTCTCTCACTCTGCCTACACCCCAATTCGTCCTGTTTATATCTTGTTTGGACGTCGATGTTTGAATGTTGTCTAGCCCATCAGACTGTAAGCTCCTTGAGGGCAGCAACAGGTTGGGTTATTGCCTTTCTTTGTATCCCTGGTGTTTAGCACATAGGAAACACTTCTAGTTGAGTGACTAATGATAAACGCTATTTTATGACTTACACAAACTTGACAAAATTTAAAATCAAATTACCTTCACTCATACACTGTATCATCATATCTTAGAACCTGAACAATAGTTTTGCAAGTGTTCAACATTGGAAGGATGGGGAAAAAAGAGAGGTTGGATTGGGGGTGCATAAAGGTACTCCTAATGATGAAATACCCTTCACTCATCCAAGTCAGAATCTATTCATTTCCTCTGACACTGAGGATGGCTCTGGATGCTACCTCTCTGGGTATTTCTTTTGAATGACTTCTAACTGACCGGTATATCCAATAATACAACATTTTGTGAGAAAATATTATCATCCAGGATATGTTAGAATAGCTCAGGCACCTACCCTATTCCTAGAAGCACCTGTCTCTATCTAGTACACAAGTTAGCTGCCATCTTAATTTCCTTCCTTCCTATCCACTCATTCTCTAAGACCTATGTCAAATCTCACCTTTTCTGTGAGCCAAATCTCACTTTTTCTGCTTTGATCCAGCAATACCACCACTAGGTCTGTAGGTTTCATCAGAAACTGAGTGATTTCTTATACCCCCCCCCCAAAAAAGCTATGACTCAGAATTGAGTCTAAGCTATCCTAATTGGGAGAGGGACTGAAGACTAGTACTCCAAGTTAAACTTCCAGCATTACATCACATGCTTTGTTTCACTTTTCACTCTTCTCTTAACTGTCCAGCTTTCTCTTCCTAGCCTTGGTCACCTCCTTCCTAGCTCCCCTTTATGTGTTGTCTTCTTGTATTAGAATATAAGCTCTTTAAAGGTAGGAATTATTTTCTGTACTTGTTTGTAATTGTATCTCTAGCATTAATCACAATGCCTGGCACATAATAAGCACTTAATAAATGCTCTATCTGATGATCTAAATGTGAATCTAGAGTCAAAATTTAAAAAAATACAAATTTTACTTTTAGAAATTCTTAAAATTGCTACAATTTTTATTTATACGTTTGGTTAAAAAAAAAAAACAACCTACTCTGCTACCTTCTTAAAATCAAAGCAAAACACAATTCTCTTTGTATTGAGAATTTCTTGATATTTTTCTAATGCCTCTTGAAATAACTAGGGACAGTAGTGAAATGTTAAAAACAACAAAAAAAATAACTACAAAACACCCCAAAGGTATGTACAGGAAGCATTGATCTAACAGAAGAGAACAATGAAACAAGTTTCCTTTAACCCAAATTCCTTTTCAGGGATCATTAAGTAACTTGTTTTCGATTAATCTAAGTTTTCACATCAAACCTTTTATAAACAGTCATCCTTTCCCAAAATATGAACAGGAAAAGAAACAGTGGGATGCTTTTCACACCAGAAGTCATGATTAGATCTAGGGCTGACCCAGGAGTAAACTAGACCAAGAATGATCTTGGCGAATGTTTCCCAGAAGATGTGGTGAGCCCAGGCAAAAAAACCTTTCAATGATTCTCTGTTGCCTACCATATTCAAGTCTGAACTATTTAGCCTGACACCCACCTTAGCCTAGGTAATTATGAACCCTTACCTATAGGCTGGTCAGTTTCCTCAGTATCCATACAAACGTCATGCTTCTACTTATGCCTATCCATATCTTTCTCTGGGCAATTCCCTCCAGTTTAATAATAATAGCTAGTTTTATGGAGAGCTTTAAGGTTTGCAAAGTGATTTCAATTATCTCATTTTATCATCATAACAATCCTAGGAGATAGGTGCTATTATTATCCCCATTTTACAGATGAGATAGACAGCCATTAAGTATCTTCCCCAGGATCACAAAGCTAATGATTGTCTGAAGCTGAATTTAGACTCAGGTCTTCCTGACCCCAAGTGCAGATCTCTATCTAGTACACAAGCCAGCTGCTGTCTTAATTTCCCTCCTTCCTCTCCACTCATTCTCTAAGACCCATGTCAAATCTCATTTTTTCTGTTAGCCAAATCTCACTTTTTCTGCTGGATCCCTTTGATCCAGCAATACCACCACCAGGTCTGTATCCTAAAGAGATTATAAAAAAGGGAAAAGGACCCACATGTAAAATGTGTGTATATGTATGTATATATGTATGTGTATATGCATATATATATATATTTATCAGTTCTTTTTGTGGTGGTAAAGAACTGGAAATTAAAGAGATGCCCAGTCAATAGCTGAACAAGTTGTAGTATATGAATATAATGGAACACTATTGTTCCATAAGAAATGCTAAGCAAATAGATTTCAGAAAAACTTGGAAGTACTTACATGAACTGAATCTGAGTGAAGTAGGCAGAACCAGAAGTACATTGTAAACAGTTACAGCAACATTGTGCTACGACCAACTTTGATAGACTTAGCTCTTCTCAGTGATGCAATGATATAAGACATTCCAAAAGACTCATGAGGGAAAATGTTACCCACATCCACAGAAAGAAATATGGAGTCTGAAGGCTGATTGAAGCATACTATTTTCTCTTTTTTGTTGTTTTCTTTCTTTCTTGTGGTTTTCCCCTTTTGTTATGATTCTACTTTCACAACATGACAAATGTGAAAATGTCTTTAATACATGTATTAACTATACTATACTATATAATTATACTATACATGTATAGGCTATATCAGATTGCATTCCATGTTAAGGAGGGGGAGAGGAAAAGAGGAGAAAAAATTAGACCTCAAAATCTTATAAAAGTGAATGTTGAAAACTAAAAATAAATAAATTTTTTTGCTTTTTTTTTTGAGGGGTGACTGTGGTGGTTAAGTGACTTGCTTGAAGTCACAGGGCTAGTTAAATGTTAAGTATCTGAGGCCAGATTTGAACTCAGGTCCTCCTGACTCCAGGGCCGGAGCTCTATTAACTGTGCCACATAGCCACCCCTAAATAAATATTTTTAAAAGATTTTTTAAAATCTTACTTTTTCAGGAAAACTTCCTTCCCTATCTACTCTTGCCCTTACTAATGTCTTTCTCCTGTGAGAAAGACATTATTTCCTATACTATCTATTCTATACAATATAACTGGACACTTACAGATTTTCTCCCTTAAAGTTCTAGTCCATTGCTTCATAGTGGTATGACTGTGACTTTAGGTGAACATATTACTCAAATTTGAGTATGCCAAACACCATTCTGGAAAGACTCTATGTATAGACCAGGCATTTGTTTTTCTGCCTGCTTTGCTAATTGAGTTAAAAAAACAAACAACTCTTCAATTCCTTTACCAATAAATCTTGAAATTCTCAATATGTTTCAGTCAATCAGGGTTCTATCCCAATGAGCCTGGGCCTGCATTTTTGCTGCTCCTGGAACTCAGCCTTTGTCTCTCTCTCCTTTGTGCCTTTCCACTAGTTATGCCCCACACTAGAAATGCATTACTTCTTCACACCTTCACTTCCCAGAATCCTTGGCTTCCTTAGAAGATCAATTCAGGCACAATCTCTTAGGAGAAGTCTTTACTAATCCCCTTAGTTCACTTAATCAATCTATCTATCTATCAGTAATTAGCACAATCTAAGCTTTTGTTATATGCTAAAAAAGAGACCAATCCCTGTCCTCAAGGAACTCACATTACAGTGTGGATGAAGGAAAGGGGACAATACACAAACAAATATGTAAAAACAAGGTGTTGTAATGGGAATGTAAATTTGAAGATCTTCCCTGCCCCTAGGCTAAAGTGCACCTGGAGCCTGGGGAGGGAGGCTTGTTTTTCAGTAGATACTTCTTGATTGGCCAGTGAATCAATAAGGTTGTTACATTCTCTGAGCCAGGAGAAGACTGTATAAGCCCTGATCTGTAGCTTTGTTTTGGGGCTTACTTTGAGAAGTGTTCTGTGATTTGATATGGATTCTGGGAAGCTGTTGTCCAGAGCCCCCCAGCTTTGAAAAACCCAGGTGTTGATTTGGTATGGATGTAATGGCTGGACAGTTTGGAAAGCTGTCTACTTGATCTGTTTCTGTCTTGATAATTCTGTCTGTATATTCTGAAGTTCGGGGTGCTGACCTTTTTCCCCTGAACTAGGTAAAAGATACATATTTGACTGATTAAAGTAAGTTTGTTAACCCATTTTGAGTTGCTTTCCTTTAACAAAGCAGATCCAAGAACCTGTGCTGGCAGACACCCTGGGGACGCTGGGGTGCTTGCTGATACAGATGTATATAAAAGGTAAATCAGAAGTAATCTCAGAGGGAAACTTCTTGAAGATAGAGCCTTTTTTGTCCTTATATGGTTTGATCAATAATCATTTAATAGTTATTAAGCTCCTACTATGTGCTAGACACTGTTCTAAGCATGGGGAACAAAAAGAAGGAAGGCAGTCCCTGCTCTCAAGGAGCTCACAATCTAATGGGAGAAGACATATATACATTTAAACATACATACACATATACAAATATATACAACCAAGCACAGCTGGCATTTAATTAATGCTTATTAAAGAATTAAGATTTGTGACCATAGCAATTCATGAAAACTATTTAATAAGGTATGGAGAACTTGTGATTTGCCTTGGGGAAGTAGGGTACCCCACATTCAGGAAAAAATCAGCGACCTTCTGAAGTGTCAAAGAGGAATCTACTGGCCTTGGATTGTTCTCTTGCTTCACATGTGTCAATCCTGTCTATCCCGGTCCCTTGAGAATAGGAGCTCGCATCTTATCCTCTATATATTCCAGAAAACTAGGCAGAATATTATCAGAAAGTGGGCATTCAATAAATATTTTCTGTTTGATTCAGATCTTCCTAGTACTTGTAGAAATGTAACCAAAGACCAATAGTTCTGGCAGGCAATTCCTCAAAATGAAGCAATACATAGCCCTTCTTGCCCCTCTCGTATTTGTCAGGGTGAAAGGGTCTAAATTTTCAAATTAACACATTCCCACCACACATGATGGCTTATGCCCTGTGCAAAATATCAAACCCAGCATGATGGATGTTGGCATCTCCATCCATGTGAAGGCACATTATTGAGTTTCGGGAAAGAGAAAAGGAAATGGGTGTTTGCCGACAAATATAACTGGCCTTGAAGTAAAAGAGTGGGGGTATACAGGCTAGGATGCTACAGGTTACCATAGCTACCCCATCAGATCTCTATACTGAGCAGCATTGTATAGAGTTCAGAGAGCCCATTGTCTTGTACCTGACCTTCCACTATATCCTAGAGACCCTGGTTAGCAGTTCATGGCCTTAGGCCTTGGCTTCAAAATTCAGGAGCAAGCATTATGCCCCAGTCACCCTGGCTCCTTCCTTTCTCATAATGTCCAAGGCCTAGTTCATGCACAGGCAACACTAAAGTGCTTAGCCAAAAGCAGACACTTTGCATTCACGTCATTGCCCCCCGAGTCCTTCCACCACATGCTATGTAAATATAATGAACTGATACACCTGCACCTCATCATGCCATTGCCAGAGTCACAAATGCCCATTTAATTACTCCAGCAACTTATCACTTTAAGAGACCAGACCAGCTTCAAAGACAGATGAAGCTACAAGGTTCCCATTGCAAGATATAACCCAACTTTTTTTCCATTAAAACCAAATAATGCAGTAAAGAGAACTGATTGGGCCAAATTGGCCCCCCACTATACTGAACCTCAGAGCTTGAAACCCAAGCTTTGAAAAGACTGGGCAATTTATGAGATCACCGTCTTCCACCCCTGAAATAAAAGTTTTACTCCCCCATATTCCATATGGTTTTCATGAATGTGATTTGCCATTTGGGAAATAAAGGTGCCTTTGGAGATAGGAGTGGGAGTGGGAGGTGCTAAGAAGCATAGAAGGAACATGCCTCACTGTTTGCACTGGGCCAACTAAGAGGGATGTTCATACAAAGTGAACTTTGGGAGGTTCTAAGGCAATTGGAGCAGTCTGTGTGATATTTATTGTTTGTTGTGAGTTGGGGGCTTACACAGGATGGAGTCTGGATTTTTCTTAGGTTTAATAAGAATGGTGATAGCACATTATTGGAATTTTCACTTGAATCGGTAAATGACAGTATATTGCTTGGCAGGGGGAAGGATGGCAGGTGTGTGGGCCTGATGAGGAGAAAGACAAAGCTGTAGTCACTTTAGTTGAATGAGTCACACAAGCAGGAATTTGTTTTTGTGTGACCCTTTGCAAAATGGCCTAACAATGTTGCAAATATTGTTGAAGTGTGTACAGTGCAAAGGATGTTGGGAAAGAGGTTAAAGAAGTGTTGTTGTGCCCTTCTATGGGGGTGGGGAGTTTTGGGGACTGTGTGTGTGTGTGGGTGGGGACAGTAGAAATGTGATCATCAGGAGGAAGAATGAGTACAAAATCAAGATTTCATTCTCCTCCTCACTTAGGTGCTTTTGGCATACAGGAGAGCTGAGATTTATGCCTATGTTGGACAGTGTGTGGTACAAAGAAGATAAGCTTATCTGAATGAATTGCTGATGTAACTTTGGGGTTTGGAGGTGTGTGAAGAGGTAGGCATCAGCAGAGTATGATGGGATGGGTCAGGTGCATGTTCCCTTCCATGAGGGAAACCGGACATCCACAACTGGAGGTTCAGATGGAAAACTGGGATGAGGAAAGCTACAGCTAAGTGAATGGAGGCAAGGCTGATGGCAGTCACATGGTGAACGAAGGATGAGGGCTACTGAGAAGCAAAGCAAAGAGTGAGCTTGTGTGGCTGTCTGGCCTGTAGATTCTTCCTAAAGTGATGAAGAACTGCAAGGTTTGGGACACACTCAAAAATTTCGGTCAAGTGCGAGTTGATGGGGGGGGGGGGTGAGGGAAGAGATACGGGGGAGGCAGGGGGAGGAAAGGGGGGAAGGGGGGAAGGGGCACTACTGCTGTGGGTGATCTGACGCCAGGGGCATACGGGAAATGCCCTGCCTTTAGCTAGCTATCCAGAAAGGTCACAGGGTTTGGAGTTGGCTGTATGAAGACTCCGAATATGTGTCCTTTGGGAAGAAGAGGTGCAGGTAGGGGCAGAAGGAGCTATTATTGTGGGGAAACCGTGTTCTGGCTGGAGGTAGGGAAAGCTCTTGTGTACAGGCGACTCTGTGTTGCATATGGGTGTGGAGAAGACGGGTGGCAGGGCGGATCTAAGAAGGTAGCAAGGGGGGATCGCAGCGAGCGAGTGTGTGTGTGTGTGTGTGTGCACGCGTGTGTGTACGTGTGTGCCTGTGTGTGTATGTATGTATGAAGCCAGAGTGGGGGTGGGGGAGGGGGGCCTCCCTGGGGACTCACCCAGCACGAAGTAGGGGAGCTCTGTGTTCTCCAGGTCGTCCACCACCACCATTTCCCCTGGGAAGTCATTGCGCACCGAGAACAGGAGCTTGGGCTCGGAGGCCGAGGGGCTGTGCATGATGCTGAGGTCGTTCTCCCGCAGGAAGGGCAGCGCCGACACCGTGATGCTTTTCAGTTTGCACTCCAGCTCCTTGGATGGGTCCCCGTCTCCTCCTCCTCCTGCGGCCGCGGCGGCCGCGGCGGCGGCGGCGGTCGCCAGAACAGCCGCCGGCATCCAGCAGCAGGCGAGCAGGGCGCAGAGCCGGGCTAAAGCCATCTTGAGCCCCGTCCGCCTTCCTCCCAGCGCCGAGATGGTGGGGGAGGAACGGAAGGGAAGGGAAGGGAGGGAGAGAGGGAGGGGAGGAGGAGGGTGGGGGTTTGGGAGGAGATGTGGACCCCGAGCGGGGAAAGCCTTGGTCCAGGGGCTGGGGAGCCGCAGCCTGCCTGCCTCCCGGTGCGGTGCACTCACTGCCTGAGCCCCGATGCAACCAGAGACGGATTTCTTTGTTTTCAGGGCTGCGAGCACTAAAAAGGGAAAACACTGGGGGACAGCAAGACCCGAAAGGGGGAAGGCAGACGGGAGAAAATGAAAGCGAGCTGAGGATTTCAGAGAATCAGGTCAGCCCCCGAGCTTGGGCTTGGGCTGCTCCTTCTCCTTCGCATCTCCCCAGCTCTCGCACCCACTCCGCTATTAACTACCTGAATTGGTGCTTCCTTTTTTTTTTTTTTTTTCCCAATCAGACTTTGCAATGCAAAATCTTCCCCTGGCATCATTCACATGGCTCAGTGGACTAGGTGGAGGCGAAGCTTGAAAGCACACACACACACACACACACACACACACACACACACACACTCCTTAAAGGACACTTGAAATGAACCATTAATATGATTTATGATGACCCTCTCCAGTTTATTTTGGTGTCTAAACACTCCAATCACCAACTACCCATTCTTGTTATTTCTGCTCCAACAGTTGGATTTGGATACTGGAGCTGGGGGGGCGGAGAGCGATGAAGAAGAGGAGAATGAGGCTGTGTTTTAACACTGTTTGAGAAAGCATTTTAAAGGAATTTGGAAGGCGCTGTGTCTATTGTCCAGGCACCCCAAGGAAGTCTTAATGTGTGATACAAAATAATAGACTGGAGCTTTTCCCTCCAGGTCTGCCTACCTCAACTCTGTTTCCATTTTTTTTTTTTAAAGGAAACTATATATTCAGGTGATGGTATGGTATAGCTGCCAGAAGTAATATTCTTCATGACAGGAAAAGAAATATAAATAGCTAAGGTTGGCAAATGTGCAATAGAGAATAATAATAATAATAATCAATCTAAGGAGGAAAAAGGAACAAAAAGTAAAGTTTTCAACTCTCTAATAATAAATCAGAAAGAGATATTTGAGTGTATACTTGTGTGTGTGCATACCAACTCAACATCTTCCTTTTAATGACAGGCATAGGATATTTAGCAAGTCTTCTAGGAGGAAAAATCATCCACATAAGATTAATTTCCATTAATGTTAGGTAGCCTCCCCTTTTCAAAAGAATGATAGCCAGAATAAAATGTTTTAAACATGTTGAGGGGTGTGACAGCATCTAACATTCAAGTTGTAGTCAATCACTAGCAAGAGTGTCCCCAAACACTTAGATAATGCAACTCCTTATACTGAGTCCCACAGAGGTGACATGAAGTCCCTCAGGAACTTGAACCACTATGTATCTTTTGCACAGAAGGTCTCCTATTTTGAAAGCCATTTAAAACTCATCTTATCAGAGATGGATTTCATTTTGTTTTCATATTGCATCATACACAAATACTGTTTATCTTATAAATATCTTTGACTGAATAATACTAGTGACTGGATGAAGATTTCTTTAGGGAAACTTTTTTTTTAAGCAATTGGGGTTAAGTAACTTGCTCAAGGTTACACGGCCAGTTATTTCTGGGTGTGGTGCTAAGTATCTGAGCCTGGATTCAATCCCCAGGTCATACCAACACTGGGGCAGGGGCTCTTACTGGCTGAGCCACCTGGCCTCCCCTAAGCAATTGGGGTTAAGTAACTTGTTCAAGGTTACAAGGTCAGGTGTTTCTGGGTGGGTGCTAAGTGTCTGAGCCTGGATTAGATCTCCAGGTCATTCCAACACTGGGGCAGATGCTCTTACTCGCTGTGCTACCTGGCCACCTGGGAACCTTTTTTTGTACATGTGGATAGTATGTACATATATTATCCAATGAAATACTAATAGGAAAGGAGGGAGTTATTAATTTTACTAACTCATTGTTAGCATAAAAGAAATCACTCCATGTGACTCAATTTACCTCAATAAGTGCTTATTAAATGCCTATTATGTGCCAGGTACTATTCTAAGAATTGGGGATTCAAAGGAGAAAAGGACAGTTCCTGCCTTCAAGGATCTTATAATATAATGGGGGAAAGAACACAAAACACCAAGGGAATGAGGACACAAACCAGGAGGATACTCTCCTTGAAGCAGAAGCAAAGCAGAGCTGCTAATGGAACACACTGAGTTATCTTCAGAGTTCTGAGGCTTCTACAACAGAAGGCATTGGGAGTTTAATGCTTCACTTTCCAGGTCTCCAATCAGAGGCAACTGAAGGGGTTGAGAAGTCACGGAGTATCCAAAAACTGAGTCAATCTGCATGATGGTGTTGAGATATCAGGTAATCAGCTTATCCCGAGAAGGTATGATGTTCTCCAGAGCTGCTGATGGGAAATGGAAAGGTGTTTGTCAGATTGAATTGAATACTAAAAGAAATAATTCTGGTAGGTCAAGTGAATAAAAAAAGACTTTTATCTTGGCAGAAGCTTTATATGGTCTGGTAATAATGACAACAATGATAAGTTGGGAAGGGAGAGAAAAAAAAATTTCAACCTTAGAAAGAGCAGATGGCAGGAACATCTTTAAATTTCTCTTTGAGTTGGCCAAATGCTATATATCCCACAGGATCACCAGGGAGGAAAGTTTGTAGAATTTGCCTGGAGAGAATGAGGCAAAGGATAATACCACAATCATGGCCTCAAAGGACTGTTACACAAAGCCAGTCATGGTGTAATGAAAAGAACTCTGAATTTGGAGATGGTCTTTGGTTCAATATTTGGGACTGCCATTCAGTAGCTGTGTGACCATAGCCAAGTCACTTAAACACTCTGGGCCTCAGTATTTAAAATAGAAGACTGTGAAGGTTCCTTCTAGCTTCAGTCTTCTGCCATGATCTCCTTCACACCTCTATCACATGATGAGATGGTCTTACTCCTTACCAAGGCTTTTATTCCTTTTCATCTCCTCCAAAAGATTGCCCCTGCATCCTCTCTTTATCATATGTGTGTGTGTGTATGTATGTATTAAAGCAATTGGGGTTAAGTAACTTGCTCAAGGTTACACAGTCAGTTATTTTGTGTGGGTGTTAAGTATCTGAGGCCAGAACCAATCTCAAGTCTCCCGACTCCGGGGCCGGTGCTCTTACTCACTTCGCCACCTGGCCGCCCCTTATCATATATTTTCAATCTCTCTCCTTTTCTACTGGTTTGTTTCCTACTGCCTACAAACATGTCCATGTCTCCCCCATGCTAGGGGAAAAAATATGCTCATTTGTTCTTTCCATCCCCAATATAATCGTATTTCTTCGGCCCTTTGGGGCTAAATTCCTTGAGAAAGCTGTCTAAAATAGGTGCCTCCACTTTCTCTACTCTCACTCTCTTCTTAACCCCTTGCAACTTGGCTTCCAACTTTATTTGTGCTCTTTCCAAGTTACCAATGGTTTCAATTGCCAAATCCATTGACCTTTTTCTTAATCTGCATTCAGTGTGACCTCTCTGTAGCCACTGACACTGTTGATCACCCTCTGGTCCTTGATACTCTCTTCTCTAGGCTTTTGGGACACTACTCTTTCCTGGTTCTCCTCTTACCTATCTGACTGCCCCTTCTTGGTCTTCTTTGCCATCCATAAATCCTGCAGAATACTATCCCAGGTCCTCTTCTCTTCTTCATCTCTACCACTTTACTCAGTGATCTCATAACCTCCTGGATTTAATTATCATCTCTATGCTGACAGTTCTTAAATCTACCTCTCCTGCCACGAATTCTCTTCTAACCTCTAGATTCACATCTCCAACTGTCTTTCTGATGTCTTAAGCTGGCTGTCTAGTAGACACCTTAAACTCAGCATGTCCAAAACAAAGCTCATTATCTTTGACCCATCCTGCCTCTCTCCCCTTTTAGTATTCTATTCAGGGAAGCACTATCTTCCCTATCTCTCAGACTCACAACTTAGTTTCCAATCTCTCTGACCTCCTACATGCAGAATCTGTTGCCAAGACCTGTTGATTTCACTTTGTACCATGTTTTTTCTCCTCTGACGCTGCCACAGTTCTGGTGAAGGCCCACATCATCTCACAACTGGACTATTGCAATAGCCTGATGGGGTCTGCCTGCCTCACATTTCTGACTGCTTCAATCCATCCTCTATTCAGCCACCAAAGTGATTTTCCTAAAACACTCTGATTGTATCTATACCCTACTTGATTAATGCGAGTAGCTTTCTATTTTCTCCACGAGAAAATATAAAATGCTCTGTCTGGCCAGGAACAAATAAAAAATACTCTATTTGGCATTCAAAGCCCTTCATAATCCATCCTCCTCCCTTTCTAGACTCTTTATGTTTTACTCCCCAACCCATATGCTTTGATCTAGTAACACTGACCTCCTGTTGCTATGAGTAAAACACTTTATCTCTCTGCTCTGGGAATTTTCTTTGTCTGTTACCCATGCCTAGAATGTTCTCCCTACCCATCTCTACCTACTTAGTTCTCTGGCTTCCTTTAAAATTCAATCTTCTACAAGAATCCCTCCACCAAACCCCTCCTTCTGTTAAATATTTCTTATTTATCATTGAAATATGTGTGTGTGCGCATGTGTGTTGTCTTCCCCATTAGACTGTGAACTTTGAGGTCAGAAATTGTCTTTTGCCTCTTTTTGAATCCCCAGCACTTAGCACAATGCCTGGCACATAGTAGGTACCGAAAAGTTTATTGATTGATACATAGTCTAACAGCAATATAATGGACTCGGACATCAAAAGTACTTATCAGAGCTAAGTCCTTGGTCCCTGTATAACTTTGAACAGACAACCTTTCAGATATCCATTTTCATTCTTCTAACAATAACAATAAAAAGCATTTCTTTCCAAATAGCTGAAATGTACAAATGCTGATCTGTAGGGATGTTAGATATGTGCACACACTCCCATAGGTTGGTATCCCATCAATAATTTTTCAGAAGTGCCTTGAGCTTCTGCAAAGAAACTCCAGAGAACTCCCCCAAAGTCACCCATCAATTTTGGGGGGAATTATCTGTCTGCTTCATTTATTTGCCATTTCTTTTGTCATCTTCTTTCTCCCACAGGGGAATATTCTCCCTGTTGTCTAGACCTTCTGATTTCATAAGTGTAGGGAATCCCCAAAGTGGAAACCTCTGTTCATTTTTTGGTAAATAATTACCTGGTGGCACTGAAGGATTAAGTAGATGGCCCTTGGTCATGGAATTCTTGATTGTCTGAAGCAGGTCTTACTAACTCCAAGGCTGGCCTTCATATAGATAGCCATACCAAGTTAAAAGCAGTTGTTACCTGGAGTTTTTATAGATGGTTCCATATGTTGGTGAGTAAAAGGGTCTAGTAAAAAAGAAAAAGAAAGAAAAAAAAGGAAGATACACTAGTATTTTGAGGCCGCTTGATTCTTAGAACTGAATATGGTCCTATTTGGAATGGGGAGGGGGTAGAAACTTCCAACATCATTAAATGGAGGATTTGGGGGTGGGGTGGGGGAAAGGAATTGATACTGTAGTCAGATCATTGGGCTAACTCTGCCCGACTCTTTGAAAATGAATGAAAAAAACACAGATGAAGTAACATAAACCATTCTTTCTATATGGATGCCTCTCGTTATCTCCAGCTCTTCCCTCTCTTTGGAACCCCAGTCCCTCATGTCCAGGTACCCCCTGCATTTGATTGCAACATAAACAACACCAGATTTAGATTCATAAAGTATAAGTTGAGTCCCACTTATAACATTTCTTTAATATCAGAACTGCTATACCATAACTATGGACATATCACATAACCGACTTATTCAGATCTCCAACTTCCTGATTGGAAAAATAATGGTTGTTCTATTTCACTGGGCTGTTGGGAGGAGAATACTTTATAAACGTTAAAGTTCTGTATGGAAGCAATTATATGTCTGCTTACAACCTGACTTATTTTACTCCTTCTGATCCAACTACCCTTCATTTCTATCAACTTGTCAAAACAGGACCAAACCTGGAGCCGGGAGAATCAGGCACATGAATCTCACTTCTTATATTTACTTAATGTGTGATGATAAGGAAGACACATAACTGTTCTGTGCCTTAATTTCTTTATCTATAAAATGGAGCTAATAATACTTATAATACCTCCCTCCCGTGGTTGTTGGAAAGCTCAATAATGTATATAAAGGACATAATGTACGTAAGGGACTTCCTTTGTACACTTTAAATCACTATATTCTTGGTACTTGGGAGAGTGTCTCAGCCCTCTTCTCTTTTTATCGGATCACAGACTTATTGCTGGAAGGAACCCCAGATATCATTTCATACTCATTTCACAGAGGAGGACACTGAGGCCTAGGTAACTTAAGTGTTCTGCTCACAATGATGCAGTTACTAAGTTGCAGGGATGGTTGTTATTTGTCCTTCATTCTCAAGGAGGATCCCAACATCAGGGAGGTGATGCCATGACATGCAAGTGAATTGGATTCAGGGAGG
>NW_027187313.1:3980182-3985182 GCF_028583685.1 Petaurus breviceps papuanus | reverse complement strand
TTCCACACTCCAAGCTAGGCATTTTATCTGCTGTCACAGTAGAAAATACGACAGTGCAGCAGTGCACACTGTCCAGAGAAAGACAGAAGCTGGGAAGCTCCCATTTCTTCAGTAGGTTCTTATTGAATTACCAGAAAACTATCCACCAAACCATTCCCCTGGTTCTCTAAGACTGTCATGGGTTTATTTGTTGGAGAGAAGATGGGAGTGAAAGCAGCAACTGTCCCACACAGGGAGAGTTAGGGCTTTGTGATAAGACTTGAGTGCAGGTGAGAGACTGTATACATGTGAGTTGGAATTTCCTATTGTCTCTCATTCATTTGAAACATCTGACTCCTCAAGAACCTTTTTGTCCACACTGATTTATAACTCTGTGACATTCCCTAAAATTTGTAATCCCCCCCCCAGTCCCTTGCAGAATAACCTCTGATGTTGACCTGTTAAAGAAAACTAAATTGAGAGTCTCTCTTCCTTCTTAGGGGGCTCTGAGTAGTGACTCAGATACATGGATAAATGAAAGTAGGGTCTCCAGAGAATAAAAGTTAAATTCCCTCTACACTACATCCTCTCAGCTCATCTCCATGGTTCATCCTCTGTTAGACAAGCTTCAAGGACCACCTTCCCCTTTCTCCTTTGCTCACAGCACAACATGCAAGGTAGGGGTCACATTTTCAATTTTGCATTCTCCTTATATGATGAAAATTCTTCATAATTTAGCCCTTCCTGGTTACAATTAATATTCTTTCCTCACACTTTCCTTCCTCCCCCCCCCCCCTTCTCCTCTCTATCTAAATTCGCAGGCTCAGCAGCAGCACCTGCTTAGGAGAAACAAGGCGGCTGCTGTTCGAATTCCTCCAGTGTGCCTTTAAAAACAAAAAATGAGAGCAAGATCCATGTCCCCTCCTCTCCCCCGCCCCCATCGCATAAATACGAAGGAAACTAACAAAGTGGAAACATTTCCCATTCAAAGCAAGAGGTGTGTGTGTGTGTGTGTGTGTGTGTGTGTGTGTGTTCCCTTCCTAATCTGTCCCTGGGATGAAGATGAATAACCCAGCACCCTCAGATCCCTTTTCTTCACTTGCTTTTCCTTACTGATGTGAGAGCTGCCTTTGCCTTACTTTTGTCCATCCAAATTTCTGAGTCTGCTGCTAAGCTTTGTAACACCTTCATCTCCCTGAGCCCTTGATTCTCTCCATTTATTTTTCCCTGCTCATTGTAGTGTTTTTTCCCCCTTTTGGCCAGTGATTTGAAATAAATGTCTTTTATCTTTGGCCTTATTCCTACAGTAAATATGCTTAGATGTTTCAGTAGCATGAGGAGAAAAAAGAGAAAATAGTTGTATGGCCCATCTCCATCCTCTAAGTCAGAAACGGACCTCTGTCTGCAGGAGTTCAAATGAACAACAACAGAAGTGTGACCAAGGCTTTACTGTAACTCTAAGAAGATTAGGGCTCTTTGAATTGCTTCTTTTTTAGACTCCACCTCTTTTGCCCCAGGCTCCCTACCCAACCCCAACCCCAGTCAAGTATCTGTCCATCACTTTTTCCACCACACTGGAAAGTCCCTGCTACAAATCTGGGAGGGTTAACCGAGTTCTTACCCCAGCCTACTAGCTCCCCAAAGGAGACAGCCGGTAAAATCCAGAGCCCTCCCTCCTGCAAAGCTGTCTAGCCAATAGGCACCTGGAGGGAGTATGACCACAGATCTCATTGGCTGCCAACCTCCGTGCATAAGGAAGAGAGAGGGAGGCAGGCAGGGCAGCATTGTTATCTTAAGACACTCATCTGGTCCCTGAGTCTGCAGGTGACACTGCTTAGGTTCGGAGTACCGAGTCAGAGCATGGAAACAGAGGGCTACAGGCAGCCTTGGCATCAAATCTCCGAGAAGAACCGGCTCCTCTCTTAATTGTGCCTCAAGCCCGGGGAGACCTCTCTACTAGTTACCCACCTATGGGGCGCACCTGCTGTGTGTTGGAGAAGGCAGGGACAAATCAGCTAGCGGCATGATCTCGGCTGAAGACTGTGGACTTGCCTTTCCCCAAGTGAAAAGCACCGATTGGGAAGAGAGGGAGTGTGAGTCTTTTTAGAGTTGGAAAAGAAGGCAAGGTCCTGAATTTCTCCTCTGCAGAGGGACCTGGGACTCCCCAAGGGGCTGGCTCTGTGCTGTGCTTTCTTCTTTCTTCTGGTTTTTACCCTCCTGATCCAGTCCAGAAGCACTCCTTAACCATGCTTTGGGTTCTCGGAGTTCTCGGTGTACGGCTGGAAGAGAGCAGGCTAGAGGTATAGCAGCACCAGCAGCAAAGGGAAGACAGAATTTGGAAGGGGTATCCGTGCTCTCTCCCATTCTGAAAGGAAGGCATTCGCATTCCCTCCAACTATGGTGGGAGGGGGGGGGAGCACGTGAAATCATGAAATAAAAACTTTGGAAAGCTGCCACCGGAGATGTGGTCGGTGCTGAAAAAACCCTGGAATCTGTTAGGAATCTCCTCTCAGACGCTCTGGGGTTTGGGAGCAGCTGATACAGCAAGGAGGATTCTTGCAAGGATTCAAGGTAACTAAGCGGGTATTGTATTTGATGGTTGTCTGGTCTTGTTTTGCTGGGGCAGGTTGGTTTTGCCTGTGAATGGGAAGCCTGATAAAGGGGAAAATTGCTCCCTGGAAGCAAGCTGCTTTGGGTATTTGCAAGCAGTAGCAGCCGGAGAGGATAATTCCGTGCTTTTTGGCTTCTTAGCTTTCTCCTGTCCTGTTCTGAGCCCGGCTGAAGGCTTCCTGGTTTGAACTAGGTCTAGTCCTTTAACCGGTGCTGCTCCATGGTAGCCAGATCTCTGGGCATTCTTCCTGACCTGCGTTATTATTGCCTGGGGTAAGTCTTCAAAGTTAGAACAACTCTCATTAGCCTCAGTGAATCCCATCTTACTGAGTTATCGTGGGGGATGACTGGATCTATTTGCCTGTTCTTGGACCATGGCATACTCTGCATGGGATAAATAGAGCATAGGTTGGACATATGCGATCTCCATTCCTCCGGTTCATATAGCTACCTAGTATGTCTGTATAGCGTCTGTCTATGCCTCCCTCCCTCTGCCTCCCTTGCTCTCTTCCACGCTCATACGCTAGGGAAAACAATCTGAAGAGGGGGACCTTATTAGAGAGCAATTCTTCTCCCTAGGGGTAGTGGTGGAAGTCCCACTGATTGAGTTAAAACAGGCAAAGCACCGGAAACCATAGGCAGGCAGCTCTGCTGTTCTGGGAGAAATACGGTATTCATTCAAGGATCTAGCAGTTCTCTTCGTTCTTGTAATGATCTGCATATATTTATTTGCATGTTACTTTCATGCATGGTCGCCTGGGCACATAGCTGCATGCATACAGACACAAAGTGCTGTGTATGGAAAGAGCATGCTAGCTTTGGAATATGCTTGGGCAATACACAGGGCTAGCCAGAGATGACTGAATTGTTCAGTGAGAACATCAACTTGTGAGCCCAGAGGAGTTCTCCTCTCCAGTCAGCCCTCTGTGTGGTATATATTTATCCAGAGTATATAGACTTAAGCCAAATATTAACTAACAATCAAGCTAATGCACTATTAACATGCTTGAACAGACCCCTCTGTAAAGAACTCTGTGTGTGTTAGCCCTAGCCCAGGGAGCCAGGTGCCCTGGAAATTAACAAATGATTTTTTTAAAGGTAGTAATTATCAAAGGCTGCCCTTGTAGCTGTGTACTCAGGGCCTTCTGTATCAGGGACAGTGTTATGTCAGCAGAAACCAATAAGAGAGGGAAGGTGTATTGGGGAGTCAAATGCTTTGCAGCTGTCTTTCTCCACACATGTGCACATCCAAGTGTGTCCACTCCTTGAACATACTACCCGAGGGCATACAATGCCTATAGTGACCAAACCAGCAGCTGGGTAGTAGTTTGTAGAATTTCTTTGAAAGGGGGAAGAGAAATTGGGGAAGGGGTTTCAATTTGATGACATCAGAAACTGGGAGAGTGATGCATAAGTAGGTTCTCTTGAATCAGAAGCTGGAGTTGGCCCTCCTTGAGGGGTTGCTGCTGCATTTTTGTTATTCATTTAAGCCAGAAGCTTTTTGACTTCTCTCTCAAACTGAATAAGTTGTCTTGTAGCATGAGGTGCGGACCTGGGCAATTCTACCAGGATGATCCTGAAATCCTATCAATACCCATAATTGCTTTCTGCTGTGCAGCAGAGCACACGCTTTGCTGCCTTTCAGAGTGGCAATGGAGAGAGAGGGCAAGGGGGCAGGGAATGGCTTCTGTGAAATGTTGGAGAGGAGGGAAGCAGATTCGGAAACATGGATTTTTCCCAGTGGAGTTCAGCTTGCTCCAGAATGTCTGATGACTTGGTGCCCAACAGCTGTAGCAGTGGGGAAGTCTTGATAGTCGCTGAATGGTCTCTCCTCCAGAATTAAGAAGGGGTGTTTTGAAGAATGAAGTGATGGGTGCTGCAAATGTGGCCAGCAAAGACAGGCAGGCAGGCATGGATTCAGGGTGGGGGAGGAGAAGAGAGGCTACAGAGGGGAAAGACCTGAACCTTCACTCATAGTGTTTCTGACTGTCTGACTGAGGCGCTAGTGACCCTCTGGTACCATGCCCTGGAGACCCCTGCAGGAGGCCCCCATCTGGCTTCCCAACAGGTTGTTTACAGAGTCTGGCCAGAGCGTAAAGAATATATGTTGCCAGAGCCAGACCTGCGTCATCTACCTCTTCCTGATAACCTCTCCCCAGGCACAGGCAATCCCTCTGGGAGTAGCACATGAAAAAAGAGCCCCTCTGAGGAACTGCCCCAAAATCACTTCCCATCTCACAAACAAGAGAGAATCTTGAGGGAGTTGAGACACCTGCATGGGCACTTTCTGCTGACTGGAGATACTTAGGATGGAGGTTCCTTGGTTGATGCCCTGTCTTGTCCTCAGCACATCCATTTCTCACACACACACACACACACACACACACACACACACACACACACACACACAC
>NW_027187313.1:3940593-3980172 GCF_028583685.1 Petaurus breviceps papuanus | reverse complement strand
CACACACACACACACACACACACACACACACACACACACACACACACTGCTCTTTGCTTTTGGTGATTCAACTATTTCTCTATAATAATACCGGCCCTGTATAGATTGTATGATGGCATCTTTCTCAAAGAGCTGGGAGTACTTCACAGAGCTCCTCTAATTAATCCTCCAACAAGCTTATTGTCTCATTTATCTTTGATTGTCCTGTGAGGCAGAGTTAGAGTTGATATTAAGTCTCCTCACAGTTTGGGAGGGGAGATGGCAAAGAGAGCCACAGAATGGTTAAATGATTTTTCCCAGTTGTACACAGAGTCAGTCTTTGGCAAAATGGGAAGCTCCAGTCCGGGTCTCATAACTCCCTTACTCATGCCAGACCATGCTGCCTTTTTATGATCATTTCTTTTAATGCATAGCTCATTTTTGGTGATTTGATTTTACTTCAGTTAGTCTGTTTTTAACTGGAATTGGAGGTAACAACTGAACACAAGGTTGTATTAGAGAGCTAAAGAAACCAACAAATACTTGCTTGGCACTATGGAGCTTATAAAGATGGAGTCACTTGCTTGCCTTCTGGGAGCTTACAGTTGGGAAAACTGTAAAACATAGAAGTTAAGTAATGATAACAGTGTAAATTCTAAGCCATACAAAAGTTGCTACTGGACTATACAGGAGTGGCAAAAAATGTGACTTGAGAAAAATAGCCATCACTTCCAATTGATGGAATGGGGAAGAGATCCAGGGAAGCTATGAAGAGGCAGGATCTGACTGATACTTTGGAGAATGGTTAGGATTTGGATTGAGAAGAATAGAATAAGGGGGGGAATAGTTGCAATTTTTAATAAAGAGGAGGAGGTCACATGTCTCCAGAATAATTCTGTCCCTTCCAACCCACCTCCTACCCTTGGGATCCTAACAATAAAGTAGCAACTGAGCTTCAATAATAATCAACCTGGAGGAAGCAGTCCTAAGGTCAAAATAAAATAATTTGGAGCAGGGTCTCCTTTAAAAAAATTTTAAAACTATATTTCATTATAATTGCCTCAGTTTCCTTATCTGTAAAATGGGAATAATGATAGCACCTACCTCCAGAGTCAGTGTGAGCATTACATGAGTTAATGTTTGTAGCACACTCTGTAAACTGTACTCTATAAATGCTAACTATTATTAATAGTAGAATAATTGGTTTCCTTTGTAACCCTATATATTTTATATTATACATTTAAAAATAGTCATTCCAAGAAGCGGTCCATTGACTTCACTATACTGCCAAAGGGACACACACACAAAATATTAAGAATGTCCCCTTGCTCCAGCGGTTGTGCTATTCATTGGAATGCTGAACTTCGATTGGCCTTTTCCACCATTTCTAAACAATGGCCTGTGTGTAACGGCAAACAAACAAACAAAAATCTTGATGAAATTCAGATGATTCACCATTTCACATTAGGAAATGGCATGGGAATTGTTATCAACTGATAAGTGACCACCTAGATTTCAAAGGCACCATTATAAGCCATCCTATCTAATTGAAATTGTAGACTTTTTGGAGTAGATCTTAATTTTCACCAAATATTTCCTTCCCAGTGTGCCTTTAAACCCAATAGAATGCCAGAACTCTTGAGTTATTTAGCACAGAGGAGTTTTCAGTCTTAAAATTCTTGAGCGTGTCTGTGTGCATAACCTCTTACCTCTCCTCCTCCTTTTCCTTTTTAATAAAACATTTGCTGTAGAAATCACACTGGAGTAGAGGGAGGATGGAGTGGGGGTGGGGGGGGGAAGGTTGTGCTGTATTGCTGGCAGCCTTACTACTAGCTACTGTGATTCAGGCCTTTCCCAAGCTAATCTGGAAAGGATAAAAACATTTCTAGTATCAGGGGCAGCTCTGAGGACAGCTAAGGGCCATGGACACATGAAATGGAGGTAACATCTGACCTTCTCCTTATCTGGTTAACTGCAGACCTATGACACATAGACCTTATCTGTGGAAGGAAAGGTCATGCTTTGAGAGGGCTGATAAAGCCATCACATTCTTGACATTACTCCTCATTTGGTTTTTGGCATTGAATATTCCCTTTGAATGTGTCTCTGATTCCTTAGGTGGCCCCTTCCCCTATGGATTGGGGGCTTGTAACCAGTATGAATATTAATGGGATTTATAATTGTTCCAAAGTCACATAGGTTTTAAGTTTTTTCATATGGAGAAAAACACAGTGTCCACAAAGTTCCATTCCATTTTCTCATCCCTACTCACTTCCTTGGAGGCAGGTTCTCATGGGTTACTTAACATGTTACTGAAAAACCTTGCTAGACACAACTGTCTTCTAGTACCTCTTCCCTGCCAGGGCTTGGAAGCCCCTTGTTTGACATTTAGCCACAGAGGTGAGAAGCTCCGTCTCTGTTTGTTCAATTAGGTTCTTGATGACTAAGCCCTTCTCCTCCACTCCCTCACTCAGTAGTTGAAAGAAGGTGTGACACAGGTGGCCAGGTTTTACATTGGTAGTTGGGGTAGCTGCTGACCATTGAGCTCTAGTCCTAGTGTAAGGAGTCATTGGACTAGGAGTCAGTGGACTAGATTTGAAATGGTAGCTCAGTCGCTTCTTACCTGTATGACCTTGAACAAGTGGAATCAGTTGTCTGTGACTCATTTTGCTTGTTTATGAAATTAAAGTGGTTTGATTAAATGACCTTTAAGAACCCTTCCATAATCCATGATCCCATAAGCCTACTATGATAATGGCACTGTGAGAGACACTGGGGATTCAAAGAAAAAAATTACTCCGTATCTACCCTTGTTTTTCAGTCATTTTCAGTCATGCCAAATCTCCATGACAATAATTGGGGATTTCTAGGCAAAGATACTGGAGTGGTTTGCCATTTCCTTCTCCAGCTCATTTTACAGATGAGGAGACTGAGGTAAGGAGGGTGAAGTGACTTGTCCAGGGTTACAAAGCTAGTAGGTGCCTAAGGTCAGATTTGAATTCAGGTCTTCCTGATCCCAGACCTGGTATTTTATCCACTGTGCCATCTAGCTGCCCTACCTGCCTTAGAGGGGCTTGCATTCTATATGGAGGGGAGAAAAGAGGAGGAGATGATTAGACATATACACAGCTAAGTTCAATTCAGTGTGGAGTGTGGTGATGGGTACAAAGGAACAGATTGCTTTAGGAAGTTTGAGGAAAGAATACCATAATATCAATGGAGAGTGTGGGAAGGGCTCTGGATGTTTTTCTAATATATTTTAATAATCACTTTACTATATTTGAGGCTGAGTCTTATAAAGTCATGACTTGGAATTTTCAATCCTTGCATTTCCCTTTAACGTTTCCTCTACCATTAAAGTATGTATGGACAGTTGTCAGTGAACAAGCATCTATTAAGGAGTTACTATGTGCCAGACACTGTGCTAAGCACTGGGAATATGAAGTCAGGCTAAAGAAAGACAGTCCCTTCCCCCTAAGGAGCTAATAATCTAATGGGAGAAGACAACATGAAGGAGAACTCCAGTAAGGGAGTAGGGGCTGGTTCCTACATAGGTCATAGTGGTAAATTCCAGAGAATCAGAAGAAAAGCAGAGAGAAGAATGCAGGATGGCTGCTCAGGGTCCTTTCTCCACATGGAGATCTGGGAGGGAACTTACTAAGGGGAGAAGGAGAACTTGAGGTTGAGGGATGTTCCAGGACTGGTGGGATGAGAAAGTAGCTGAGTCCAGAGAGTCATAAGTAGAACCAAGAGAGGGATTAAGACTGGTGTGCTTGCCCATTCGTGTGAAGTGATCAATGAACCCATAGGTTGTGTGGGAGAAGATGGGTGCTCTGCTGTCTTCTAGTTTCAAGCTCTAGTTCCTACAAAATGGTGATTATATAAAAGACACAAGATACTGAACAATGGAAGCTAAGCTTAGAAAACTGTGGTATATGGAAACTTAGGCAATTTCACCCCTCCTGATGCTAAGAGTGAAGGAGACTGATATAATTTAGAAGACTAACCTTTCTGGCCTGTCTTGAAGCTAGAATTGAAAATTGTTTCTTTGACAGGGTCACTTGAAGTCTTGAAAAGCATTAGTGGGTGTTGAAGAATAGACGTATTTGAGGGGCGGCCAGGTAGCACAGCGAGTAAGAGCACCGGCTCCAGTGTCAGGATGACCTGGATCAAATCCGGGCTCAGATACTCAGCACCACACCCAGAAATAACTGGCCGTGTAACCTTGAGCAAGTTACTTAACCCCAATTGCTTTATAAAAAAAAAAGAATAGACGTTATTTGATTATAGATTTGGAGTTAGAAACCTTAAGAGCTATCTAACCTGATTCTCCACATTTGACTGATGAGAGAACTGAGGTCTAAGATTGAAGTGACTGACATAGTAACTAAAGTGGCAAATTCAGTACTCTGTTCAACTCAACCCTTTTTCTTGTTGCTCACTAGAAGCATTGGTTAAGTTTCCATTACATGTCAGGATCTATACCGGGTACTCAAGATACAAAAATTAACAACAACAAAAAATCCCCTGGAATTCCTCATACAGTGTGTGTGTATGTGTGTGTATGTGTGTGTCACCCCTGCCTTCATAGAGTATGTGTGATGGAATCTCTCTTTCTGACTCCCTCCCTTTCTCTCTCATTGTATAGTATATATTCTGTTATATAACATGTATATACAGAGACATTCTAACACTCACCACACATATTTAAGGTAAAGATTCTAAACACAGGGTGTAACCAAAAGTGTTAGTGTAGCTTAAGCTATTAAAGAGTAAAACTACACTAACACTTTTGGCACATCCTATAAATGCAAAAGAAGTTTCTATAGGGGTGGGAAGGGAAGTTTATACCTTCAGGATTAATTGGAAAAGGCTGAAGGAAGCCTAGCTTCTTCCTTGTGATCTTTGTGACCTTATGTTTGAGAATTAAAATTACCAAGATAATTCTTTTGGGGTATTCACACTTCAAAGTATGACAACTCTTGAAGCCAGATGTGAATTTTTTTTTGCCTAGAATGTTCCTTCCTTTTTCCCTTGAATGTTTGTCTTCTAGAGTAGATAAGAAGTGTATAAAATGTGAATCACTAAGGAAAACCATTGCCCATTGGCAAAGAATATTTTTGGTAGCATTGGGGATAAGGCACAGAACTGAGTTGCAGTGCTAAAGAATGAAAGTTCTCACTTTTTAACTTGTGTTCTAGAAAGAGTACAGCTCACCAGGGTGAGCCACAGTGCTGAATGGTGCACACTGAGCTCTGGTCGATACTGCATATCTCTTTGAAGAAGAGCAAACAATTCATTAAATGCTAGAGCCAGGAGCCAATTTCTCCCTTCTGTGAGAACAATAGCTAGAGGTCCAAGGGTGCAGAAGCTAAAAACAACCCTTCGGCAAGTGTCTACAGTGACTACGAGTAGAATTTTCTGTTATAACCTATACAGGCACAATTTGAATGTAGGCACACAAATGCATGCATCATATGTACAGACTGAATGTTGGGAATGACCTAGAATAAGGTGACCAGACTACTTAGTTTTTACAAATTAATACTAATAACTATAATAATCATAATAATAAACATATTGATAGCATTTTGAAGTTGACAAGGAATTTTACATGTATTATCTCATATGACCATTCTAACAGTCTATAACACCTAGGGTACTATGGGTATTAATATCACCCCCATTTTACATATGAAGAAATTTAGACTCAAATAGACTGAGCGACTATATAATTTGCCAACAGTTTCAAAGCTGATAAATGTCCAGTGTAGGGGATATGAACTCATTTCTTCCTTACTTCTGGGGTTATAAGTCTATTGGTTACAACCCTATGTTTCCCAGTATGGGTCATTAAGATGTCACAAGAAAAATAATCTCAGGTCAGACTCTGAACTAGAATAATTTTTGTAGCAGTACATAAACTATACTGTACAATTGACTTCATTTTGAATAATTAGAACCACAATTAGGGTACTCTTATGAATTAACATAGAATGAATTTGAGCTAAGTTTCTTGAATGATAATTCATCAAATATTCTGCATTATTTTTAAGTTTGTCTACATCTTAGAATCTGGGAGTCCTTTTTTTTCCAGAGGGGGGAAGGCAGTGCAATTGGAGTTAAGTGACTTGCCCAAGGTCACACAGCTAGTAAATGTGCCACGCATCTAAGGCCAGATTTGAACTCAGGTCCTTCTGATTCCAGGGCTGGTGCTCTATTCACTGCACCACCTAGCCTCCCCAAGGAGTCCTTTCTTATAGTAAGGTAATGACCAACATAAGGAAACTGAATCCAAAGTTTTTTTCTTTGTTTTGTTTTTTTCTCAAGAGGGATACCTGAAGGTAAAGAAAATCCTTGGGGACTTCAAAGAAAGGAAAACTTTGCTCACTGTTGCCAACACCCTTATTATAATTGAGCCTATTCTTTAATGTCAAAGATATGAGGCTTTAGTACCCTTTAATTTGAGGGATGCCAAGAAATCTACCCAACAAAAATCCACCCTACCTCAGTACTGACTTTGGAAGGACCCTGATAAAATGCAAATATGAGAGTAAGGGTGGAAGGGTAGGGAAGGAATTAACATTAGTCACAATTATTAGTTCCCTAATAGAAAGCAGTTTGTTTATACATTAAGGAAGTGATACACAAGACAAGTTAGTAAGTACTCATGGAGGAAGGGGTCATGGATAAAATGAGCATGGATTACTGCCCTGGAGCTTAGACCAAGTCTATGTTGTCATCATAAGAACCAGAGGCAGTGGATAATACAATATGGGTACACAACACAGGTTGTTTGTTGGAAAATACAGGTGGGGGTCTCTGCAAAATGGGAGGAAGTCATAGAAAGATCAGTTGAAGGGTAAAATGAAGACAGATGTCACAATTTTGTTGGAAACTCACATTTCATCACCCTCTCCCTTAATCTGTCTCTATCTTTCTCATATACCTGTCACATTGTGGGTGTTGCATAAAAGTTTAATAATATTAAAACTGAGTGCCCTCAAGGGCCTCTTTGGAACCTGATCCATCTTCATCTGGCCAATTCCCACAAGCCTGTAAGCCCAACATCTACATTCCTGCTTTGCCATCCATCCCACTTTAAACTCTTTCCTACAAACAGCGTGATGCTGAGACACTTGAGAAAAGTAAAGCATCCTAAATATAGCCAGAAGGCTACCAAGCATAAGCATAAAATCACAGAATTTTAGATTTGGAATGTAACAAGCAGATGGATGGCCTGATCTAATTCCGTGGATTATGGGAGTATAGACAGAGAGCTGGAAAGAATCTTAGAGGTCATTTAGTCCAACTTTGTCATTTTACAGATGAGGAAACAAACCCAGAAACCCTTAAGTACTTGCCCTAGGTCACAGGTTGGTATATGATGGAGCCAGGACTGCAATCAGGTCTCCTGATTCCAATCCTGTGGTTTTGTTTTGTTTTGTTTTCCCTATAGGAGACTCTCACCTCTGCAAGAAGTAAAGTGTACATAAATGGATTGGGAGGGATGCTTTTAAAAGAAATCAGGAATTGCATTTATACAGGCTGTTTGTTTCCTGTGTCTTGAATGGATTCTCCAACCTCCTATAATGCTTTATAGCCTTGCTGTTACCACTATGGGGATTTTCCTAATTTGCTTCCTTCATCAAGCATTTTCACTTTTTCCCCAGCCCCTTAACTTTCTCAATTTTACCATTTTAATGTATATTTTAGATTCTAATCTTGGTTGCATACAGTCTTGATGCCCTACTAGATTATAAAGCCCTTGAAGATAGAGATTATGCCATTTTTCATTTAATTTCTTTTCTTTTTTTTAAACTTTTTGGAGAGGGGAAGGCAGGACAGTTGGGGTTAAGTGACTTGCCCAAGGTCACACAGTCAGTAAGTGTTAAGTGTCTGAGGCTGAATTTGAACTCAGGTCCTCCTGACTCCAGGGCTAGTGCGCTACTCATGTACCACCTAGCCCCTCTATTTTTCATTTCTTAATAATAGTTAGAAAGGCAGTCTAGTATTGTGGGTGGAGAATAGGTCCTAGAGACAGGGAGACCTGGGTTCAGGTTTCATTTCTGTCACTTGATGGCTTTGTGATTCTGGAATAGTCACTGAACCTTTTAGTAGACCAGGCTAAGCAATTTAGGTCATTGTCATACCTAGAGTGCCCTCTGTCTCTCTGTCCCCTCTGTCCCTCTTTCTCCCTCCCCCCCCTCTGCTTTTGTATAAGTTAAATCCCATGACTGAGATGTACTCCCTCCCTCCTCCCCTCGAGATCTTCTGATCCCTGGTTCCAGTTAAAGCTTACCTCATGTGTTACCTGCTACCTCCTATGTGAGGCCTTTTCCAATTCCTCTTGGTAGCCAACCCACTTAAATTTTATTGACTTTGAATATATTTTATATTTAGTTGTATGTGTGCAATAGAATGTAAGTTTCTTGAGGCTGGGATCTCTTTCATTTTATCTATCTATACCCCAGCTGCCTACCATATAATACCTAGCACATGGCTCAATAAATTATTTATTGAATAAATGAATGAATGAATGAAAAGTGGGTTCATGTTTAGTTTATAAATCAAATTGCATCTTAAAGGTGCCAAGAGGTCTTACTTTTAAGAATTTAAACATCTAAGACTTTAATCTGTTGAGCAGATGCTGATCTGCATTGGTTTCTTCATGGAAATTTCCTTACATGAATGAGATTACAGATGTGATAAAAAAAAATGCTGCCATTTATAGGGTATTTTAAGGGTTACAAAAGCATTTTGATATACGTTATGTAATTTGCTGCACACTATACTCCCTTTACTGTGAGTATTGTTCTTCCCATTTTACAGATAAATAAACCAAAACTTAAAAAGATTATATGACTTGCCCATGGTCACACAACTAAGTTGGGTCAGAGGCATAATTCTAAACTAGATCTCTCCTGACTCCATGTTGAATAGTATAGCGTCTAATATACTGCACTGTGCTTTGAAAATTCTAGGTGCTTTAGCAAAATGTAGAGACAGTCTTTAACTTGCCACCTACTTGAAAGTCAACTGGGCTTTGTCCAGTGATTCTTTGGATGAGAGGTTGATAGGTGGTTGTCATCAGCATATGTTGAAAATGATCTCTCTCTTTAATGAATAAAAAAACTTCCAATGCCCCTGAAGAGCTTCAAGTAGGGAGTTGCAAGAGTTGCAATAACAAGGAGAAAACTAATATGGGAGGCCAAACCTGAATGTCTCAGGAGTGGAGTAGAAGGGAGGAAAAACAGTGGGAAACATTGGAGTCATTGACCACAAAGTCTACCCAGGTAGACAAGCTCATCTGAACAGTGAAAAAGAAGGGTACAAAAGTGCCTTGCTCTTAGGCGACTTGACTAATAGAACAGATAATAGACCTATAACTGGAAAGGACCTCTGTCAGTCACCTTGTCTAAATCCCTTCTTTTTGCACATAAAATAACATATAATTAGAGTCAAAAGAATTTTTGTTTTGTTTTGTTTACATAAGAATTCACAACAGGGGCGGCTAGGTGGCACAGTGAGTAAGAGTGCTGGCCCTGGAGTCAGAAGGACTTGGGATCAGTTGGGGCCTCAGATACTTAACACCCACACACACACAAAAATTGGCTGTGTAACCTTGGGCAACTTATTTAACCCCAATTGCTTTAAAAAAAAAAAGAATTCACAACAAGGATTCCTTTTAAACTTGGCACCTTTAAACACAATTTGACATAGAAACTAAACATGAACCCATTTGCCATTTATTCATTCAACAAATAATTTATTAAGCTATGTTTCAGGTACCATGGAAGGCACTTGGGGTAAAGAAACAAAATAAAACAGTCCCTGGACTCAAGAAACTTACATTCTATTGGGGCATGCACATTAACTAAGTATAAAATATGCTCGAGGTTAATAAAAAGTAAGTGGGGTGGCTGTTGACAAGGGGAATTGGCAAAGGCCTCACGTGAGGTGAACTTTGACCAGAGTCAGGCATCAGAAGACCTTGAGGGGAGGGGGGAGCCTCCGGCATAGAATGCAGGTTATGTAAAAGCACAGAGATGGGGATGAAGCATGAGAATAGCTTAAATTGCTTTTTTCTTTCCCTAGTCATCATAGTTGCTCCTTTTGGGCAGCCCTACTCAGCAGTGATGCAATGGAAAAGACTGTATTTGGACACATTGGCCCTCAGCAAAAATTGTCCTCATCCAGCATTTGTCTCAAAAAAAAAAGTTTCCTCCCAGGTGTTTGAGCCACTTGCCTGGCAGAACTACTGATGCTGCTTTCTCCAAAATACTACCTCCTTCCTCTTTTCCTCTCCCCCTAGGCCCTCAACCTTAGGGCCTTGCCACCAGTGCTAATAGGACCCAGCTGTGGGAATGGGGAATCATGAAATCTGAAGTGCTAGGCTAGAAAGACCTCAGTTATCGGCTCAATTAGCTAGCTTCTAGGAAATGAGGAGAAGAAGGCCACTGACCCTTCTAGGGGAGCCTCCGTGAGCCCTGCACCTCTCCTGCCCTGCTCTAGTCTGACAGTCTTGAGATGGGGTTGAATGGAGAGAGGAGAGGGAAGTCCTTGGAATCCCCTTGAGGACTAGAAATGCTGAAGCACATCAGTTAGGATTGCGAGGGTGGTTAATGGCTCCCTCTCTTCACTCTTTTATTCAGCCATTTAACATGCTATAAATAAGATGTCAGTCTCAGAGCAGGTGGATGAGCAGGATTTGGGGAGGTGATAGGTCCATTTTAGGCTCCCTGCCTTCACTTCTCCCTCTCCTTCTGTCTCCTCCTCTCTTTCCCCCTCTCTCTCTTCCTCTTTCCCTCTCCCCCTCTCACTCTCCCTCTCTCTCTCCTCCCTTTTTGCCTCTCTCCCTCTTTGCCTGTCCCTCTCCTTTTTCCTTTCTGTTTCTCCCTCTTTCCCCTCTCCCTCTCCCTGTCTCTTTGGGGTCCGCTTTACAAAGCCGATAAAGCAGCTGCAGTGTCTTTGTTAGGGAGTCCAGAGAAACCTCTATACACTAGAGACCCCTAGAGGCAGATGACTTTGTTACAGCACACCTGTCTATGGACCAGAAGGCCAGATTCCAGAGAGGATGACGCTTGGGGGTTGGAGTGAGCACCTTTGTGAAAGTGGCCCTCTCCGGCCTAGCTTGGACCATCTGTATTCTCAAGTTTGGAGGTCCTCTTTATGTATGAGTGTGTGGTGGTAATGGGCACCTTCATTTGTCTTTCATCAAAACCATCTCTCACCTCATGCTATGGATCTTCCAGAATCTCTGAGTGTGATTGTTTGGGACTGAGAGGATGCAGAAAAGGAGAGGAAAGGGAGAGATGAAGGCTGATGGTGAGGCTGGATTAAAAAGGGAGGCTAGGTAACATTATGTTATAATCTCAACTAAATTCTTTCTTGTGCAAGATGGTAAATTTTCCTTCTCAACTCTACCCTTCTTCCTTGTCTCTCACTTTTTCCTCTTTTTGCCTAGGAATCAAGGCTGTGTGCCCTCAGAGATACCTACCCTAATGGGAAATAATGCCCATCCTTTCTTCTTTCCCCTTTTACAATTTAAATTTTCTCTTTTTTATTTCCTTAGACCTTTGATCTTTGCTAACTAATGTGTGGCTGAGGTATTGGTAGGTGAAAATGAGAGTGTCATGCCCTTCCCAGAAGACTATAGAATCAGGGGCTTTGACTTAGAAGTACATTCCTTATAGACCTTCCATCAGTCTACCATCTGTGTGTCTGTGGGCAAGTCATTTAACCTTTCTTGGTCTCACTTTCTCATCTCTAAACTGATTAGACTAGACTTGATTGGATTCATTTCACTTTAACAAGAATTGATCTGGAAGGTCCTTTCGTGCTTTCCAATGATCCTTTCATGCTTAAACTAAATGAATTAATTTTTTCCTGGACATTCCAGCTACTGTTACTAGCCAGTGGAGAGATGAGTTTAAGTGAATGTATTAAGGGAAGGAACAAGAAGGAGGAAAGAAGGGACATAACTATTTCCCTTCGAGACCTTCAGGTCAAAGTGTTTATTCCATCTAACATGTGGGCATATGATTTCAACAACATTTTTAGGGACAGAGGTAATAGAGTGTGAGGGTAAATACCCAAGCACAATATAAGAAGGCCTCCCCTTTACAATTTAAAGGCCCAGAATTATCGATGGTATGTGTCACTGGGGCATTCTTTCTCCCACAAGCATTGTGGTTGTTTGAGGAAGGAGGATTTGGAATGTAATTTGAGACACTGCCCAGCTGGGACTTTGACACTAATGATACTTTCACCCAGGTGCTGGGACTTAGAGTCTCACATCAATTCTGGGTGTCTGCACTCCACTTCTTTCAACCTTCTAATTCTTCCATCTGTGACATCTCTGCCTTGCCCCAACCCAAGCTTTTCTCTGTGCTAAGTTTCCTGTGGCCACCAGAAACGACAGCATTTGAAAATATGTGTGAGTAATCGGTCTAGAATAGGTTGTTTCAGTAAAGACAGTGGACTTCTTGCCAGGTGACAGGCATTAGATGAGATATTATATTTCGTTGGCTTCTTGAAATACATTTCACAAATACTGTGTGTGAAATGGGGTTGGCAGTGACTTACAGAGATTTAATTTGAGGAAAGGGGGAAAAAATACAAGAAAACTGCCTGTTCGCGCTATGTAGCACATGGATTATGATTTTTAAAACTCCATCTTTGTATGAAGGAAAACGGGCTAATTTTGAAAGAATTGACACAGGCCATATGCACATATGGTAATGAGAGGTTTTGCTTATGCAAACACAACAAAATGATTCAGAGCAGCAGGGACCATGTAGGCCTTTAGGTAGGTGGGACTCTCCTCCCAAGATTTCGCATTATGTGACATGGATCACTAGAAAAGACTCTTGAATTTTGGAGTCCAAGGACCTGGATTCAAGTCTCTGGGCTTCATTTTTTTTAATGGACTAGATGTCTTGGGAGGTCAATTCCAGCTTAATGTCTATGATCCTATATGGGAAACACAAGGTTGGAAATATGCACCCTAGGTGGGTGTAACAATTTGCAACCTTCTAAGAAAAAGGAATTTAAAGCCCTTTACAATGTGTCTCTGACCTCCCTCCCTAGGTGTATAGGACATTTACTCCCTTTTATGTCTTCAGAGTTCCAGCCAACGCAGCCTGTTTGTTATCCCTAAACCTGGCACTCCATCTCCCGCCAATGTGGTTTTGCACAGGCTGATCTCCAAGGCTGTATGCATTCCTTCTTGCACTCCCTAGATTCCTTCCAGGCTCCCTTCCTTTTGCCATCTCCAATTGGAAGACTTTTTCTCTTTCCCTATAGGCATTAGTACTCTCTCCCTCATCCTCTGCAAATTTGTAATTGTTCTGTTGTTTCTTCAAGATCCCATTTAAGGTTTTCTTGTCGAAGATTCTGGAGTGGTTTGCCATTTCCTTTTATAGTGTGTCCACATTTTGCAGATAAGTAAACTGAGGCAAATGGAGTTAAGTGACTTGCCCAGGGTCACACAACCAGTGTGACTAAGGCCAGATTCAAACTCAAGAAAATGTCTTCCTGGCTTCAGATCTGGCACTCTCTCCACCTAGCTGCCCCTCTGGAAATTTACATATATATATATATTTACATAAATAGGCAGTTTTAAAAGGAAGATATCTAAGCTATCACTAGCCTATGGACACTTCTCCAAATTATTAATAATTAGAGGAATAAAAATTAAAGCAGTTACGAAGTTCTGTCTAACTCACACTCATCAGATTAACAAAGAAGACACTAAGACAATGACAGATTGGATGGGCTATGGGAAGACAAACCCTAAGGCTTCACTGGTAGATCTAGAAATTTATACTGTCATGCTGTAAATCATTTTGGAACTATATCCCAAGGGTAACTAAACTATGAGACCCAAGCGGACACTACTAGGTCTGTACTCCAAAAAGATCAAAGGAAGAAGAAAAGGACCAACATGTACAAAAAATATTCATAGTGTCTCTTTATGTAGCAACTCAAACCTGGAAACTGAGAGTGTGCCCACCTATTGGTTAATGACTAAACGAATTTTGGTATATGAATGTAATGAAACATTATTGTATAATAAGAAACAGCAAAATGAACAATTTCAAAGGAAATTGGCAAGACCTCTGTGATCTGATGCAGAGTGAATTGAACAGAGATGGGAGAATAATTTACATAATGATAGCAACATTATAGAAGAAAAACAAGTTTGAAAGACTTTGGAACTCTGATTAATAAGTGAGGAGTCCAGAGGACTGATGATGAATCACACCACCCACCTCCTGCCAGAAAGGTGATGAGTTTAAAATCCAGAATAGGATATACATTCTTGGACATGGCCAATGTGAGAATTTCTTTTCCTGAACTATTCATGTTTCTTGCAAAGATTTTTAAAAACTGTTAAGTGGTGGTGGTGGGGACAGTAGAAGAGATAAATAATACATGTTTACATAAAAAACTTTAAAAATATGCTGTGAGAAATTTACATGATAATTTTATTATATATTTAAAAAGGAAAGTGAGTTGTGCAAAATAGCTCTGTAGTTTCAAGTAGAATCATCTTTTTATTATATTATGTTATGAAAATGCTTGTTTTATTCCATAAATTAAAAAAAATTAAAACTAAAGAACACTACAAATCATTCCCCAATTGATAAATGGTCAAAGAATATGATGAACAGGCAGTTTTCAGAGGAAGAAATTAAAACTGTCTATAGTCATATGAAAAAATGCTCTAAATCACTATTGATTCAAGAGATGCAAATCAAAACAGCTGAGGTATCACATCACACCTATCGTACCTAAACTGTGAGACCCAACTGGACCACTACTAGCTCTGTACCCCAAAAAGATCAAAGAAAGAAGAAAAGGACCAACATGTACAAAAAAATATTCATAGTAGCTCTTTATGTAGCAGCACAAACCTGGAAACTAAGAGGTTGCCCACCTATTGGTTAATGACTAATTAGACCAGGCTAACATGGCAAAACAGGAAAATGATAAATGTTAGAGAGGATGTGGGAATGTTGAACACTAATTCATTGTTGGTGGAGCTGTGAGCTGATCCAACCATTCTGGAAAGCAATATAGAACTATGCCCGAAGTACTATAAAAATGTACATACCCTTTGACCACTTCTAGGGCTATATCCCAAAGAGATCATAAAAATGGGAAAAGGACCCACATGTAAAAAAAATATTTATAGCAGCTCTTTTTGTGGTGGCCAAGAACTGGAAATTGAGGGGATGCCCATCAATTGGGGAATGGATAAACAAGTTGTGGTATATGAATGTAATGGAATACTATTGTGGTATAAGAAACGATGAACAGGCAGACTTCAGAGAAACCTGGAAAGATTTATATGAACTGATGCTGAGTGAGGGGGACAGAGTGAGGAGAATATTACATGTGCAAGGACTGATTTTGATCGATAGCCCTTTTCAACAATCTAAGGACCTAAAACAATTCCAAAGATGGAAAATGCCAGCCACATCCAGAGAAAGAAATATGGAGTTAAAATGCAGAACTAAGCAGATTATTTTCTTTTTTGTTTTGTTTTATTTTTTTTATTTCTCATGGTTTATTTTTCCCATTCATTATAATTCTTATATGCAACATATCTAATGTGAATAGGTGTTTAATAGGAATGTATGTGTAGAGTCCATATCAGATTGCAAGCTGTCTTGGGGAGGGGGGGAGAAAATTTAAAACTTATGGAAGTGAATGTTGAAAACTAAAAATAAATAATTTAATAAATTGGGGAAAAGCAAATAAAAATAAATAACACTATAAAATTAAAGTATATATATATATATGTGTGTGTATATTATATACATACACACATAACATACATACACTGTGTGTGTGAGATTCCTCCAGTAGATTTAAATCTTCTTGAGGGCAAGATATGTTTTCATTTTGTCTTTGTATGTTCTTGTACATAACAGGTGCTTAACAGATGGTTGATTGACTATTATTATTATATTATTATTATGATTATATTGTGATTGACTATTAGAGCCCTGATTCAGTGTATAGAAGACAGACATCTCCTGAATTTTATAAAACTCATCCTCATGGGAAGTTTTGTCCGGTGGGGAAAGGAAGGAGACTGAAAGTGACCAGATTCAGAGAAAATTGCTTTTATTTTTAAAGTGGATAAACAGTTGAAAGAGCACTGAGTTGATGTGAGGAGCAATCCTGGAGTCACTCTGGCTCCAAGTTACCTTGAAAACACTTCTCACTTCTCTGTGTTTCTATGTCCTCTAATTTGGAACAACAGCAGCAGCAGCAGCAGCGACCACAGAGATAGCAAGCACTTACTTAGAACTTTAAGATTTGCAAAGTGATCTATAAACATTATCTCATTTTATCCCCATAGCAACCCTGTGAGATAAGTGCTGTTATGCTATTCATTTGACAATTGAGGAAACTGAGGCAGGCAGAAGTTAAATGACATGTAGCAGGGAAGTGATCAAGGGTGAGGTCAAATTCAAACTCAGTTCTTTTTTGACAGCAGGTACTATACTTGATTCACTGTACCACCTAAAACTACCTCTAATTTGAAACATACATAGCCCCTTTTAAGACTCTGAGGGTTTCTTTTCAGGGGTGCTGTGGAATCCTTAGAATGGCAGAAACTGTTTAAGAATCATTGCTAAGAGAGTTTCCATTGTTTGTAGCTGTGACCCTCTTTGGGGGCAAAGAGGGTGAGAATTCAAAGGTTTGACATTCAGTAAGAGGCTATGGAAAGTTCAGAAGAGATGTGAAATCCATTTTAGCCTGATGTTTGCCCGGTCCCTGCCCTGAAGCTTCTGACGATGGGTTTAAGTAGGCCGGGCATTGAGCTTGCTTGCAGACTGACAGCACATGACCTGCTTGGTTCAAAAGCAACACCTCGATTTTTTATTTTATTTCTTTTATTTTATTTCCAGTCTAGATTTAATTAGCGCCTTTGGGAGGGGGTAGGAGGAGCGGGAAGCAGAGCAACTTGGAAAAGGTTTATGTTTCAGGTCCGCAGGACTCAGCAATTTGACATTCTAATCCTGTTATTTCTCACCTTAAACTGAATAGTCAGCAAGGTTGGATTTTTTTTCCTTCCCATAGTTCATCTAGCTATTGAATTTCCCTTCTCACCCTCTACTACTAAGCTCCGTTTCATTTGTCTCTCTTCATTCTCTCTACTTCTGCCTTCTCTGAGGATGCCACAACACCTCAGACAGGTCATTTTCCATCTTGGGAGAAGGGGGTTATTACATTCAGGCAGCCAGCAAGAAGCTGATGTTCTCATTGCTCCTGGATTCGATGCCTGGACCCAACCCATCAAGCAAAATTATGAAGGCACATACAATGGAAAGAGCTTGGTCAAAATCTTGGCTTGGCTATTTACTATCTGTGTGGTCATGGGCAGGCCATTTAACAGCTTTCCGGGTCTTTGTTTCTTCATCTGTAAAATGAAAGGTTTGACACAAATAATATCTTTTAAGGATTTTTCTAAGAATTCTTTCTGTAAATTTTGAAGTTGATGACTGCCCTGCCAATAACTGTATCAGAGCTAAGGAGAGATATTATAATTTTTTTACTTTATTTTTGTTTTTGATCATATATGGGATGGACATTTTCTCTTCAAAAAAATAGACTACTGGAAGGGAGGGGATAAATATTTATCACTTGTTCTTAAGGAAATGATATATGGAATTTTGACCTGAAAGGTCAAAAACTTCCATACTTTTTATCTCCTCAAGTCCTCAACAACTCCATTGGGTCCTCTTTTATCAGGAGATGTCTATTTAATCCTTAAAAACCCTTTACTTCATTCACCCTTCCATTCCCTCAAGTTACCATCCTATGTAGCTTCTCACTTTTGCCCTATACTCCTTGTTTCCATTTTATTGTCATCAACTCAATCCCCCATTTCTAATTTTTATTTTTTAGTTCTCAACTGAAACTACTCTTTAAGGTTAGCAATGATATCTTAATTGCTAAATCCAGTGACTTTTTCTCAATGATAATTCACTCTGGAGAGGCAGTGTTAATGAATTTATCATCATCAATAGACAAATCATCATCAAGAAGCTTAGGTGAGATCTGAGTATCTAAGGTGATGGAGAGTTGGCCATAAATCAGAATACATTGCTGTTCTGATGAATAAACAACCCTTACCCCTCTGATGAAAGTAGTGTGACATTGTGATAGAACAGAATGTTGGCCTGGAAGTCAAGAAGACCAGGGTTTGAGTGCTGTCTCTGACATATACTGGCTGTGTGACTCACCAAGTTCTTTCATCTCTCAGGGGCTTAGACAACCCTCCATAACACTATACATTTCAGAAAAGGTATTCATCTTCCCTGTTAGAGAGCATGCTTCTCACTTTGAGCTTTCCAAAATGATGACACTTGTTTGGTATAAAACAGCAAAACAAAATCTTCCTGCAACTTTTGATGCTGCTGACAACCCTCTCCTCCAGGGTTATTCTCTTCTCCCTTGGCTTTTGTGACTTTGCAATCTCCTGGTTTCCCCCCTCCCTGTCTGATGACTCCTCAGGCCCCTTTGTTGCTGTATCATCTGCCTTTTCCCTCCTTAGCAGGCAGTGTCCTCCACTTCATAGTCCTGGGTCCTTTTCTCATCTGACTCTACACTTTCTCTCTTTGTTATCTTATCTGTCCTAAGGATTTGCTTATCACCTCTGTCCAGATGATTCCCAAATCTTTACCTCCAGCTCTAATCTCTGATACTACACTGCTATCTACTGCTCAGCATGTCACAGATGGAACTCATCACCTTTCCCCTTAAACTTGTTCCTCCTCAAAATTTACCTATTTCTGTCAAAGGTGCTCCCATCCTTTTAGTTCCCAGCCTCATTCTTGGAGTCATCTTGGATTCTGCTCTGTCCTTCATACTCCACATTCGACAACCTACCAAATTGTGTAGAATCTGACTTCCTCCAATCTCCCAACCACTCTCCTAGTCCATCCTTCTTCATCCCCTTGTGATACTAACCTTACAACTGGTCTTCTTGCTTCTAGACTCTCTCCATAGTGATTCATACTTTGCCTAATAAAACACTTTCTTTCTAATATTCCTGTAAAGTTAGGAGTGAAGGTGTTGTTATCCCCATTTTATAGATGAGGAAACTAAGGTTGTCAATTACCCATTGTCATAAGGATAAGTTAATTGTGTAACTCAAAGCCAGGTCTTCTGATACTAAACCATAGGGTCCTTATATTATACTGGAAGACCATAAGGAGCCCAGAATAAATAACTAGAAAGGACCTTAGCCCTTGAGAGACAGCATGGTATGGTAGGGAAAGGAGTGGATTTCAAGTCAGCAAACATGGAATTAAATCCCACTTGCTACCATTGTGGTCTTGGATAAGTCACTTAACCACTTCTGGACTTCAATTTCATCATTAACAAACTTAAGTGAGATCAGAGTCTCCAGGGTGATTTGTTCAGCACCAGAATGATTACTGAAACTGTGGGTATCTCAGTTTCTTCATCTGTAAAATAAGAATAATATTTCTTAGAGGAAGAACTCACTGGGAATGTTCATCTTTGTTAATGATACTGGAGTGAAGGGACCACAAACATAATTTATATGATCCTGATAGGTTGAGATGGATATGGGACCTGATGGAGAGGGAGCAGATAGGGGCAGCCATTGGATTTCGTAGTATCTTAGTATCTGGTAGTCAGGTGAAATAGTGGATAAAGTACTGGGCTGGGAGTCAGGAAGACCTGAGTCTTCAGGGAAACTTACTGTGTGACCCTGGACAAGTGACAGTTTGCCTTAGTTTCTTCCTCTGTAAAATGGGGATGATAGCACCTACCTTCTAGGGTGTTTGATAATCAGATGAGATAATATTGGTAAAAGTGCCTGACACAGTGTTTGTTATTTCAGAGTTGGAAGGAAACTTGATGATTTGCTAGTCTACATATACCTATGACATGAAACCTTTATACAAAGCATGAGGCTTTCTCTTTCCTATTGGTCAACTTTACATTTCCGCAACCCTTCAGTAAACATCTGTTAAGTGTCTACTATGTGCTAGACACTGTGCTAAGTGTTGGGGATACAAAAAGAAGAAAAAGTATTTTATTTCAGAGAGTTTATAATCTAATGGAGGAGCTTACCATCTAATGGAATCCCATAGATAGAAACATCCCAAGACTTCTTCGTGATGCACCTCCTAAGCTCTCACCTGTCATAGATCATCCCAGCTCTACTAATGGGTCACCTAGATTTGTCTTCCTATGATAATATCCCAGTCTGACCAAGTCATAGGAAGTAACATAACTTATATACTTGTAAGACTGCTAGCTGTAGCAGTATTTTTGTTGTTCAGTCATTTCCTTCATGTCCAATTCTTCATGACCCCATTTGGGGTTTTCTTGGCAAAGATATTGGCGTGGTTTGCTATTTCCTTCTACATCCCATTTTACAGATGAAAAGCTGAGGCAAACAGAGTTAAGTGACTTGCCTAGGGTCACATAGCTAGTAAATTTGTAAGGCCAGATTTGAACTCAGGAAGATGTGTCTTCTGATTCCAAGTCTAGTGCTCTATCCATTGTGCCACCTAGCCGCCTATGGATGTTTGATGGTATACCTTCCCCACTCAGGCTTTCAGGGTTAAAGGGTCTCACATTTTTTCATAAAGGACCAGTGCCATTGTATTATCCCATAGGGTCGGATGTTTTCATACAGATCAACTACAAGTCCAAACTTACCCATATTTTCTTTCTCCTTAAATCTGTTTCTCCATCTGATTTTACTCTTTCTGCATATGGCACTACCCTTTGCCCAGTCTCCCATGTTCTAAGTCATGAGATCATAGAATTATAGTTGGAAGAGATCATAGAAGTTATCTAGTTCCATTTCCTGATTTTACAGATGACGGAAACTGAGACCCAGACAGGTTAAGTGACTTATCCATGGTCATACAGATATTAAGTGACAGAGGTGGTATGTAAACCTAAATCTAGTGGTGTTTTTTCCTGTACTATACATATTAACTTTGGATAATCTTCAGTTATCATTAATTTTTCTTTCTCCCTTACTTCTTGTATCCCTTCTCCCAGTTGTCTCCCCCAAATTACCACACCAATCTCCTCATTCCTTTGGATTTTTTGAGCCTTTTTGCCATCTGATAAAGGATATACCCATGTATTACATTCATTACCCAGTATAATATATGTATATATAATAACATAAAAAGATATATTATGATGTGATAAGATAGAATATATTATTGTACAATTATATAACACAATATAACATAACAATATCCATCTGTCCCTTATCTCTATTTCCACTCAAAACCAAAATATAGGCCCTAGTTACCACCTGCACAGACTAATGTTTTAATCTATTAACAGTTATTCATTTTACCTCTACTTTAATTTATCCTTTAAAATGCCAACAGAGCTCTTAAGCAAAGGTCTGGTGATGCTACTTTTCTTTTCAGAAATCTTCCTTCGTTCCCTATTACCTGCTGAGTAAAACTAACGTTCCTCTCTCTCACTGGTGTTCAGTCTGATAATACCCTCTATTTCCAGCCTTAGTGGACTATCATTTATTCCTTTCTATTTCAAACTGGACCATTCTCTGTGCCACGAACATACCCTGTGCTTCTATGTCTCTGTGCCTTTTCTTACCCTGTTCCCTGAGTCTGTAAAGCCTGCCCTCTTGCCCTGTTTTGCCTACTGATTTCATACTTATCCTTTAGCCCCCCCCCAAATCATTTTCTCCACCGAGCATCCCCTGACTCCTCCTAGTCAAGAACAACTTTGCCTTTGTATCAGCAATGCCATATTCACAATGCCTATAGAGATTACAAATATGCTGATATAATTATCCATCACAAAATACGTCAGGTTTGCCATTTGGGGAAATAAACTAGAAAATTTATTAAGATACCAAAAGACTGAGTCCCAAAACCAGAAAGTGAAAGCCATCAGAGTAGTTATGACATTGGCACAGGTAGATAAAGTAGAAAGCACCCACATTTTCAAGCCCTCAAAACAGAACAGGCTACCTCATGCAAAGGTCCTCCTCTCCCCACTCACAGCAACCACCCAGCGTCCTGGAAGAGCGCTCCCAGCAGCTCCGGCCCCTGGCAGTGCTCAGCCGGAGTCCTAACTCAAAAAAAAAAAAAGGCAACTGCCGCCAACTGCCAACCACAGGACCGTTAGCTCGGCTTTTTTTTTTTCTTGCTCTGCTATGTCAGCACGTCCATGGGGCATGGGAGATCTTTAAATCCCATAACCCTTACACCCCCAAATCATTTTCTCCACCGAGCATCCCCTGACTCCTCCTAGTCAAGAACAACTTTGCCTCTCAGATCTCACAGTACCCTCTGTTTTGTAACTTTCTAATAAATGGATCATGTCATGTTCGGCGTCATGCTTTCTGTGTTGGAATCTTATCTCCCAACTAAATGCAGGCTCTGAGACAGCAGGGACCAAGTCTTATCAGAACTTTCTATCTCCTCCAGTGCTATACACTTAAGATATGTTGTTGAATCAACAACTTCAGAAACTGCTTGAGAGTTTTTCTACTACAACTTGGTTCTTTTGCAAATGAGGGAGCTAAGGCCCAGAAATTTGAAGACTGGTGTAAGTCATTAAAAGGACTATAAAAGAGGCAGCTAGGTGGTACAGTGACTAGAACACTGGCCCTGGAGTCAGGAGGACCCAAGTTCAAATGTGGCCTCAGGTACTTAACATTTGTTAGTTGTGTGAACTTGAGCAAGTCACTTAATCCCAATTGCCCTGCCTTTCCCACTCCAAAAAGACAATAAAAATAAAAGGATTATAAAAGTAGTCCTACTTCAAGAACCAACTGCTCACCCATTGTCTAAACCCAGAGAGGATGGAATCTGTGTTCAGAAACAGCAGAGGAGAGGGTAAGAGTAGATACATTAAAGTGAAAGTGGAAAGGGCTGCTCCCTTCCCATTCCCATTCTTGGTGTTTACATTGTCCAGGCTTGTTTCTGTAACTGAGCAGAGAGGCTAATCCAAAGCCACCCCTTCTTCCTGCTCCTCATTCCTCTAAAAGAAGATGCTTATGGTCCTTACCCCTGGCTGCCACATGATTTGTCACCTATCACCAGAAACATAATGGTGTATCTCTGCCCTCATTTTCTCCTGCTCTATCAAGATCTTTCCCTTAATGGATATGTTCCTTCTGAGTCTCTGAATCCTTTTGCTATGTGATGAGGGATATTCAATGGATGACTGTTTCAGTCTGAGCCAAATACATCCACTGGTTGTTCTCAGAACCTCTAAAAACTAGGTTTTGCTTCCCTCCATCACTTTTTTCCCCAAGATACAAAGACCAGGGATTATGCATCCATGAGCAGGAGAGACAGGGCTAAGAAAGAAAATTCAGTATTCTATTGCTGACTGTGTTTCTCTTACAATGTGGAGTGTTAACTTTCACCCAGATTCATTGTTCACTCACTTTTCTGTCCTTAAGTTATTCAGGAGTGCATAGGGTGGTGGGAAGTTTTACCAAGGCCCAGATCAAATCTCATTTCTTTTATAAACCTCTCTTGACCACAAGATCCCATAAGAATCTCACTGTTATCTGAACTCTCTTCCTAATTGTTGTCTTAAGTTTCACCTAACATATTTCAGAGTGTCATCTCTTAACTTCTTGTTCAGGATTTCTTTGAACATCATTATTTGAATTTTACACTTTCTACAACTAGACTGCAAGCTCCCTAAGGGTGGGCACCAGGTACTATGACTCTAGACTGAAACTTTTTCAGTTTTATTCACAGATGTCATCAATAAATTCCTCATTTCTAGAGCCAATGGTCTTTTCTTGGTCTCCATTCTTTTTGAAGTTTATATGGCATTTGGTCCTCATCCCCACCATTTGCTTTTTTGACTCTTTCTTCCCTGTGATTCCTTGACATAATTTTCTCCTGGTTCTTCTCCTCATTTTCCATGTGTCTTATCTCCTTCAGAGGTCTCTGTTCCTCTTTCCTTAATGTAGGTCTTGGAGTGATAGAAGGATCATGCAATGTAAGGCCAGGAAATGAGGTATAACTTATGTCTAGAATATCTTCCCAAGCTTTAAAAATTAAAACATCTTAATGAAAAGTAGAAAATGCATATATCATGAGCTTAATTGAAAGAGAAAGATAGTTTTACCTTGATTTGCTTCCAAATAAATCCAAACAATGTAATCATTGAGATAATGTGATAAGGTCTCTAAAGAAAGGTATGCTAGAACCAGAAAATACCCTAGGTCTTCTCATGTCAGTCACAAAGCTGACTTAGATGTGAGGCACCCTTTTTAATAAGAGTCTTTTGACACTTTAATAGCCAAATGTTTTTGGAAGGGATCCTAGACAGATTTGCCCCTAATTTCTTTCAAAGGTTAGCTCAGATTCCACACTCTACATCACTCTATTCCTAATTTCTTGCCACCCTTTCTCCACTCAGCTTCTAAGTCCTCTTTCTTTCCACCCCCAAGTTCTCTTTTACTCATAAAGAAGGTTAAGGTCTTTCACTGCATCCTGGGCCTTCTCTGGTCATTCTGATCTCTATTTCACTACCGGACCCAGATGGCTTTGGAGGATAAAGTGAGGCTGGTCACTTTGCACAATCATGTCTCACTTAAATCCAATTCATTTGCAAGTCATGGCATCACCACCTTGATTTCATGATCCTCTTTGAGAACACAGGACAAACAACAATCTCTTGTACTCAAGTTATTTGAATATACCTGTGATACCATCAATTCGTGAGTATCCTCGAATGAAACAAATTGTAGTACATTCATCATCCTATTTATCCTATTTGAGTCTTGTCCATATTCTCTACAAAGTTTGCCACAAGAGTTTCACCCCATGTGGAAAAGTACCTTGAATGTATTATGTGTGCATATGTGTGTGTATACATGTATACTTCCCCTATAGAATGTAAACTTCCTGAGGTCAGGATCTCTTTGAGTTTTATCTTTATATGCCTTGTGATTAGCACAGACCTTGGCACATGGAAGTCACTGCATAAAAACTTGATTTTCACTTTTTGTTATTCACTTTAAAAAGCATTTATTAAATACCTACTATGTACCATGCAAAACCCTGCTCTACAGTGTTCTAGGGAGACGTTATAGGAACATATTTGCAAGATGGGTTATCATTTTCAGCTTCCTTGTCTAGTAGATGGACCCGAGTCTGTTGGTGATAGATTGCCTTTGGGGGTTTATAGCCCTGAATAGCTAGACATTATCTCTCTGTTCCATTTAAACACATACTTGCTTTCCCTGGTTCCAAAAAAGCCTTTTGATTCTTTTCCTCAAGAAGCCTTGTCATTGTAAAAGCAACTCAAATTGGTGTCTGCTCAACCTTGATCATTATTTTAGACAGGGTACGCTACATTGGGATGGGTTCATGCAGGATGTAACCTGACTGAGTAGCACATTATGTGACTTCCATTTCCCAGAGGCCCTCACAAAAGAGAGGTGTCTATCTTTAGTGTCTAAAGGCAAACTCAGTGCACAGAACCATTAAAAAAAAGTAATGTGCATAAATTATTTAGACAAGTTTTATTGGCTAGTGTGGGGAGAAGGAGGTAGAGAATATGGGACAGATAAGCATGGCATCAGTATGCACTCTGCCAAGATGTGGGATGGTCCTCAGAGTCTTGTAACAGGTGGTGAATCTGTAAGGTTCAACCATGCAGAAATTCCATCACATACTATTGTGTTGTCTCTCCCAGATCCAATTCTCAGAGAATGGGACTTTGCAAGAACTGAGATAGTTGCAAGAGCTGAGGTAGAATGATTCTGATGCTTTGCTGAGCTTCCAGTCTGACCCCAATCTAGTTGGGTTGGGGGAAGACTTCATTGCTAAAGTGTAAGGATGCTAACAAGGCCAAGGGGGTGGTAGGACTGGGGTGGTATGTTGATTGAGGTTTCTGAGGTTTCCATGAATGTTTCAAGCCAGAAGATGGGCAAATCCACTGAGAACTTGGAAGATTGACTTTATTAAGCAATTCATTTCTTCCTTTCTTGTTATACTGGAGTTCTGCTTTTTAAAAAAAAATAGAAGGAAAGAAGGAAAAGAAAAAGAAAGTCCTTTCAAGTCCATTTTCTCCCCATCTGTTCCCTCAGTGATTTCCTATCCTTCTGTCTCCTCCTCTTCCATGTGGATCTCGTTTAACTTTTGTTTTTTGCTTGTGTCACACTTCTTTCCCATCTCTTTCTCTTGTTCTTTGTCAGCCAGCAAAAATCTTTCTTTTCCCAGCTCCAAAGCTTCCCACACACCATCTGTCAAGGTTGGCAAACTCCATGTTCTCCTTCCTCTCTTCTTTCCTTTAGTGGGGGCCAGGCAAGAAAAAAGGTTACTGATTCCTCTTTCAGGCAGGCCTCATGAACTGCTCTCTCCCTTCCTTACTGGCAAATCCTACTCTCAGATTTTAAGTGGGGATCTAGGTCGTATGGTGGGATAGGGTATCCGATATGGAATCCTGAAGACCTGAGGTCAAATCCTACTTCTAACACTCACTAGTTGTTTAACCCTGGGCAAGTAAGGTATCCTCTTTCAACCTGTTTCCTCATCTGAAAAATAACACCAAATTTACAGAGTGGTTGTGAGAATAAAACAAAACATGCAAAGCATTTGAAAGACTTAAAATTTTCTATAAAGCTAACTCTCTAAATAAGGGATACCATTCCATTTCCTTGTCTCCAGGGAGGGAGCTAAAAACTCATTCAAAGACAGTGGGTTGAGCCCCAAAGACCTGTAGAACTTTCCTAAATAACAAAGCTTCAGAGTTTGGAGGGTATAGGACAGGGGAGGGGTTCCTGCAGCCTTGAGGACATGTGTGGCTCTCTTGGTCCTCAAGTGCGGCTGGCTCTTCAATTGAATCCAAAGTTCACAGAACAAATTCTTTTATTAAGGGGATTTGTTCTGTGAAGTTTGGATTCATTCAAAGGGCTACACTGGAGAATCTAGAGGGCCACATGTGACCTTGAGGCCTCAGGTTCCCCTCCCCTGGTATAACAGAAGACATCATTCTTGAGTCATATTGGATGGAGAAGCTCCATTTGAATGCCCCTGGCATATGGCCATTTGAGCCTTTAAAACAACAACTACAACAATGACAAAAATCTTTATGTGAAGGAGAATCCTCTACTTTTTAGATGGCCAATTCCACCTTTCCATCATTCCATAGATTTATTTACTAGAGATTTTTGCCTTTTTGTAAAGCTGAAATCTGCCTTTCTGCACCTTGCACCTGCTGTCCCTAGTTCTGTTCTCTGGTGTCAAGCAGGACTGATCTACTCCCTTACTGATATCACTAAGCCCAAGAAAGATCTTGCTCAGTGAGATGGCCCTGTTTTACCTACCAGAGGGCAGCTTTACATCAAGATATTTCAATATTATTTTCATTGTATACAAATTCCCACACTTGGAAACTCAGTTTATTCTTCCAAAACCTTCCACTTTCAAAACAGACGTGAAACGTGGCCTTTGAAAAGGCAGCTCCTGAATTCAGGGACAATCTGATACCATGGAGCAAGATGGCAGCTTTTGGGGTAGTAATAGACCTGCTTCCCCAGTACTCAGAATGTATTTCTTTTTCTGGTGATTGTGGAGTTAAGAGAACAGTTCCAGAAAACCACAAATAATGGAAAGAAATTAAGGCAGTTACATTTTAGACTAAGCATCAGGGGAAGTTTTCTAATAGCACAGCTCTGTTTCACTAGGACCAGCCCTTGGGGAAATGCATTGCTGGATGGAGATATTTGAAATCTAAGCTAGAGAAAACTCTAGAGGATATGCAGGTGGGGACAATCTTACCTTAGCCACTGGGGATTTGGGGCTTGATGGCCTTATGGGACTTTCCTATATTGGGTTCCTATGTTTTATGTGTCATTTACCTTTCATGCGTGTGCATACACACATGCATACACATGTATGTATCTGTCTGGGTCTGCTTGAGAATGGGAAAGAACTGACACTACCAAAATCTGTAGCTCTCCAGCTGCTGACTGAAACTAGAGATTATCCAACAGTGAGAAAAGCCTTGGCTTCCTTTCCAAGTTCGGGTCTGTTCTCTATATTTGATTTTTAAAAAGTGTCACATACTCTACATTGCTCATCATATGCCTTACTTTAACCAAGGGTTTCAGATAGATTTTGTTTTAAATCATATACTATAGGCTATATTACATTTTCTTTAGGCAGAGCTAAAGATAGCAATCATGTGAGATCAATTAATGAGATAATCACAGTAATACGAAACTATCATTAATTTTGGCATCATAGTTCACAGTTGAATATTTAACCAGATAATTGCTTCATCATGAAAGAAAGGAAAATATCTCCCATGAGCCTCTCTTTCCCACTTTACAACTTTTTATCCACCAAGGGTAGTAAGCTGGCATTCTCTTTTGAAGCTCCTTTAGTTTAGAAAGGTTACGCACATGATTCTGCTACATTTCAGTTGGATCCCCAGAACCTGGGTTTCCTGTCCAAGAGTATGATGGCACCCATGCAGTCATGCAACCCAATTAACTTATGTCTGCCTACTTATTCAATTGGTCAATGGATCTATTAATCAGAGGGCTATTCTTGTAGGGAAATGATTTGCAGGAAATGCAGGAGATTTAGAGGGATACATTGTGAAAATTTTGTTTTTAGACTCTTAGACACATACACACACATTTTATAACTGTATATAAGTTGGTTTCTGGGGAGGAGGAAAATTATATTCAGCTCTGCCCAATCATTTTGAGCTTGGACTTTTAGAAGTAGTTGCTGGCTATTGCTAGACCAGAGCAGCATGCATGGATTTTTTTTTTTTTACTGATAGGCATCCAGAAATAATGTAACACTTAGATGTAATCCATGGCTCAGAAGCTCTGGCTTAACATGGACTGAATTTGATCTTGGGGACTGTCACAAAAACTATCTTTGGCAAATGCCCTGACCCAAGTTTCCCCCTGGAAATATCAGCATTTGGTTTGTGCCCAGGTCTCTACAGAAGAAGTCAAAGGTCTTCAGTTCCCATGAAAGCCCTCTGGCTAACTATACATCAAAAATGGGGCAGGCTTTTTTCACTCCAACTAAAATTTCAGAGAACTTGCACCATAGCTAGTATAGTCAACACAATTCCCTTTTCCTCTTTGATGAGGACTGTATGTCTCCAGGACACAGATATCCCTTCCATCTTATGGTACTGTGTTAGAATTGGCATCTCTTGCAAGGAGAAAGTTGGCTGGTCATTAAAGAATTGACTTTTATATCTCTGTGATCCCTGCCTTCTTAGGGGTTCTATACAGTCACTTGTAATCCTATAATACTACCCCAGGTGAAGCCTTTCCACCTTCCTGGCAGTCAAAAGGATTGTTTTGGATTGTTGGAGAGTTCAATAATTCTTCCTTCTGGTGTATCTGACCTTTCTAAGGATCTATATAGTCCCCCAGATGTATAATATGACTCTGGTTGGGGCCTCCATAAAAGAAGAAAACACGTAGGGTTAATAGAAACCAACCCATCATCTCTCAGGTCTTCACAGTCTATATAACCCAAAATACTCTTTAAGGGTAAGATCCAGTTTTGCTCTTTCACCTTTGTTGTCCCTTAGCTCCAGCTCCTTCTTAGCCCTAGAACTCTTGCCTTTATTCTGAAAACGCCTTCTTTTCTTTCTTAAAGAGAAATTCAAGAATTTGGCATTATCAAGGCACTCATCACTCAATCATTGCTGTTGTTTGTATTCGTATGACTTGGTTTGGTTTAAGAATTCTTAGCCTCTCCACCTCTACCTCCAAACTCTTCCATCTCTGGGACATCCTTTCTTGGGACCACGTGGCTATCTGATGCACATAATTTTCTAGAGTGGTCCTGGATTATGTGATTGTGCGGGTTTCCCTCCAGGGAACCAAATCCATGTAATATTCTCAAAGTTTCTCTCTGTTTATCTGAGCTCTGATTCTCTATATGTCCATCTTTGTATCTGCTTAACCTTTTAAAAGCCAAGTTTAAGGGAGTATGATCAAATACGATTCAATCATTTATCCTCATTGTCTCAGAGAACCAATGAAAGCCCAGGGCAAGTTGAGATTGAGGTTAAGTGAAATCATCTATGCCAGAAAAAAATCCCAAAAGAAACATCTTGTGTACAAAGACATCTTCAGTGCCTGAAAAAGGCCTCACTCTTGAACTTTTAATCTTGCTCAGCTCTCCTAGGTCATACCTTCTACTTAAAAATAGAAGCAATTTAGGGAGGAAGAATAAAATGCTAGATTCCTATTGACCCCCATTTCAAATCAACTAGCATTTATTAATTTTTTGCCATAGGCAAGGATGGTGCTAGTGACTGAAGAAACAAAGAGCCAAATGAAGCATTCCCTATCTTACCTTACATTCTACTAGAATATTTAAATGGGGGCAATATTCCTAAATGTGCCAGTATTATTATAACCACTGCTAGATATTTGTTTATTGTGAACCTTTAATTAGCTGTAACATTGAGACACAAGGAAAGCATGAATAAATTCATCTCTTATTTGAACCAACCACTTTAAGCTGCTTCTAGTACAAGCATGTTGGTGATAGGATGGGTAGCTTCTCCTGTGTCTAACTGGAGTATTCTGTCTGGCCAGAGGGTGATGGTTGGAAGGTGGCAGAGAGGTAGATATTCACCTGTAAACCAGTGAACAATGCAGATCAGAATTGTGACTCAAACTGGGGGAACCCAGTTGGATGTGTTATATGAAAGATAGATAGAGAACCAGAATTTTTCTCTAAAGAACAGCTGTGTCAGTGGTACACTGAGATGTCTTCAGTTATTTGAATCAAATAACTAGGTGGTGTGGTCAGCACCGAGAACCTTATGATAAAGTAATGGGCATAACTTTTTGATGATAAACATGGGATTGTTGTGGGTATGCTGCACTGTAGAATAAATAGCCTTTGTTTTTATAGGTCTATTGTGTAGCCCTCTCTGGCCTAGTCTCATTTGAGCAACTTGCCAGAAATGGGAGAAAAAACCCACATTATTTGGGTAGATGGATACTCCACACAGAATTCTGGAATTTTTGGAAAGCTATAGCTATGCCCCTTTTCCCTTGTACTGAGGAGGCTGGGGAATCAAAAGTTCTGGTCTAAAGCTTATTGGGTTTCACATTAAGTCTAGCACCAATATGGTGGACTGAAGAGAGGGGCTACCTGAAGAGGAGTAAACCCAACTAAGTGGTATCAGAGCAGGTCCAAACTGTGGATCAGTGATGAGATTGAGCAGGTGAATGACCACTGTACTTCCAGCCAGAGTGAAATAGGGAAATCCAGTCTTTACAAAAAAAATTGGAGACAATCTTCTGAAAGGCATCATCCTGAAGTAATGGGATTGCCCCTGATTAGTCTTGAAGCACTTTTCTCTTCTTGTCACCATTATTGATCCAAATGAGTTTGGGACATGCCACATAGAGTCAATGTCCAGGGATGGAGTCGGGGTGGGGAGAGGGAGAAGATGACTACTTGCTGTACCTGGTCCAACAGGTGGATGAGGGACAGAGAGGAATAGTCTGCTCTCATTATTTTGTTTAGGTCTCAGAAGACTCATTCTTTTTTGTTCACAAATAAAATAGATTCAGTAGAAGTAAAATTGGAGATCAGATGAGTTTTTAGGCTCTTTTATAGGGAATTCTACAAAAAAACTAAGGATTATGTACTAGGAACGGTGCTAGTTGTTGAGTAGAAAACCTGATTTAGAATCCTGGGCTACTTACTATCAATCAACAATCATTTATGAAGTACTAACTTATGTCAGGCATGATGCTCAGTAAGCACTGGAAATAAAAAAAGAAGTGAGCCAGCCCTTGCCCTCAAGGAGTTTACCTTCTACTAATAAGAAACAGCAATTAACCATCACCATCCACCACCACATTCATACTTCCTGAGTATAATTAGGCAAGTCATTTCAATTCTCTAAACCCTAATTTCCTCATCTGTACAATGAAGGGGATGGGCTAAATGATCTCTTAAGTTTTCTTCCATCACTGAATCTATGTCCCTATGATCTTTTTAGTGAGTCCTTGAATATATGGGGAGTTAGGGAATAGAGACTCTTTGTTGGACCAGTCAGTGAATATGTATAGAGCTAAGGAATAGAGGACCTGAAAATTGCATAGTTCAATGGTCAGTGACAGGTGACACCTCCATATCTGTGATATTAAATTTAGACTGGTCTTGTGATTTCTTTAATTTAGGGAACTTCCAGGTGAGGAAACTCCCTCTACCAATGTTGGATGACACCTTCTCTGTAACTTCACCTTAGTGCGTTGCCTAGAGCATTGAGAGTTTAAGTCACTTTCCCACAGTCATACCAGTAGGTATGACAGTAGGTGTCAAAGACAGGAAATGAATCTTGGTCTTCATGGCCTCATTCAAAGCTGGTTCTCTATTCATTACACCAAGCTAAAATAGCTTCATGTTCTAATAAGGAAAACTCTCCCATACTCCCACTTTTCCTCTCATTCTGGATACCATAAGTGCAATTGGTATGAATGCCACCAAGCCCCATCTTGATTAGATGAGTCAGCCACCTCAGCCCCAAGCCAGCCAGAAGCACAGAAGACCAGGATAGATCCAAAGTCATATATTCACCATATTTCCCCACCCATACCCACACGAATTTTGTTTCATCAATCTCTGGTTCTAACTGTAGGAGGGTTCCCTCTCTCACTGCTTACCCAGGTTTGCAGCCAGGGTCTAGGTCAATTTGATGTTTCCAGCATTTTTTCTAAGGTCTCTTATTCTGTCAGGGGCTAGAAACCAAAGAACCTGACTCAGGAAGTTCAAGATCATAACAACTGGAAGGTAACAGCATCGGATACTGGTCACAGATGGCTAAACAGGCAGGCTCCTAACAAGAGCTTGTTTGAAGAAGGATGGGAGACTCTCAGAAATGAAATCCCGACAGCCCCATGACACTTCATTTCAACAAGGAAGAAAGTCCCGAAGGTCTGTAGAGACTAGAATGGCTGTGTAGGGAGCTCATTAAAGAGCTCAGATTTTAAAGGGATAGATGGAGGAGATGGAAGTGAGTACAAGTAAATGAGGACAGATATAAAAGAGTAGAAAGGTCCTACATAAGAATAATGTCAGAAGTCTAAAACCAAGTATATGTGAGATTTCACTTAGTGATTCCTGAAAAATTATTCTACAGATTATTCAAGGAGTGGTTTATGAGTACCCAGAAATGGAGGCAGTGACCACTAAGGACCCACAGGGGTACATTAAAAACAATTAACCTAATGGCCTTTGTTGACAGAGAAAAGAAAAGCCATAGACACAGTATATCTCCATTTCAATGAGGCATTTCACATAAGTTCTCAAAATCATCTTGTGACTACATGGAGAAATATGAACTGGAGGATAGAGCAGTAAGGTGGGTTCAGAAGTCATTCTATTCTAGATTATAAGCATTGATTAAGCACTTAAAAGCATTAGACTGCTTATTTGTTGTTTTTCAGTAGATTTAGTTGCATCCAACTCTTCATGACCCCATTTATGTTTGTTTGTTTTTTTAGCAAAGACACTGGAGTGATTTGTCATTTCTTCTCCAGCTCATTTTGCAGATAAGGAAACTGAGGCAAACATGGTTAAGTGCCTTGCCCAGGGTCACAAAGCTAATAAGTATCTGAAGGCAGTTTTGAACTCAGGTAGATGAGTCTTCCTGATTCCAAGCCCAAAACTCTAACCATTGAGGTACCTAATTTATATATATAATATATGTGTGTATGTATATATGCATGTATAGATATATAACACTTATTTATATATGTAATATATATATAAATAATATTACATTTACATTGTATAATAAAAGCTTTATTATAATGCTTATATCATATATTATACATCACAGATTACATATAATGTAGAATAAATGTATCATAATTTATGCTTATATTATTAAAATGCTTATCATATATACACACACATATACAACTATTATATATAAGCATTTATAAACCTATGCAGAATACTATATAAGCACTAGGGATAAAAAATAAAAAAGATGACATCTTCTGCTATGAAGGGGTTTATCTTCTACAAGAGAAAATGTAGCATGTACTCAACTAAGTTTAAAAAATAAAAGTAGATGAACTAAGACTAGATTCAAAGACTATTTTCTTTCTTCCTCATTTGGATGAAGGCAGCTGAGAGGGATAGCTAATGTGTGGGAAGACCGAATGGGGATCAGGCATATCAGGGATGATAGATCAAATCTAATAAAATAAAATTTAATAGAAATGAATGTAAAGGCCCGCAACAACCATGGAAGTACAGGGGAGGTGAGATATGTCTGGAAAACAGTTCATATTAAAAAGACCTGGGGGATTTAGTGTACTACAAGGTCTGTTTGAGGCCTCAGTCACAGCCCAAAAGCTAATAAAATCTCAGGCTGCATTCATACATGCATAGTATCTAAGATGAGAAAAATGAGATTTCCACTGTATTCTGCCTGCTCAGCCATACCTGTAGCTTTGTGTCCAATTCTTGGTGACAAAGCTGGGTTCATCAGAGGATGTAACATGATGAAGTGGAAAGAACCTTAATTTTGATGTCAGAACAACTCATTCAAATTCCAGCCCTTCCTCTTCCTAGCAGATCACTGAACCTTTCTGGGTATTTCGATTTGCTTTTCTGTAAAGTAAGCAAGATAGGCTCAAAACAAAAACAAACGATAATAAAAAAAATGTATGGTACCTTCTTATTCTAAATCCTGTGGTTCGGTGTCTAGTATAGTGACACCACTATAGAACATCCATAGGAGAACAAGGGTTAAAGGAATGTGCTATGTTTTGTAGTCATGATGGGTGAGCTATTGTCATTGCCCTCTGAAATATGGTGAAGGATGGAAGAGGTTCCTCAGGACTGAAGGTCAGATTCCTAGAAAAAGACAAGATAATGGAATCTATACAACATAGGCCAGTGTGCTTGACTTCAAGTCTTAAGGAAATTGCAGAATGCATTTTTAAAAAAATTATGATTAGTGTGCCAGTTAATCAGTAAATTTAAAAGCGTTTGTTAAATGCTTACTATTTGCCAAATAGGGCACCTAGTTGGTGTAGTGGATAAAGTGTTGGGACTAGAGTCAGGAAGACTCATCTCCCTGAATTCAAATATGAACTCAGACATTTACTAGTTGTGAAACCCTGAACAAGTCACTTAATTGTTTGCCACAGTTTTCTCATCTGTAAAATGAACTGGATAAGGAAATGGCGAACCACTCCAATATCTTTGAAAAGAAAACCCCAAATGGGGTCACAAAGAGTTGGACAGACTGAAAAAGGACTAAACAAAAATCTGCTAGGTACTTTGCTAAGCATTGAGAATACAAATACAGATAGGAAAAAAAATCTGTCCCCAAGTTACCTACAGTCTGGCAGGGGAAGACAACACATAAAATGAAGCTGAGAAAATAGGGAGAGGAGGATAAAAGTACCCAACCAAGATTTTTGTAGAGGAAGTCTGGAGAGGAGTATACCTAGGAATAAGACATGACTGGCCTGAGAGCCCTCCCAAAATAGAGGTTATAGGAGAAGCCATCCAATAAGTGGGAGGGACCCCAGGGGTGAGGGTGCTTCTGAGTTATGAATTTCAGGGCTCAAGTTATCTTCTAGGATGAAGAACTGAGGACAGGTAAAGGAAGACTAGAGCATGGATTAAAGAGAAATGCAGTGAACATCTACAAAAGGAAATGGTGAGCACAAGGAGCCAGTATGGCTTCATCAGAAATAAGTCAAAATAATGACATTTCAATTTTTGACAAGAGTCTCTATAATAGAAGAATAGTAGGTATAGTTTACCTTTTTTCTGAACAAAGTTACTTATGCTATTCCAGAGGAAAAATGAGGACAAGGAGACAAGATGGATTTTTATTTGGTCAAATAGTAAGATCCAACAAGTAGCTACTTTAGCTGTGAGACATCAGCTTGGAAGGAGATCTTTAGTAGAGTGTCATGTGCTCATGATCCTATACACCCCCTCCTCACCTTTTTCTCTTTCTTTGGGGGGTTGGGGGGAGGAAAATTTACTCATGAGCTTTATTCAGTTTTGGCCAGAACCTGGACCTGGTTCATATTAGTGTTTTAAGCCCAGAGTGCTCAACTTTATCTTTTAAAAAATGTTATATTGTTTGCTTTATATCACCTATATTTCACAATGTATCTTTCTCCTCCAGTCTTCACAGTCAGTGATCCCTTTTAAAGGACAAAAAAGAGGAAAATTAAAACAGTTCAGCCAGAGTAGCCAATGCATTAAAAATGCGTGATATTTTCTACAAAATAATCTATACCCACATTCTTTTGCAAGGAAGTGGTGGAAATGACACAGCCCTATAACATTCAACATTTTTATCAGTGACTTAGATGAAGGCATAGATGACTTAGAAACTTACAGAAGACACAAAGTTAGGAAGAATAACTTAGACATTAGATGTCAGAACAAGAGTACAAAAAGATCTGGATAAGAGAGAACATTGAGCCAAATGAAATAAGTTGCAATTTATTATGGATAAGTTCAAAGTCTTATGCTTTGGTTAAAAAAAATCATTTTCACAAGTGAAAGATGGGAAAGCATGGCTTTAGTGCTTTTTTCTGAGAAAACGATCTAAGGGTTTTAGAAGACCACAAATATGATATGAGAGAAGAGTGCTATGTGTCAACCAAAAATGCTAAAGCAAGCCTAGGCCATGTCTGGTGTTTATCCTAGAGAAGAGAAGTCTTAGAGGGAACTCTACAGCTATCTTCAGTTATTTGAAGAGCTGTCATGTGAAAGAGGAATGTGCTTTGTTTTGCTTAGTTCTATGCTAAATGAGTAATAGTGGTGGAAGTTACAGAGATAGAGATATAATGTGGATGTCAAAAAGGAAAACTTTATAATAATTATAGCTGTCAAAAAGGGAAATGGCCTGCCCTGTGAGGCAGTGGGCTCCCCCTCATTGGAAGGAGAAATAGAAAATTTCTTTTAAAAATGATAGGTGGTGTCAGAGGACCTGGATTCAAATACCACCTTTGATCCTTACTATCCATTGAACTTTGGGCAAGTAGCTTGAGCTTCATTGGCTTTACTTTGTACAGTGGGACGATTGTACTTCCTCTGTTGTCCTCTCCAACACAAGCTTTATTGTCCTTTTACTTTATGATCTATTTCTCAACAGCCTTCTAGAGGAACATTTTGTTTAGGGTTGACAAGTTGGTGCTGGAGTCTGTTTCAAATCTTAGATTCTTTGTTTCTGTGAAATAAGTATTTTTAGTCTGAAAGACAAGAAATTTTGGGGCGGCCAGGTGGCGCAGTGAGTAAGCGTGCCCATCCCCAGTGTCGGGAGACCCGGGATCGGTTCCGGCCTCAGATACTTGGCACCCACACAAAATAACTGTTCGTGTAACCTTGAGCAAGTTACTTAACCCCAATTGCTTAAAAAAAAGAAGATAAAATTAAGGGGAGGAGATTAAAACTGTTTTTCAAATATTAAAAGAGTTGATAATGTCAAAGACGATCATTCCTGTTTTCTTTTGTACCATCAAGTAGAGCTAGGATCAATGGATAGAAGTTGTAGGGAGAAAGGAAAACAAAAATCACAGCAATTAGATTATCTAAAAGTGGAATGGGCTGCCTCAGTAAGAGTTAGGTCTGGAGGTCTTCAAATGGAAACTAGATAGAGAAGCCCTTGCCAAGGGTGCTGTTGAGAGGACTTGTGCTTCAGGTACAGACAGGACTGGATAATCTCCAAAATACCTTTCATCTCTAAGGTTTTATGATTTCTCATTATGCTTTCTGACCCACATACTCATCAGTACCAGTGGCAAGGTGTTGCCTCATTCCCTGAGGAGTGCTCACTCCTAACCTTTTGTAATAAAAGCACTGGTCATGCAAATTGGAATGGGCCAGAGACGAAGGGTCAGAGAAAGGGATGCCAAAATGCACCTTGTACTGATGTCAAGTTTTTAAAAGCGGTTTTAATCAGCAATAATAAATAATAGGCTTTGAGTAATTATAAACCATTTCCTGGACTGGGAAGGGTAGGGATTAGAGAGACAATTAAGCAAAAATCATCTGTGTTATCTTATTGAAAGCAAATATCAGCCTTATGCTAATGTCATTTATGTGATCCATGGAGGTAATGCTAATGGAATTATAGGGTGTGTGGCCTGGAATGCCCAATAGGCCTGTGGTAATTCAATTAGGACAACCTTCAGGAACCACATAATTGCATGAAATTTTTGGTTTCTCCCTTGTTGGGCAATTTAATAAAATCTTTATTTATCTGTCTCTAGTAACATGGAAATCAAAAAGAAAACACACCCTTCTTCATATTCTGGCTAAGCCACTAGAGTGCTTTGAATGCAGAATATAGCTAATGCAGAACCAGACCATGACCCAAATACATATATTCTACCAGTTAGTCAGCAAATCCTCAGTGAGGGTTCAGGGCAGTGGAGAGATACTCAGGTGACAGACAGTGATATGGATTGTTGGGTGCCTGACAGTTCCAGCAGACAGCAAAATACTGTTTTAAGATGCATAGAATGTCAGAGCTAGAAGAGTGTTTATGAGATAATTTTGTCAACTTCCTCATTTTACAAAGAAAATGATGCTCATCCAGGGTCCTCTTATGATAAAGCTGTCCTGATCCTTCCCCCCAATTTTTACTGCTACTTCCCTCCACAAATTGTCTTGTATTTACTTATTTGTATTTACTCTGTTCATATATTTTAGTTTCTTAGTTGAATTGAAGCCCCCTGAGGACAGGGGCTCTTTCACGTCTGTCTTTGTATAACAAGCTGGAAGCATAGTGCCTTGGATATTGTAAGTAATTCATAAATTCTTATTGAATTTAAAGTCACAAAGTAAATTTAAAGTTAAGTGTAGGAAAAACTTCCTAAAAGTTGGACCTATTCAAAAGTGGCATGATATGCTGGCTTAGGAGGGGATGGCTTCCCCTTCTCTGGAGATCTTTCAGCAAAGACAGAACAACTTTTAGTGAAGTAGGATTCTTGTCATTAAATGAATTGGACGGGTTGACCTCTGAAGTCCTCTTGAATTCTTAGTTCTCTCACACTTAAATACCTTCGTATCTTCCTCAGTGCCTTGTATAAAGTAAAGACTGTTTCTGGAGCTTGTGATTTCTTATGTACAGAAAACTCCCAATGTCAAAACTCTGTCCACTGATCCATTCAGCAACTCATATGTAATTTACAAAGAGTAAGTGAATTGCCTGGGTCACTGCAATAATGTTAAGTGACTTCCCCGTGGTATCTAGCCATTATGCATCAGAGACAAGACTTAAACTCAAGTCTTATTGTCTCTATCTTCCATGCCAGACTAATTCTCAGTGAGTATATTAAATTGCTTTAGGTCATGGATCTACTGAACATGAAGATGCATGTGTATAGGAAAAGTGGCATTTTAATAATAATAGATAATGCCACATTCAATAGTAATAGACAATTTTAGATATCCTTACTTGTTTTTGCCATTTCTCTTGTATTTGTGGAATAAATTCTGTTATAGGTTTAAAGGTGTGTGTGTGTGTGTGTGTGTGTGTGTGTGTGTGTGTGTGTGTGTG
>NW_027187313.1:3932141-3940583 GCF_028583685.1 Petaurus breviceps papuanus | reverse complement strand
GTGTGTGTGTGTGTGTGTGTGTGTGTGTGTGTGTGTGTGTGTGTGTGTTATGGGCAGGGGGTACTTCTACTTCACCATTTCTGTCTCCTGTGGTGATTAAAAAGGTTTCAAGAGACATAGTTTCTGGGTAATTCGAACATTTTATTAATAAGACCAGCACACTTATTCATAAAAAGATGGTCATTTCTTCTCTCTCTTAGACTAAAGACAATCATGGCGGAGGGTTCATTGCTTATATATCCTTTTAGAATAGGAGTGTTTAAAAGATGGCAATCAACTCTGATGGGTTAACAATTAATGAGAGAATGATTATTATAAAGAGGAGCCAGACCTGAATTTTGATGATGTCATCCATATAAGTTCACTGCAGCCTTGCACAATATATTCAAAGAATGTATGCCATACCCAAGCCAGAGCAGAACACAATGGCTGCTCCACTTGGGTGGGGTCTGAACAAGAAAGCTAGTCCAATCTCATTATCAGCAAATGTCCTTCAAGAGACTGAACCCTTTAAAATCAGGACTTTAGAAAAATAGGGAAACTCTGGGTCTCCCCAAATCATTGGTTATTAATAATCATTTCCCACTTCTTTTCTGTACAAACAACAGCATCCATTCATCTGAGCCCTCTCTGCCTTAATTCTGTCCATCTTTTCGTAAAGCCTTATGAGAGTAGATTTCTGTTAGCTAAACCCGATGTATAACCAAGTGAAATAAAGTGCTTGGGAGCCCTTGGATGCACAGAAGAAAATCCTAGTTCATTTATATTTGAGTTTGTTAAGTATTTTCTTCATACAAAAATCTGATAAACTAATGCACACTATGGCTTAATGTATTACATGCCCCACAAATATTTAAATATTAATCAGTGACAACACCTTAACCCAAAGGAATGGAGGACCAGTAATGGTTGAATTTGGTCTAGGGACTTCCTATGAACCCCCTTCATTTGTAGCCGTGTATAAAATGAGGGAGCTGGACTGGATAGCTCCTAAAGTCTCTTTTAGCTTAAAATCTTTGATCTTATATTACAGGCAACCCATGTCAGTTTTGCCTATGACCTTCCCTGTATGTGGCATGTAATCATGCAATTGCACTCCCCCCCCCTCTCTTTCTCTCAAACACACACATAATTTCTCTTTCACACACAGTCTCTCTCACTCTCTCACACACAATACACACTCAAGTTCTTTCTCTCTCACACACAGTCTCTCTTTCTCACTCTCTCACACACAATACACACACAATCTCTCTTTCTCATACACACACACACAAATTTCTCTCCCACACAATTTCTCTCTCACACACACATATACGCACAATGTCTCTGTCTCTCTCTTCCTATCTCCTCTCTCTCTGTCTCTCTCTGTCTCTGTCTGTCTGTCTCTGTGTCTGTCTGTTTCTCTCTCTCTGTGTCTGTCTGTCTGTCTCTCCCTCTTGCCCTCTCTCTCTCTCCCTCCCTCTCTCTCCTCACACATACACACACAGTCCTAGTGGTCTGAGCATTAAAAACATTTTGACTAATCATCTCTTTCACCTTTGTAGCTTTGCTCCCTAGCCCCATCCCCCAACCCAAAGAGTATTCAGATCTCATTCACACACTGATATCAGAGAAAAATCTCCTTAGAGGATTTTGACTTATTTTTTTTCCAGAAGGGGGAAAATTACCTATTTTTTCCTACAAGGAAAGGGAAGTACCTTGACCTTTAGTATACCCTTATAGTTCCCAAAGCTGCTGAAAGCATAAACTTTCAGACTTGGCAGAATGTTAATCTTCCTAGAGATAGGAGAAGTTGGGGCCAAATTAGAAGAAAATCAATGAGGTATTTTGCAGAATTGTGATGCTTTAATTTTACAATTTGGACTGTGAATGGTTTCTCTTTAACATTTTCAGGACAGAGCTAACTGGCACCACCAAAAACACTGTTCTTAATGATCTGGTGAATTCACATTATTTTGCTATCACAGAGCTGCAAGGAGCCTGGCAAGGTCATTTACTCCAACGATCTGAAAGCTTCCCTTTCTTAGACCTGTTTGTAGCAATAGGCTCCAAGTAATATTATGCACCTTTGTCAAGACTAATATGTATACTGATTTTTGTATAAATAAAAACAAAAATTTAAGGAGTAATAATGGATATAAATGATAGTAATGATAATATTAATAAATCACATTTATACAGGGTGTCCCAAAAGTCTTTGTGTAATTTTAGACTTTATTAGCTAAACTGCACTAAGACTTTTGGTACACTTCCAGTACTGTTTTTTAGAGTTTGCAAAACACCTTGCCTAGTTGTCGACTTTTTTTTTTTTGTTTTTGCTGCTGTTAACCCAGAAGCAAATGCTATAGCCATGATTATCTATATTTTACATATAAGGAAATTGTCCTTCATGTCCTTCAAAGATATTTAACAGCTTGCCCCGGGGCCACATTCCTATTAAGTATCCCATGCAAGAATCAAACCTGGCCTTCCAAACTTCAAATCCTACACTCTATTCACTCTATTCACCAGGACGGTGGTTTGAGCCTAAACATAAAAAAATCTGTCTCTATCATCAATCTTCAGTTGTCAAAGGCAGACAAAATTTTTTTGATCTTCAGGGGAAAAAAATAGCCCTTTCAGAAACTCATTCCCACATTTTAGCAGCCCAAAGGTTAAAATCCAAAAGAAAAGCAAGAATGTTTTCCCTCAAATGACTAACCCTGTAATTCCTTCAGACTACAGTTTAATTCCTCAGTGGAGATGGACAGAACCAATGTCTGTCCTCTGGGTCTCTTTTTCTATCTCAAGATTTTTGTAAATTTATCCCTTGAGCCTTATGATTTTTATTTTATTTGTGAATTTTATTAGAGGAACAGAAGGGATTGGTGTCAAAAGAGGTTTTTATCATTGGTCTGCCATCAAGGTTAGGACACAGTAGGATTTTTAGAAAATAGTAGGGGGAAAAAGAAATAGAAAAATATAGAGCATGAAGCTACTAGTAAGTAAATACATATAAAACCCTAAGTAGAAAGCCTTCCAGGAGTCTTAGAAGGCCAGCGCCTTGACAGCCCCTCTCCACCATTTAGCCTAACATTGAATTCTGCACGTGTATTACATTGTCCCTCTTTGAAATAAATCCAGGACCACTGCTTTAGAACAGGAAGGAATAAGTTGGTACAATAGGCCCCCAAGCAATTTCAGCTAAAGAGAAGTCAGAGAGAATTGCATAGAGGGATTTCTTTTCTTTTCTCTCTTTTTTTTTTGGTCTTTTTTAAAAAGCTGTAAAAGATGGGGTAGCGATATGCCGCTTCATTGCTCTCTAGAGGGCCCAAAAGTAGGTCAGTGGTTTTCATTTGAGGGCAGGGCTATTTTATATACCTTTGCATATCCCCAGGTAGTAATAGCTGGCACTTATATATGTTGTTGTTATTACCGAGTTATTTCAGTCATGTCCAACTCTCTGTGACCCCATTGGGTTTTCTTGGCAAAGATACTGGAGTGGTTTGTCATTTCTTTCTCCAGTTCATTCTACAAAGGAGGAAACTGAGGCAAGCAAGGTTAAGTGATTTGCCCAGGGTCCCATAGCTAGTAAGTATCTCAGTAACTCAGATCTTCCTGATTCCAGGCCTCCTAAGCCACCTAGCTGCCCCAGGGTTGTGGATTGTCCTTTTTTTTTGTTTTTGACAAAAAAGTACTTTTATTTTGACATCTGAATAAGCGGTGACTTCTCAGGACAAAGTCTTTGGCGTCTTCTCAACTTATTCATCAGCTTGTTGCACTGTGCCTTTCTCAGAAACATAGATGCCATCCAACAATTTTCTGATATCCTTATTTTTTACTTTGGTGGCCTGTTGGATCAGGGCAGCTGAATTTGAAATAAGTTCAATATCATTTCCTTCAAGAATTAACTCATCTTTTGGGGCTTGAGAAATAGCACAAGCAATACCTGGTCTCATGCTCACTCTTTGAATATATTTTTGACCCAAGAAATTTCTGATTTCAACAAGTGAGCCATTCTCTTGAATAACAACAGGGATGAGGAAGTGAGCATGCACAGACCGCATCTTGTAACAGGAACCCAGGGTAACGCCTTTGATCATGCTTTGCACATGACTACAGTTGTGCTCATGGTTCCAAGCTTTTTTGGATTTTCCCACGACTTGCCCACCTGGAGCCTTTTTTTCTTCTTTCCATGGAGACTGAGCTCAACATTGATATGGTTGAAATTCCTACAGAGGATTCCTCTGGACCCCTTCACAACAACTTTCTGACCCTTAAGAGAGATGTCAACATTTTCCGGGATGTTGACAATCTGGTTGCTTAGAATGGTCTTCATTCTGGTAGCGAATGGGTCAAAAAAAGTGATTGTACTTCAATCTTGAAGAGAGATGATGAAACTGAGACTCAGAGAAGGTAAGTTACCTCCACATAGTGACATAGCTGTTTTGGGGTACATGTGTGGTTTGAAACCAAGTCTGTGACTTCAAGTCCAGAAATATACTAAAATCACTTTATCTCTTCAATGTCTAGACTGCTAGGTGGTGCTGTGGGCATTGAGTCAGGAAGACCTGAGTTCAAATCCAGCATCAGACACTTAATAGCTGTGTGATCCTGGGTAAGTCACTTAACCCAGTTTGCTTCAGTTTCCTCCTCTGTAAAATGATCTGGAGAAGGAAATGGCAAACCACTCCATTATCTTTGCCAAGAAAGCCCCAAATGAGGTCATGAAGAGTTAGATACCTCTGAAATGACTGAAAGACATAGTAGCTGCTCAAAGACCATTTAGTCCAAACTGTTTATGAATAAGAATTTCTTCCTGCCTCCATGCTTTTTCGCTACCTACATGTCAGTCCTGGAATGTTCTGCTTCCCCATCTCTTCACCAAAGTTTCCTTTAAGAGTCAGCACAGATCCCACCTTCTGCAGGAAGCTTTTCCTGACTACACACCTACTCCCTATTCTCTGAGCTATTCTCCCATCTACTACGTATATGTTATTATTTATTTATATGTTGTCTCCCCTATTAAAATGTGGGGCAGGGAGAGTGTTTTGCCCTTTCTTTATATATTCAGCACTTAGTGCAATGCTTGGAACATCATAAGCACTTATATGCTCATGGATATTGTCACTCAATTAATGCTTATTAATTGAATGCATCAAAGAAACTGATTATTTGACACCTGCCTTTAAGCTCCGGACATTCCTGGTACACCTAGAGGTTGAATGTGGAAGACAAATTCTCCAGACTTGTATTATATAGATACCAGGAAACCATTGGCCTGGCTTAGGAATTGACTTCAACTGTGCTGATAGAGGTGGGAGAGGGGAAAAGATGCTCAAATGCTTGCCTTAAAAATAAAGTATATGAGAATATTTTAGTGACATTCATGAGACTCCAAAACATTGCAAAGTTGGCATTGTTAGTCTATAAGGGTCACTGACATTCTGCAGTGGTGTGGGGAGTAGATAGCTGGGTGCCTGACACTGTGCCCCATCACGAGTTTGCAGGATATAAAAGATCAACCTGGCCAAAGCTGGGTGATTTTCCTCCTATCCCCCTAGCCATGGATATGGATGAATCAGTTTCAATGGCAATAAACAGACCTTTCTCCAAGTGCAGAGGGACAGGCATCAGAACCAAGAACAAAGCAAAAGTGGAATTCAAGGAGCTCCAAACCATTTGGAAAATGCCAAGCCAGAGGGTAAGCTGGGGTAAAGCTCCAGAAATGTCAAAGCTGAGAAACAACACTCTAGGAGGGAAGCCAGTTGGATACAAAGAGCCAAGGACCAGCCAGAATTGGATGATACTGTGGGAGAACTCAGGCCAGTTGTGAGAGAAAACAGGATCCTATAGAAGACTGGCTCATGTGTTGGGGGCCAGGTCCTTTTTATTTTATAGAGGTTCATTTTTAATAGTAATAAGAATCACATTAATATAGCTCTGCCAGGTTCATAAACCCCTGTGATAGGTAATATAAGTAACGTTAAAGCACATGGACATTCTGTATCCCAAGGTCTTTGTATTGGCTATACCCCATACCCAGAATGCTCTCCCTTGGTTGACCTGACCTCCTGCCTTTACTGGCTTTCTTCAGCTAAAATTCCAGCATCTGTAGGAGACCCTTCTCTGTCTCATTCATTGCTAGTCCCCCAAGCTTACTTTCTACTTACACTGTGTATGTGTGTATGTGTACATATACCCATAAACATATGTGTGCCATGTATATATATATATATATATATATATATATATATATAACATGCACACACACACATGATGTCTCCCATTTTAGAATGTAAGCTCCTCAAGGTCAGGGATCTGTTTTTGCCTTTCTTTGCACTCCTAGCTCTTAGCAAAATTCGTGATGCACAGTTATGTTGTAATAAATACTTATTGACTAACTAACAGTACACCTGCATCCCTGATGTATCCCTGATTCCTATAAGCACAAGACTTTTGCATAGGAGAAGACAGGAGTCCTAGACCAAGGCAAAGTGATCCAGTAAGAAAATTGATACTATGATACGATGCTCTTATGTAGATAGGCTGAAAGTTGGTGTCATTTCTTGGTCACAAGCACAATGGGTGCTTGTCCTGCAAGATCGCACAGTATTGACTTTGCATTTGGCTTACATGGGCATCTAAGACTAGAAATTTCAGAGAAGCTACCTGCGTGCAAACCATTCAATATCTTTTCCAAGAAAACCCCAAATAGGGCCTGCTAGGTTGTGAAGTGAAAAAAGCATCGCCCCTTGAGTCAGGAGGCCCTGAGTTCAAATCTGACCTCAGACACTCAAATATGTCCTCAGACACTTAACACTTACTAGCCATGTGATCTTGGGCACATCACTTAACCCCAACTGCCAAGCCTTCCCCACTCCAAAAAGCAAAAAAAAAAAACAAAAAAAAAAACCCAAATGAGGTCACAAAGAATCAGATACAACTGGAATGACTGAACAACAAACCTATGTGCATTGATAGAGGGACTTGCCTCACCTAGGAGATTCTATGTCAATGAAATCAGAAACCCTGCCCCTATCCTTATGTTTTGTATATTCCTATATATATTATAATGTTAACTCTGTTAAAATGTAAGTATTTTAAGGGTAAGGACTATTTACCTTTTATCTTTTTATCACCAGCACTTAGCCCAAGTGCCTACACTATAGTAAGACTTAAACAGAAGCTTGTTGGTTAAATGATGCTGTTGTGAATCATTGAAATTGGCATATATTTTATTTAAGAAAATTGCTTTTATTTAAATAGTATGCACTGATTGTACAAAGAACATGAGATTCATTAAAGGGTATCATGGATGTTGTATTTGTTTTATAAGATATACCTGTGACCAACGCAGAATGTATAGTTTTCTGATGTTTACAGCTACATCTTAGAAAGACAGTGTAGTGTAGAGATCGTAGCACTTAGACCTGGCAGGATATCAGAGATTGTCTAATTCTGTGACTTTAGTTTACAGAGAAGAAAACAAAGTCCTAGAGAGGTTGTCATTTGCACAAGTCAACACAGTAGCAGAGTCAGGATTTTAATCCAGTCCTCAGATTTGCAATCCAAGGTGCTTCTTGGAGTCCTGGTCTTAGAATCAGAAAACCCAGGATCAAGTCCTGAGATTAGTACATTAGTGGAAAGAAATTGGGCCAGATGTATCTTGCCTCTGAATCTCAGTTTCCTCTTATAAATTTGGAGTAATAGTGTCTGCACTACTTACCTCCCAGGTCTGTTGTTGTGAGGCTGACACTTTGCAGACCTGTAAGTACTCTGTATCTATAAGTCAGACATCATTTTGATGTAAGTGGGGGGAGGATGGCCTTTGGAAGTAGGTATTCAGGGACCCACAGAAAGCCAGGAATGATGCAAAGAACAATGAAGAGATATGATGAGGGAGAAGGAAAAGGAAGAGGAAACAAAGGAACCGGGAGCCAGAGAGTATACACAGGGTATACAGAGAGCTAGCAAAAGCTCCAAAGACAGTGGGAGAGGAATATTTCAGCTAATGGTCTCATGGTAGAAATCTGCTGCTCCTGTTTATGAGCAGGAGCTATAAAGTGTCAGCGGTAGTGATGCCCTGCTATTCAAAAGCCTATTTTTAGACTCCTCCTGCTCGACCACAGGATTTCTGAGGGCTGAATTATACCCCCCAACTCCCCTTTTCTAAAGGCTTATTGATTTATTAATGGGCCTTTGTGTCCCCGCTGCAAACAACCTCTATAGATGAAGATGGATGTTTCCTAGAGCACCGACTTGGTAAAAAAAACCAAAAACCCAGAGATTTGCTGAAAAAACCCTCCATACATGAAGGCTGTGTGTGTGTGAGTGTGTGTGTGTGTGTGTGTGTGAGAGAGAGAGAGAGAGAGAGAGACAAAGAGAGAGAGACAGAGAGAGACAGAGAGAGAGACAGAGAGAGACAGAGAGAGAGAGAGAGAGAGAGAGAGAGAGAGACAA
>NW_027187313.1:3881721-3932041 GCF_028583685.1 Petaurus breviceps papuanus | reverse complement strand
AGAGAGAGAGAGAGAGAGAGAGAGAGAGAGACAGAGAGACAGAGAGACAGAGAGAGAGACAGAGAGAGACAGAGAGAGAGAGAGACAGAGAGAGAGAGACAGAGAGAGAGAGAGAGAGAGACAGAGAGAGGAGAGAGAGGGGAGAGAGAGAGAGTCAGAGAGTTGATGTTGGATTTAGACCTTTCGACCTTTGAACTCGGACAAAAGTCTACTTGGCTCTACCCTATATGAAGAAAAGGGATGATAAATAGACAAATAAGTGGTTGATCTTATTTTAATGCTTCTGGTTTCTTGTAGCTTTAATCTATAATCAGCAAACCATCAGTGCATCTTGAAATACAATCTGTGAATTATAAACATTTGACTTAAAAACATCGCTCACTTAGAGATGTTGGGTGACCTCTAGTCTCCTCTCTCAAGACTCTCGCCTAACAGCTCTACCTTCCTCATCAAGAAAGTAAGCCGGGCCTCTGCCATAACCTGGTGGGTTGCAAAGAGACTCAAACTCCCTATTCTCAAAATATAGGGAGAGCAATATGGACTAGATCCATGACTTCATTTGTATAGGGGACATTGAGGTCAGGAAACTTCCTATGCCAATATAGGTTGGCACCTTTTCTGCAACTTACAATCTTAAAGAACTGACAGAAAGAGAAAAAGGGGAAAAAAGAAGCAAGATTTCCTTGAGAGGGAAAGAAAGAGGTGGTAAAGAAGAATTATAATGTGATGTTTTTGAAGTCATATAACCAGGAAGTGAATTCAGATATAAGCATTTCCTGGTTTCAAGGCCGGTATATATTGGTAAGATGTTGGCATCTTCATACTGCCTTCTACTCCCTCATTTCCAAATTACATGGCTTCCTCTCATGCTTTATTTTCTTTATCCTCTCTGCAACAGATTGCTATTGTTTGTGGTTGTTCATCCTGGGAGTAATGTCTCTCCTTGCACGTTAATTGTGCACTCAGAGATGAATCGACTTACTCAGGCTCACAATAACTAATTTGTTTTAGTGGTAGAATTGGAACCCAGATCTTCCTGGCTTTTATGACAGCTTTTTATCCACTATATTATGATTTATAATCTCTGTCATGGTTGCTGTCTCTTCTTCTCCCTTCATGTCTATATACATGTTGATATTTTAGACATATATGCATCTCTACCCATATATGTGTGTATAGACACTTTTTTTTGAGGGAGGGGGAGGAAGGGCAATTGGGATTAAGTGACTTGCCCAAGGTCACACAGCTAGTAAGTGTTAAGTGTCTGAGGCCAAATTTGAACTCAGATCCTCCGACTCCAGGGCCAGTGTCACTTTTTTTTTAACATTAAGCATTTCTCACCATCTCTGCCAACATGAACCTACCCACTGTAATTTTTTTTTCAAATCATTCTTGTAATCACTTTTTACTACTCTGTGTGTATACATACACACATATTGACATACATGCCCTAGAAAACATTCATATTCATATATGTATAGGCAAACCACATGTAATAGAGAAAATCCATTTGCATTTATATGTATGTATGCATATACATGTGGTATGCTGGAATCATACTACATGTACATGTATGTGTATACCTAGTCAGCTACCTGCAAGGCACTAACCCATGTGCTAGTAATGCAAGTACAAAAAGGAATAAACTGCCTTTGAGTAGCAAAGAATACATGTATACAAGTAAGTAAATATCACACATATATACACACATATACATAAATGTATAATGTGTATATCTACATACATATACACTATATAGACATGTATAGTGTGTATATGTGTAAATATATGCACAAACACACACATATATATGTATATATACTTTGTTGAAAAAAAGGTAGTTAACTAAAACCAATTAATTCTCCAACTCTCTTCCAAGTGGGATATGCCAATATCTTACCAATATGTACTGGACTAAAGTCAGGAAATACTTATATTTGAATTCATTTCCTGGTTATGTGACTTCAAAAAAGTCATGTTATAGTTCTTCTTTACCATCTCTTTTTCTCTCAAGGGAATCATGCTCCCTCTTTCCCCCTTTATTCTTTGTCAGTATTTACAATTTTCTTAATTTTACATCAGAGAAATTCATTCTTCTCATTCTTTTTAACTCACCTCTTCATTGCCCTATAATAATAACATTTATTTAGCACTTTAAGTTGTGCAAAACACTTTCTTCAAAGCAACCCAGAGAATGTGGTATTGCAAGTATTATTATCCCAGTTTTATAGATGGGAACTATAACATGACTTTTTTGAAGTCACATAACCAGGAAATGAATTCAAATAAAAATATTTCCAGATTTTAAGCCTAGTATATAGTATATATTGCAATATACTTCCTCTTATTTTGACTCTTGCCTAGTTAACTTTAAAAAAAAATCTGAATTTCTTTCTCACATTCCCACCTATCTCTTTCTTCAGTTCCCTTATTATTGATTGATACATTTTGCTGTTCTTGTTGCCTTACCATCCCCAATTAGGCTACTACACTTTACATGTACTAAATACCATCTCAGCTGGCCTACTTGCCCTTCCTTGTACATGGCATTCTACTTCCTATCTCCTCTGCCTTTATATGAGATGCCTCTGTATTTAGAATTCCTTCCTTTCTCAACTCTACCACAAGGAATTCTACTCCTTTCATGATTTACCTTAAGCAAATCCTCTTGCTCCTACAGGACATTTATTCTAAGGCCCCCACTTGTTAGTGCCCTGAAATTTTATATACCTACCCACACATATACACACATATATGCATACAAATGTATGCATGTATGTATAATATTTCTGTACTTACTGATATGTATTCATGTTTTTCTCACTCAGAATAATGTAAGCTCCTTGAAGACAGGGAATGTTTAGTTTTTCCTGTTGTGCAAGGCATTGTGCTAATCACTGGAGATATATAGACAGAGTTTAACCAATACTTGATTAAAAATATCATGAAATAAGGTTAAAAGAGCCTTGAATGCCAGGCCAAGGGATGTATACTTTTTTAAAAGGCAATTGGAAATCATTGAAGGCTTTTAAGTGAGGGACTGGTGTGATTAGAACTATGCATTAGGAAGATTACATTGAGAGCCATGAGAAGGATGGAGTAGAGATGGGAGAAAGTGAAGGCAGGTAGATTTCTTAGTAAGCTATTATAACAGCTGAATTAGAGAGAGGTCAAAAGGGAATGAATTTGTACAGAAATCAGAAGTACAGAGTGTGGCAAGGAGGGGTGGTCAACATCGTCTTATGTTGCAGAGAGGGGCCATCATCAGCCACATTCATGCGTAAGTAGAGACATCACTCTCATGATAGCATTGGTCCTCTTTGAGAATGAAGGATGGACAACAGCAAACAACAGCAAGCTGTTGTAGAGAGGATAAAGGAAATAATGAGAAGAAGCCATGTTGGAAATGAGGAAGTCACTGCTCACTTTGTAGAAGGCAGTATGAAGATAGCAGTGGGAAAAGAGGTCAGAATTCAGGGGACTGAAGAATAAATAAGTGGAGAGGGAGTGCAAGGAGGGTGGGTATAGATGCATATATTTATATGTTTATGTGGAATATTCTTTTTAGAGGCTTAGTAGCGGCTAAAGTGAAGAGATATATAATGCAGCAGCTTGAAAGGGTGGAAATGGTCAAAGAAAGAGGCATTTTTAGCGTGAGAGAATCTTAATCATGTTTGTAAGGAGAGGAGAAGGAGGCAACAGAAACTGAAAAAATGGATAAAGTTGATCAAATGGGCAAAAATCCTAGAAAAGACAGGAAGAAAATCAAGGGTCAATCCCTGGCATTGTCGGTGAACTCTCCCTCTTCTCCTGAGATGAGACTGAGAGGTTTTCAATTAGAAAATCATCTCTTCAAGATGGTAGGGATAGCTCAAGATATCACCTAGTCTTATTCCCAGCTAGTTTTACAACTATGAGAACTAATGATTGGATGCCCCATATATGTAATTGATTAATTTCAGGCAGGGAAGTTTTGCTATTGTTTTGAAATGAGCACAATACAGTCAATTAGCTAACATTAAACACTGAAATTTTCAGGGACTGTGATGGATATGCAAGGATAAATGGGGAAGAGTAGCTGCCCTCTAAGAGCTACATTCTATGTTTATATAAGATGATTTATTTGTTTGTGTGTTTGTTTATTTGCTTGAGGCAGAAGTCACTAGTAGTTTGGGGAGATAATGAAAGGTTTCACAAGGAAGGTAAAAATTGAGTTGATTCTTGAAGGAAACTGGATGGTCTAAGAAGCAAAGGTAAGGAGGATGGGTATTCTGGATATGGAAATCTATCCCAGCAGAAGGGGAAACTATCGTTTCAGGATATCAAAATGGGTTTAATATCGTGGAATGGCTGATGCCCTACTAATTGCCTTTAGTCATTTAGCTTCTAGAAATACCTCCCAATGGACTGAATTTATGTAAAAACTCCTGACCATCTACTCTCCAATGCCTTCCACTAGATTCTCAGTTTGACTTCTTCTAGTTAGGCATATTTTCATGCTGAGAAGTCTCTTCAGGTGACCCTAGACTCGAAGGTTTTGGCTCAGAATTAGCTTTACTATATGGTTAGACAGGAGGACCATATTATAAAGGTCATTGGAGTGTTCTCTCCTTTATTTTTGGTATTGTGCATTGTCAAGAGTAAAATTTGTATATTGTGAGAAAGACAGTGATGGGGTTGTTAGACAACAGAAGTATGGGTGTGTATGTATGTGTATATAATATGTTTGTACACATATAATATGTGTGGTACATATGCAAAATAGAAAACTTTCATATAGGTGAGAATCTGATTCTTATATTTTGTATATATATATGCATTTCATAGATACACATATATGTATACAAAAATATACATGTGTATGTATTATACAAATACATATGTGTATATAAAATCACTGGCCTAATTAGATGAATACAGAATTCAGGTACTAATAATACATACAAAATTTCTTTCCAGGTCTTCTCTAGTCAAGAAGTCAGGACAGAAACTTTATCCTTATGTATCATTAAATAATCCCATCTTGCTCTGGTATGAGGTGGGAAAGTATGCTTCTACTGATGACCCCAAACCAAGTCTAGGAAATAGCCTGGACTATCCCTGGAGGCCTTCCAACTCAGGGCTGACTAAGCACAGTCCTTTGGAACTTGGCAGAACAGACGGGATTACAGGGTCTGGTGATAGCTAGAGGATGAATGAACCCTTTTGAATGAGTATGATGAATTATTTCCATTAGCTTAGACTGAAATTTAGCCCCTCCTTACAAGTAGAGCAACCAAGTGGAAGAACTGAGTGCTTGCCAAAGAGAGGCGAGTATGACCTGGTTGGAGATGATCTCCAAGGCCCATTTTTGCTCAAACATTCCACATTTCCTGGTCCAACCAGCTGGACTGATTTGGTGGCTAAAACTACGTTCCAACAATGAAAGTAGCTAAGACTCAGGATCTGTGCAAACGCATATGAATTATGGAGAGATAAAAACGAATTAGCTTTCTTAATTCTAGAAATTTATTTCTAATCCTGTACTGTTAGGAGTTCAAGATTCTCCACTGTCACTGTCTTAACCCATGGAGCACTGGACTTAGAGTCAGAAAGACCTAGGTTCAAATCCTACTGCAGATAATTTACTGTGTGACCTTAGGCAACTCATATAAGCACTTAATCTCAATTTCTTCATCTGTAAAATGGCTTCCATGCAAAGTTGTGAAGATTGAGTGAAATGCTCTATTTAAAATGACTTATAAATCTTAAAGTCTTATAAAAACTCAAGTCAGTGAGGAATAAGGAGGGAAGAAGGATGGTAGCATATAGAGTTCCTCTCATTATGAGTGAAACAATCATGATTCTAATTTGGTTGAGTTGCCCAAGAAATCTGGAGAAGAAGTAACCTTAGGTCTTCAGGCCTCAGTGTCACCAATTTGGTGATCAGTGGTGTCAAATTCAACTAGAAATAGGATCTGCTAAACTGTACATAAGGATCTGTAATGCCAAGCACAAGCAACTTCCAGGTTCGGATTCACTCTCTGCCTGGAGAACAGTCTCATGACCCCTAAAAACATTAGCAAGACCCTCCTTTAGGATTTCTGTAAACATACAAGAAAGTCCTTCTTTTGGATTTCTGAACTGACAGCAAGGTTCCAGGACCCCTGCAACAAAAGCACTGTCCTTTACCAGCAGACGAATCTGGCAAGTAACATCAAAACAGAGAGAACAAATACTGGCACCACAGTCATGCTTCTTCCCAGTTCAGTCCTCAATTCTCATTCCTCTCTCTCCCACAGTAGCTGCAGCCTCCCAGAAGTTGTTCTGGCCTCTCTCTGCTTGGGCCTTTCTGTAAATCCACAGCACCAGCTCCTCCCAGTTCAGCCCTCTCTCTTTACATCAACAAGTTCATCCCACAAGTGGGATTCACAAGCTCTGGGTTTTAACACAACCCAAAAACCAAGCCAATACAAGGGATCTTTAAATTCCATTACCATTACAGGATCCCAATGGGCCATACATTAACTTCGTTTTAAAATGTAATATCTCAGGGGTGGCTAGGTCGCAGTGAGTAAAGTGCTGGCCCTGGAGTCAGGAGGATCCAAGTTCGGTTCTGGCCTCAGACACTTAACTCCCAAACACACACACACACACAAACTAGCCGTGTAAGCTTGAGCAAGTTACTTAACCCCAATTGCCCTACAAAAGGCAAAAGAAAAAAATGTAATATCTCTTTTATCATATTTTTTTTCTTAATTTTGTTAAATATTTCTCAATTTAATCTGGTTTGACTGCACTTGGGAGTAGTGTAGGTTGTCTGACACTCTACAAGGGATAATACTGACTCATGCTTTTACTTTAAGAATTCTGAATTTAAGAGTTACAGGGTGCCTGCCTCTCTACAAATTACAGTTGAGAGGCTACAAATCATGATCTCCATTTTATTTCTGCCCACTCTTAATCTTTGTACCTATTGCAGTAATGCCAAAAGGACATGTTGCTTCTCAGCCACACATGGTTTTTGCTTATTTTCTTGAATGGAGTGAGGCAAGGCAACCCAAGAACAGGACTATTGAATGCCATACTAATTTAAAGTTTTCTCTGAACTTAATCCTCCAAGCCTGACAAACAGGGTACCAGGAATAGATTGTGCTCAAGTAAAGAATTCTTCTTACTTCCAAAGTGACTTCTGAGGCTAGATTAGAATGTGTTGACTCAAATGCTTAGAAAACCTTTATACAATACACTCAATATTGTCCAGAATACCAGGAAAATGTAGCATTCCAGGTTATTGAATTTTTCTGTTAAATAGTTTGGCCATAGAAAACAAGATATATGGATTGCCAATTTTCAGAAATTTAGAATAAAATGAAATACAGTAAAATTATTTGAGCACAATTTGATCTTTCATGATTCAGAAGGCACCTTAGAATTTTTCAGTGTTTCAAGGTACCCATTACAAATATTATCATTGTATTATAAGGATATATGAGGAAATGAGGTAAACAGACTTGTGTGTTGGATTAGAACCAAGAAAGACCTGGGTTCATCAAATCTCACCTATCTCTGAAACTTATTAGTTCTGTGATCATTGAAAAGACATCTAATCTTTCTTAAGCTTCGAGTATCTCTAAGACTTAGCCATTAAGTTATATATTGCTTGTGGGGTACCCCCATTTTTGTGGAGGACATCCACTTGGAAAATCATAGATCCTTAACATGTTGACAGATGCTTTCAAATGTCAACTAATAGAATTCCACTGAGAAGAACATTGGGAAGATTCTAGTGCCCAGCCTTTGAAAATTGTTCCTTTCTTTGAAAAAAAACTCAAAATATTTTTTAAAGGAGGTTGAACAGAGCAATCCCTTATTAATTTGGTTAGTTTATCAGTCAACTTGATGAGATTATAAAGTGTGACTCTTTGGCTACATCAGAAAGTCATCTCCCTATGGAACAACATAGATACCTTCACTGGCCCTTTGGTAAGAAGGCAGAGGGAATAAGTAATGATTAACTGCCCAAGCAAGGAAATGAAGACTTGTTGGAGCTACCCAAGGGATAGATAAAGAATGTTTTACTTTTCCTGTATTCCTCAAGAATTGCAGAATGGTAACTTGTAGCTAAAGCATATGGCAAGCTCATGTACCCATTGATCTGATAGGACATGTCCTGTACTTAAAGTTCATGCCTACCCTCTGTCATTTTTTTTTTCATTTTTGAGTACAAATAAGAGAGCAGAAACTTGATAGCAAACTCACACAGTCTAAGACATGGATAGTGAAAGAGTTTCTTCCAAAGCACATGACCAAGGAAGATATGTGCTTATTCTGCCTAAGAGGATAGATCATAGTGAATGCTCATGAACCCCAAACTCCTGTGTAGAAGAGAGGATTCTGCATTGTCTAAGCAGTGTGGTCCCAGAATCTAGCCTTGTTCCCAGAGAAGGAATATTTCCTGGGCAGCATCCTGTTTTTGAATTGCTTCATGGGTAATCACGAGTTTGAAAGTTTTTAAATTTCAAAGTTTGGGTGCCTGCTTCTTAGATTTCCTCAACATTGTGTTTGTGGGTGAAAGAAGCAGATTACCAACAAGACCACTGCAGGCAAAGAACTAGTGGAGGGAGGTGATAGAGATGCACCTTATTGCTTTCATATTGCCATCAGGGACTCTTATAGTATGGGTCCTCTTGGAAGGACATTACTCGTTCAATAGTCCCCAAAGTATGTTTTTCTTCTGAGGGAGTCTAAACCACTTGAGGAGTCCATGTGGCAAAAAGGCACTTGACAGAATTCCAAAGAATCACCAGAATTCCAAAGAATTGCCCCCAAAGAAACGCCAACTTTCATTTCATTCCTGGGCAAGCTGATGGGCTAATTGAGTGCTTTATGTGTTTCCATATCTGTTTAACAAGTCACGTGAATCCTTTGTGTCTTTTGAGTTTTCCTGTGAGAATAAGTAAAGGCTGTCTTATAACCAATGTTATATACCTTATCCTAAATGCTTATATTAGACCTGGGACCCCTTTTTATCCACTCTGGGGAAACTTAAACACAAGTTTGGTGATCTTCCTGAAGTAATTCCAAAGGGGGCCATGAACCAAAGAGAGAAAGGTATTTTCTTGGGATCAGCTTCCAGGTTTCAACAACTGTGTATGTAAATCTTGGTCCTGGACCACAGGGCACATATTCAAATTTGTTATCTCAGTAATAGTTTGATAACCTCCCTCCCCCACTTCAGAGAGGATGCAACACAATGGGAAGAGGGATTGTCCCTATTTTAAAGATGAGAAAAGGAGACATAGAGAAGTTAAGTGATTTTCCCCAAGATTATACTTCAAATCAACACTAGAGTGAGCAGCACAGGCTGGGTTTCTTTATTCTCATTCCAGTTCTCTGCCCGTTAGATCAGGATTCCCCCACAGTTTGATTTTAATCTACCAGCATATTTAAATGTCTTAATTAGTTGAATAACAAACTGACTGTCACTGCCACATCATGCATTCCCTGTTATTTTTGACCTACACTATTACTATCCTTCCCCATGGACACCTCCTCTGGGGGTGATTGGAAGATTGGAAGAAAGCAGCAAAAGTGTCTCCTGATTAAGAAAAGGTTCCTTGTCTTAAACTATGCTGTAATAAAGGGTGATCATTCTTCCTCAGTACACTCATTAACATTCATTGAGCAACATATACTTTATTTTAGAGAGAATTTCTACTGTCGCTTCTATATTTAATCCCACAAGCTGTCGGGCAACTCATGTATTTACAAACACAGCTCCAGAAACAATGTGTTTGCCAGTCACAGTCTCATCTATAATATCTCAGTAGCTCCTTGCTCTGGGGCATACATAGCTCAGGAGTTGATGAATTCTGGTGCCAGCTGAGGCCCAAGCCGGGCAGAGCATTCAAGTCAAGGTTCAAGTCCAAAGGCAGGTCTGGCAGAGGGCCCAGAGTAAAAGTGAAGGCAACAGAGTGGAATGGAGTGACTTTGGTAAGCCCCAGCCTGCAATTGTGATGGGGGAACTTCCCAAAGTTTAGGAATTTTTTTTGTGATTTCCTTTTCCTCTTTACAAGATTAGAAAGGAACACTTAGAGCACTCCAAGGAAAGAGATTCCTAATATTTAAAACAAGTTAATCTTTCCATCTCATCACCATGAAACTTGTTCAGGTTCTCACTACTCACCAAAACTGTTGGTGTTAACTTTCTTACCAGTCTCCTGACTTGTAGTCTCCCTCCTGCCAGTCCATTGCTTTTATTTTTTATTTTATTTTTTTATTTTAAGCAATTGGGGTTAAGTAACATGCTCAAGGTTATATGGCCTGTTATTTCTAGGTGTGGTGATAAGTATCTGAGCCTGGATTCGATCCCAGGTCATCCCAACTCTGGGGCCAGTGATCTTACTCACTGAGCCACCTGGCTTCCCCTAGTCCATTGTTTTTACAATGTTAATCATCCCTAAAAGCATAAATCTCATCATATAATTTTCCTGTCCAGTAATCAATCATTAGCATTTATTGAGGGCCTACTGTGTGATCAGACTTTGGGCTTTGAGGATACAAATACAAGCAAGATAGTATCTACCCTCAAGGAGCTTACCTTCGAATGAGGCCAGAAGGTAGCAAAGTAGCCATGGAATCAGGAAGAGCCAAGTTGAGACCTGACCTCAGATCCTTACTAACTGTGTGACCCTGGGTAAGACACTTAACATCTGTTTGCCTACTTCCTCTACTGTAAAATGGGGATAATTATAGCACCTATCTCATAGGGTTGTTGTATTGATTAAATGAAATAATATTTGTAAAATGCTTGACACATTATGGTGACCTAGTAAGTGCTATAGAAATGTTGATTCTTTTCTCCCTTCCCCTGGGGCAAGATAACACAAAGAGCAAAGAAGAGCATAGGAGGTTTGAGGGAGGTTAGGAAGTAGACAGGAAGTAGAATGGCCTGGTTCTAGGGGCAGAATGAGGTTAAAGCTCACCTACGGGATGTGAGTATTTAAGTATATACAAAACAAGTGGGAAATATTTTTTTTTAAATAACAAAACAAAATCCTTCAGCTATATAAAAAAGTCCATACTCTTAAGCCTGGCATTCAAGGCTCTGCGTCATCTTACTTCAGCCTTCCTTTCTAGTCTTTCCTTATAGTGTGCTCCCTCACAAATTCTATGCTTCCTCTAAACCAAATTGTTTACTGCTCGTCCAACACCAGGCTTAACACCATCTTCTTCCTCATTCATCTGTTTACATCTAACCATTCCCTGGGAATACCTTTCCTTTTTTCGGTCCTGACTATTATTTCCCACACATCCTTTAAGACTCACCTCAAATGATTACTCTTTCATGCCTTTCCTGTTCCCTCTTCCCAGCACCAATGAGAAGACATGTCTGCCTTCTCTGATATTCTAAAGCACACTTTAGTTATAGAGATCATAGATCATAGATTTAGAACTGGAAGGGACACTTGGTACTTTCAATGTAGTGATTTCATTTTATAAATAAAGAGAGAAGCCCAGAGATGTTTGGTGAATTGCCTAAAGTCATGTAAGGATTTAGTTGTAGACCTCATATTTGAATCTCATTCCTCTCCTCTTCCGTTGTACCACACTGTCTCTCTTGTAGAACTGCAATTTTTTTTCTTGATGTTATAGTTATTTGTGTACAGACTTATGTCATTACTTCATTCTATAAGTTTTTGAAGGATGGAATTGTATCTTATTCTCCTTTCAGAAATTCATAGTTTCTAATTTCCCTGAGCATTCATAGTTCTAAAAATATCTTTCAAATGAATGAATATTTCCACTGTTTTCCATAACATTCATATTATATTTCATATTATTGATTTATTTGAAAATATATTTCTATAGCACATTTAAGTTTGTCTTGTACTTTAACATGGATTATCTCTGTAGTGCTCCACGGGGCTAGCTCCCCCAATTCTCAGGTTTCCCTCATGGAGAGCTACTCCATGTTCAAGGTACTATGTGAGTTTGTTCTCTTAATGTTCATGAGCCCCCACTGATACTTGTTATTTATCTTTCTATAGTCAGAGGCTATAATTTGCTAAGAGTAAAGGCATTTAGTGGAATAGTATAGAAAGAGAATTTACATTAGAACATTCAGCCATAAACCTAGACCATATTCTTCTGCAAACATACATGTCATCCAAAGGTAGAATGAGTAAGTAAAGAAATCAGGCAGCAAGGTGGCACCATGATTAGAGAACTAGGCCTGGTGTTAGGAAGATGTAAATTCAAACTTAATGGCAGATACTTGCCAGCTTTGTAACTTTGAACAAATCACTTTACCTTGTTTGCCTCAAATTTTTCCACTGTAAAATGGGAACAATAATAGCACCTACCTTCCATGGGTATTGTGAGATCACATGAGATAATATTTTTAAAGTGCTTAGCTCATAGTAGGTGCTGTGTACATGCTATTATTATCTTTGACATGTGGGCTTCCCATATGGGGTCATAGCTTACACCTCTGGCAATGTAGGATACCAGTATTTCCTCATGACAGCTTTTCTTCATTGATATCTTTGCTGGATCTGTAGTCTCTTCCATTTCCGGCTTCTGGCTTAGCTGAAACCCTTGTCTAGGACATTCCCAGTATCATTCAAAGGGACCCATAACCTTTAACCAGAATAAAAAAGTAGCTTTCCTAGATCTGCCCCCTTGGTGTATCAGGAATATCACCAATTCAGGCATTGAACTCTATCTCTTCCAAACCCCTCCAAAGAAGGTTGGGGTTTAGAAAGTCATGTTTTTGGATCATCCATCTAGGCTGCAAGCAATCACATGTCTCCTATGGCCATATGTTTTTGACACAAGATACCATTGTCAATGGGGAGTGAGGAGAAGTCTTTCCACTCCTTGCCCCAACTTGTTGCAACAAGTTTTTCAGAGTTGAAAACATCCTCAAGGTCTGAGTTCTTCCATAGTATCCCTTCTTGAATGACTCATCAGTTTCCAGTGTCTCATTTTAAAATTCTCAGCCTCTCCTGTTTACTATATCGATAAGTGAGTTAAGAAAAGCCTTTAAGGGGGTGGCCAGGTAGCACAGTGAGTAAGAGCACCAGCTCCAGTGTCAGGATGACCTGGAGATCGAATCCCAGGCTCAGACGCTCAGCACCACACCCAGAAATAACTGGCCGTGTAACCTTGAGCAAGTTACTTAACCCCGATTGCTTAAATTAAAAAAAAAAAAAAGCCTTTAAGACTTCTTGTCCTCAGCCTTAGTTTTCTCAGAATTTCCATGCAAATAGTGACTCAACTTTGGCAACTTTTATATTATCATTCAATTGGGGGACTCCTGATCTAGAGTCAATCCCTTTTCTACATCTTATTTCAACCTTACACTAACCTGAAAGGTATTATAGATACTCTTAATCTCCATTCCAAAAATAAGGAAACTGAGACTCTGTTTAAGATAGATTAAGTGACTTGTCCAGATTAATACTGCTAATAAGGTTAGAGGGGACTTGAATTCATCTCTTTCTTATTCTAATTCCAGCAGTCTATCACTCTACTTCAGTATTCTATCAGTGTGAGTGGGAACATTGTAGACAGAGAACAGGTTGTGCAGTCTACTCTGTTTTAGATTATGCCCACAGTGGCCAAGGTGCTACCTGTCCTCATTCTCAAATTTCTGTGGTGAACTCAATGTTCAAGGTATTTTGTAGGTTTGCACTCTTAATGCTTATGAGCCCCCACTGATGATCATAGGGTTTCCCCCTTGAAAAAGAGAGAAATGGAATGGAAGGTGAAGGGAGAAAAGTAAGCAGAAAGAAAGAAAAATAAGCAGAAAGAGGAGGACAGGGAGAGAGAGAGATGGGAAAAGGAGAGCATTTACTTATTAATGTATATGTTTCCCGCCAAGTAAAAAGTGAGCATCTTTGAAGATAGAGATCACTTCATTTTTGTCTTTGTAGCACTAAAGGCTAGTTAGGCTATTGTACATAGCAGAATGCTATTACTGTAGTACATGCTTAAGAAATATTTGTTGAATTGAATTATATTGAATCTGCCACCACTACTACCACCCCCTCAACACTACCACATACATGTCTTAATCTGCTATTAATTTTATGACATTTAGCATTTATTAAGCACCTATTACATAAATACCAATGTGGTAGAGATAGTCTCCATCTTCTGTTTGCTTACAATTCAAAAGGAAACAGGACATCAGTACCTAAAAAACTTTTAGAGGACAAGAGCAAAGGAAAGGTAATCTAGGACAAGATGTGTACTCAAGTGCTGATGGAAAGCAAAGTGACTCGTGATCAATAAAGGGTGAAGTTAGCCAGGAAAGGCTTCTTGAGAGGAAGGGAACCCAAGAAAGTGATCAACGAGAAATGACAGGTGGTTAGGAAGCAGGACAAGGAGCCTGAAAGAAAGTGCAGGGACAACAGTGAGACAAGTTATTTATAGGGGACAATAAGGGCACAATCTGGTTGTAAGAGAGGGGTCATTTTAGGAAAATGCTTAATATAATAGAAAGAGGAACTTGCCTAGAAGTTAGCAACTTGGGTTCTAATCTTGGTTCTGTCATTACCTAACTATGCTTCCTTGGGGAAGTCACTCTAGCCTGAATCTCATTTCTTCATCTGAAACATGCTAGAGATTGAAAAAGATGATCTTTATGATAGGTTCCTTTTTGTTCTAACATTCTGTCATTCTTTGTATGGGCAATACGTGAAGTGCAAGTAAGGATATATAGAGATTTAGGATTCAAGGTGGAGGAGTTAAGATTTTTTTCTGATAAGCCACAGTTTCTTAAGCAAATGATTTGACAGGTTGACAAAAGTTATTTAAAGAAAGTTAATCTCATAGTTGTGGGCAGAATAGATTGAAAACAAGTTTCTAGCCATGTATGGTTTCACTGAAAATTTTCGTTTGGTCTTATAATTTTCTTTTTTAAAAAAATCAGCATTCTTTTTCCCCCTATGTCACCTCATTTCTAAATACACAAATAGTTCCCTCTTCCCTCTCCCACCTGCCACCACCTAGCTTTCCTTTATAACAAACAATTTGAAAGAAAGAGAAGAAAAAAGCAATTTGACATAATTAGCCAATTCATAAACCAACTGAGGCAGTTGGTCAGTGGGATAGTTGGTGAAATGTTTCCCATCCCTTGTCCTTCACTTCTGCAGAAGGAGGCAGATGCATATTCTGATCTTTTTCCTGTGATTGTATTTGTTTGTTGAAATTAACCAATATTTAGATTGTTTGATGTTCTTTCTAATTGCATTTTTGTAGTCATGTAGACTGTTCCTTGGGTGAAACCAAATTGTGAGGGAGGTGGCACATTAACAACTGAGAAAAATAGGAAAAGCCCCTTGTAGACAATGACATTTGAAATGAACTTTGAATGGAGCTAAGGAATCAAAGACAAAGAGAGGAAGAGGGATAAACCTCCATGCAAAAGCATGGAGGAGAAAAATGGAATGTCATTTACAAGAAACATGAAGTAGGCCAGTTTGTCTGGATCAATAGAGTACATGAAGGGGATTAATGGGCAGTCAGTCTAGAAATATAAGATGTAATTAAGATTGTAAATATTCTTAAATTCCAAATAGAGGCATAAAAGCAATAGGGAGCCAATGAAGCTCCTTGAACAGGGCAGTGACATAATCATCCTGGGTTTTAGGAAGCTCTGGCACCTGTGTGGAAGAAATTTGGGGGAAAAAAGGGAAATACTGGAAATATACTAATGAGAAAGTTATTATAACACTGCAGGCTAGAGAGACGAAAGCATTTTAAAAGGTCATGTAAGGAGTGAGGAGATGGATGTGATTGATTTTGTGGATGTGAATAGACAAATCATGCGAACACATTAGATATTGGGGACAATGAGGGGGAATGATATGATGCTGGAGTTGCAGAAGGGGACAACCAAACAGGAACTTTAAGAGAAACTAAGAATGGCAATGCAATCTGGGTAAAGTGGGGAAGGGGCTCTGTGCTCCTGCAGCCTCACTCTCTTTTTCTGCCCCACAGCTGACGTATATTAATTACATTCTAGATACTAAAATGTGGGAGAGGGAATGATGTTGGGAAACTGGATTTTTTTTCTCATTACTTTCTCTCAAGCCAAGAGAATCTTTGAGCCTAAATCTTGAAAGGCTTCAAGGTGGAACATATACTAATAAATAAGTCTCTTGTTCCAGGAGCCAGCTGTTCTCTCCTTCTCCACTCATGGTAAAGCAGGAGAAAATGAACTTAAATTTGCAGCAAGAGAATTTAAGGTTATATATAAAGGAAAAGTTTATAGGATGGTAGGATGCAACCCTAACCCTCTTAGTGGGTACCCTCTTCAGTAATAATGCTGGTTGTGGTAGTAGTACTAATAGTGGTAGATTTGTAGTCTATGGGTGCTAGGAATCCTGAAATTCAAGAGCAAAAGGCATGAATTCTGACTTGAAAGATTTCAACTCATCTTTTTTTCAGTCCAAGACAAGGTTTATTGTATCACCAGTAGAAGTGGGCATATTTTAAGAATCTGAGCAATTGTGATGCTTGTATTGAAAAGTGGACCAGATTCTTAAGAAATCTGCAAAATTTAATGGGGAGGAAAGTTGGACCTTTTGCACAGAAAGAAGTGTGCAAGATCTGGATGGGATCTAGGAGTGACTAATAGCCTGGGATGATCTAAAGGTAACTTACAGGGAAGGTTGGGATGGGTCTGGGGTAGTAGAGACTTAAGGGTTGGGTGTGGGGTCACAATGAAAGGACAGCTGACAGATTTACTGGGATGGGCAATGCCTCATGCATATGTTTTTCCTTTTTGGGGTCTACACACCAGATGCGGCCTTTTTCTTTTAGGGGTTCAGATCCCATCCCCATCATCATCATCATCATCATCATCATCATCATCATTAGTACTAATAGTAATAGTAGTAGCAGCAGCAGCAACAGCAACAGCAGCAGAAGTAGTAGTAATAGGGGTGATAGTAGTAGTAGGGGGAGTAGGGGGGCGGTAGTGGTGGTAGTAGTCATTGGTTTTTTTTTTTTTGGTTTGTTTTAAAGCAATTGGGGTTAAGTAACTTGCCCAAGGTTACAGGGCCAGTTTTTTTTTGTGTGGGTGTTAAGTATCTGAGGCTGGAACAGATCACGGTCCTCCAGACTCCGGGGCCGGCGCTCTTACTCACTGTGCCACCTAGCTGCCCCAGTGGTAGTCATTGTTATCGAATGTTATAGAATAGACACTCATGAATCTATTCTGTTATAAGACTCATCCTTTTTTGGCAATGGGGGGAATTATTGAAGAGGTCCCTAAAAACGGTGTGACCTGACTCTTTGTTGGTGATCTGGGATCCAGATCATTTTTTGCCTTCAGAAGCATCAGATGTCTCCCTGCCTTAACCTGACAGTAATAGTCTACAGAACAAGTTAGATGCTATAAAGCCCAGGGAAAATGAATGGTGTGAAAATGAACATTACAATCTCTCTGAATCGAAGCTGACAATATCAGCCAGGGAGAACTCAGAAGATTGAAAATCAGTGAAACAAAAGGGGTTATAAATACCCCCACCCCAACTGCAGCCCACATATTCAGGGTCACCCAATTCCTACAGCATTCTTCTCTCCAAGCACCCAATCCACTCACTTTCCCTTTTTAATGCTCCTTCCTTAATGAAAACAAGGCTTTTTTATGAAAATGTTTTTGATGGCAAGAGTGAACTGCATTGCCCTGGGTTTTCTACCACTACCACCTTCCAATTTAATTAAGGAAACACCCCCTCAGTAAAGTTGCTCTATTAATCACTCAAAAATGACTTGAGAACTTATTTAATGTCACTGCCTAATCATTTTATTAAATGTCACTGCTTCAGCATATGTGAATTACAGTTTATAACTCCTTTCTGCCACCCTTCATTCATTCATTCTTTCATTCATTCAATTGATAGATAACAAATCTATTGTCTATAAAGAACTGTCCTTCAGACTCTGAGGGCTTTAAAGATGAATGGGACACATTCCTTGCCCTCAAAGAGGTAACAGACTAAAGGGTTAAATTAAGAAAATTAACAGAATACTACAAGGTGCTGAAGTTCTATCAAACCACAAAAGTTACCTTTCAAAGACTTTCTTGCCTCTCTCACTTACTTGTACCATCCCCTTCTCCACTTGAGTTCTCTGAATTAAGTTCATAGATTTATCAGATATTAAAACTATCAAAAGACTTTCAAGTTCACCTGGTCCAATTTATTCATTTTTTGATGAAGAAACTGAGGCCAAGATGGGTTAAATGATGTGTTCAGAGTCACTAATCTGATAAGATTCAACCCCAGTGTTCCACCACCGAACCAGGCTGCATCTTACAACGTTGTGGAGATTTAAGGAACAGTCAGACATGACTGAAGGACTGAACAGCAGAAAAGGTACCTTAGAGGTGATCTTACCTCATTTTTAGAGATGTAGAAATGGAGGTTTGAATGCATTGTGACTTTCTCAGGATACCACAGCTCATTCAGGAGGAGTCAGATGAGGTCAGACTCCAATAAATTGATTAGGGGTGGGAAGTTTCTGGAGGCTACCTGGAGATAACAGACAATGGTGGGCTAGGCCAGTTCAAGAGTGTAACAGATTTGGGTATAGATATTTTGGGAGGATCAAGGTTGGGGGCTAGCAGGATAATGGAGGTCCAAACTAGTAACAAAGGTTTGGATAGAGCCACAATGAAAGGCATATGGCCTCAGTCAAATGCCTCATCAAATGGGAGGATTCAATCAGAGTTCAAGGGGGTTCCCAGAGCCTGTACCTCTTCAACGTGAGGGAGGAGAAGAAAGCCTCAACAGGAATCAAAGAAGACCAGTCACAGTCTAGCTAATTTCAACTGCTGGTTGGAATCCATCTAATTACTGGTTATTGACCCCTTCTTTTTTTGCCTGAGGCATCTGGGTATCATAATGGCTAGTGTTGAACTTGAAGAGAGGAAGGCCTGAGTTCAGATCCTGTCTCTGGGTAGGTTAGTTAGTTTCTCAGATTATAGTTTCCTCATCTGTAAAATGTGTATAATAATGGCACCCATTTGGGTTGCTGTGAAAACAAAATAGGATTAGAGAGAGAGACAGATAGAGATATATACACACACACACACATATACTCATACATGATTTTGAAAAATATCAAAGCAATGAATAAATAATGTTGATGATTGATGATGCTGATTGCTGTTATATTTATTTCCATGGTACTTGCCTCTGAGAACCTCTAAAAACATGTGCTTTCATAGCCATATCCAATGGAATACAGCTGTTACACGATAGTGGGAGGGAAGGAAGGAAACAAGCATTTATTAAGCACCTACTATCTATCAGACACTGGGCTAAGTGTGTTAAAAATATCTCATTTGATCAGCACCACCACTCTAGGAGGCAGGTGCTATTATTATCCCCACTTTACTGTTGAGGAAACATTAGGTAGATGGGTTAAATGACTTGTCTAGGGTAAGTGTCTGAGGCTAGATTTGGACTCAGGTCTTGCTGACTCCTATTTTGAATGTGCTCACCTATTTAATATAGCACTGTATCCACTGCTCCATTTGACTGCTGTAGAAATCATCTCTAGCCAAGGAATGTTACAGTGAATCATAGAAGTGATATGGACTGAGAATAACTACTCTTACCCTGCCAACTTGCATCCATCAAGAGCCCCCTCCCTATCTTCTTCCTTCCAAATCCATTGTTCTTCACCTTACTCAATAATCAAGATAATGGTGGTGTTTGGGATCTAACCATGTTGCCTCCCCAGTCCTCACGCTTACCAACACACACACACACACACACACACACACACACACCCCTCAACCCCTCAATAAACTCCAGTGGCTTCCTATTGCCTTCAAGATCTATTAGGCACTGAAAACCCTTCCCAACCTGGTTCCTCTCTACCTTTCCCATCTCCTTTACACTTTACTCCCCACCATTTGCTCTAGAATCCAGTGGCAGTAGCCTTCTTGGTCCTTGAATACAACATCCCACCACCCAACTCTACACTTTTTCACTGGCTGTGTCCATGCCTTCAATGCTCTCCCTTTTCTCTGCCACCTGGCTTCCCTGGCTTCCTTCCAAGACTCAGCTCATATCCTACATTCTGGAATAGGTCTTTTGAGTCCCCACCCATGGTTAGTGCCTTCCCTCAAAGGGTATCTTCCACCTTCTAGGTATATATCAAGTATCTACAACGTTATTTGCATGTTGTCTCCTCCATTAGAATGTAAGGTCTTTGAAGGCAGGGTTTTTATTTCTCTTTATATCCCTGGTGAGTAGTTTGGTGCTGATGGGGTGCTTGGGATCTATGTTTGTAACATCAATCTGTAATATCAGTTTGTAACATCAATTTGTAAAACCAGTCTGTAAAATCACATTTCCCCTCCACCCCAGCCTCAGAGAATTAACTCTGCCCCTTCCCCCACCAGCATCCTGCCCAGCAACAATTCATGAACTGTTTATTTCTGCTTGGAACAATAACAAACTACACCTATGAATCCTTCACTAAACCATTTATAAACATTTTAGCTTAGGCAAATGTTATCTCCCCTTAGTATAATGGCCAGCTTCACCTATGAATCCTTCAATGCACTATCTGTAGGTTAACCCCTTAGCCAATTATCTACATACTGAGTCTCCGTTAGCCTTGGTTCCCAACATCCATCTTGTCAAATGTGACACTGATGGTTGGCAGACTAGGTACTTCTCAGTCAGCCCTGACCGCTAGCTGACTTAGTGATATTTCAAGCCTAAAACCACACCTCCATGCAGTCCCCTCCTTGGGCTATTTCCCAGTGAATTATGGGCAATACACCTGCACAGTTGATATTAAAACAGCATGTCCCTTTAAGCACTGACCACTCTTTGACTCCTCCCTAATCCTACCCTTATTCACCTAGTTAGCTTTGTTGACTTCTGATTTACTGTTGTGACTCCTTAAAACTATACCTATGACTTCTTTAAGTTTGCAGGTTCCTAAGAACTCTTGCCCACTGTAAAGCATAACAATAAACTTTTACAATCCTGACTCCAAAGATTGCTTGGGCCCGGTGAATTCATTCCAGAGTCCAAACTCAGGGACTCTGGTCATTGATCAGAGCCTCTGAAACACTTCTTTCCCCCTCATCAGTGCCAGGCAGTCTTAAGTGCTCCCTGTGGCAGCAGACAGCCTCTCAACACTTCCCAGAGAAGAATACTGCCTCACTTCTTGGGCATCAGGACTTTTCTATTTTCCTGTTCCTGATTCCATGACTATGATTCTACTGAAGAAATTGTTAATCTTTCCCTTTTCCCCCTTATCATATACTCTACATTAAGGATCTCAAAAATCCCAAAGTAGGTTGCCATTCATTCTCACTCTCCTGCATTCCCCTGTTTCTCTCTTTCTCTCTCCTTCTTCTCCTTCTACCTTTTTTCTACCTAACTTTTTCTCCCAATCATTGTTCTAGGCTCCTCTGACTTGTGGCTCAGATACATGCAGATAGAACATTTCAGAAGATGTCAAATTAAGCAGTGCTGATCTTATGAAACTGACATCTGGTCACCAAAACCTGTTTTCATACCCAAGATGTGGGCAACTCAACATCATTGCTCAACCCATAAAAATGCACAGGCACATGCAAAATAAAGAGGGAAACACACTCACATACAGGGAGGGAAAGGTACCCAGAAGTAGCAAACTCTCATAACTGTCTCTTTACTGCTTCAGAGATCCCACTGGCACTCTCCATGAGCCGATTAGAGGGCCAACCCTCTAAACCCTCTAACAACCACAAAGAAGCTCTCTTCCTCCTGGCTTTTATGTACTAATGGCTATAATCTATTCATGGGAGAAATACTGCTGCCCTTCTAAGGTATATTGGCAGTAGTTGCTTTTTCTGGACCTGAAGTTCAATTATCCACCTTTCTGAAATGTGGACTGATATTTCCCCTCCATTGGACAGTCTATTGTCTCCCAGCCTATTTGCATTCACTATAACTTTATGAACCCAGGATGATCCTCCCCAACTGCCATTCCCTATATGTATGGTCTCCCCCATTGGAATGTAAATTACTTGAAAGCAAAGACTGTTTTTGCTTTTCTGTTTGTATTTCCAGTGTTTAGCATAGCATTTGACACAGAGCAAGCTATGGGACTGTTTTTTCATTCATTCATTCATTCATTCATTCATTCATTCATTCATTCATTCCAATCCTCATTTAAGCAGAAGAGAAACCTAGAGAAGCAAGAAGCCAACATGACTTAAAGAAAATCAACCACCTGGATAAATTATCTTCAGGACAATCACCTTTGTGACTCTAATATGGACAACAAGGGAACAAACTTCTTTTTTTTTTTTAAAGCAATTGGAGTTAAGTAACTTGCCCAAGGTTACAGGCCAGTTTTTTTAGTGTGGGTGTTAAGTATCTGAGGCTGGAACCGATTCCAGGTCTCCCGACTCTGGGGCCTGCACTCTTACTGCACCACCTGGCCACCTCGGGAACAAACTTCTTGAATGACTTCCTGTTGTTGTTTAGTCCTTTTTTCAGTCATGTGCAAGTCTTTATGACCCCATTTCTTGGCCAAAACACAGTTGTTTGCCATTTCCTTCTCCAGCTCATTTTATAGAAGGGGGAACTGAGGCAAACAGGGTTAAGTGTCTTGCCCCTGGGCACATAAATAGTAAGTGTCTGAGGCTAGATTTGAACTCAGGTCTTCCTGACTGAAGTCCCAATGCTCAATCCACTGTATCACCTAGCTGCTCCCTTGAACGGGTGACTATTTTTGTACCTCAGTCCCTGCATTTACAAAGTTGTGGCAGTAAAACTTAATATCACGTAGATCATCAGTGAAGATCAAATGCCATTAATAAATTCATCTGCCAGACAAATTCATTAATTATGATTTTATTTACCCTCCTGTTGCCAAGTTAATTGCTTATTTGTTAGAGTAAAGAGATGCAGCCTTGATTAAGGTCATTAGTTGCCATTAGAAATTGAAATTCTTTGGATTTCCTCAGGTGAGTTTGAATTTCTCATGTTTAGCATTTCAAATCAAGAAACCAAGGTCAACCAACCTTTTCACGTGCTAATTAAACCTAGGCACAAAAATGTTCACTTGATGAAACCATCAGTTTGGGGACTAGAAATGTAAAGAAAGGCCCTCTCCCTACATGTGCTAATTGTTCAGCTCTATTTGTTAACAGTATGCATATATCATAAAGAGATTAACATTTACACATAATTTCTTCAGCCTCATAAAGTAAAAGGTTCACCAGAGGAATAAACAGCATGAAGACTTGCTGAGAATAAGTGGATAGGAATAACCACATAAAACCTAAGTTTTATGCCCTTCAACCCCCAGATTTGCTCTTTTTAAAAAGGAAAAGAAATAAGTTCTAACAATTGTTTTTGGGGGGGTGAGAAAGGGTGTGGAGGGAAAAAAGCTTATTAAAACATTTTCTTTCTACATGAGTTACACTTCCCAAGAAATACCCAAATAAACTCTTACAAAATGCAAACTACTAAACCCGTGATTTTTTTAGATACTGGGGCATGCCCAGAATATTTGAAATTGTCATCCTTGGTGAATTGGCAAGTTCTTCAGCCATTTACTATGTGCTGGGCACTATGGAGGCTTGAGCCAAGGTCATCCTAAGTATTGGTCCATAGAGGGAAGGATGATTTGTTCATGTTCACATAGCTATTAATATGAAGCCAGTATTGACTTTTACCATTTCATGCTTCAGTTTCCTGACATGAAAAATGTTTAACAGAAAGGGAGGATCTGTCCTTTCAAATGGACATATAGTACCAACACTGACCATTCTATTTAACAATTTTTATAGCTACTTCACATTGATTTTATTTATATATATATTGTGTGTGCATATATGTGTGTACGTGTGTGTGTACACAAAGGTGTGTGTTGCCTTCTCAAATGTTAAATTCACTTCAATCCAATTCAATTAAAACATATGCTATATGTGTTGAAATTTAGGGATCCTGGGACCCCAAAATAGTAACATGTGGGTCCTGCCCAAATGAATTTCAACCCGAACTTTCTTTCAGCAAAAGAAAAACAAAGTTTATTAAAATTCTGCCATATCGACCAAACTCTTAAGGAATCTGAATATTTGTATTGCTAACGCAAGTGGGTCAGACTGAATCTGAGCCCCTTCACAGAGGCCAAGATGGATTTTATATATGAAAAGCCTGTGTGAGGGAATTAGGGTTGGCCAAGTAGTGTGGGATGACTGGAGGAGAGATCTAGGGAGGATCTTTATGGGAATGGCCAGTAGGCTGGGGTGACTAGAGGTCAGAGGCCAGGAACCAAGGGAATGAGGTTTAAATAGGATCCAGGGTGAGAAGAAGTTGAAGGCAAACCAGTCAATGAAGGCCTGGACTAGGTTAAAGATAACACAGAATTAGGGATTATAAAAGACCAGTTGAGTGTATTATAGCTTCAGGCAAATGCCAGATCAAGTGGAAAGATTCAAGGGGATTCCTAGAGCCTGTACCCCACCATGTATGTGTATGTGTAAATACATGTATGCATATGTACATACAAATAACATTTTATATATGTATATATTGCACATATTTTTGAATACTTCTATACTTGAAACCATCTTGTATATTCTTTTGGCACTGTTTTCTTCACTTGGTCTCATTTCCTATAGGTCTTCCTATATTCATGGGAATGTTCTGTTTCCATCCTTCCTTACAACAGAAATGGAATGCACTTCCTTCATCCTATCCCTGTTCTGTAATGTCTAGCCATAGCCCATTCTTGGGCACATAGTTTGTTTCTAGCTTTTTGTTATCACAAATAATGTCACTATAAACATTTTTGTACAGATGGTGCTTTTCTCCCAGTGATAGGCTTTTACAGAAACTTTTAAAATAGATTTGAAACTTATCTGTCTTATGAAGAGATTTTTAGTCAAACTCTCTTCAGCTCCAGAGAAAAACTGATGAAGTGGAAAATATATTATTCCAAGGCCAGGATTTTTTTTCTTTTTTTTTTCCTTCTCCTTCTGAGGGTCAGTCAGTGCTGAATGCAGCATTCTTGCTGTGCTCAGCGATTTTAGCTTAACAATCAAAGAAGCCATTTGATCCTGAAACTTGTCTTCCTCCATTCAGTATATTGTTGAATAAATATCATTACTAAGAAATAATAATGTGATTCCATTAAGTTTTATATAACCTGTTCCTTTAAGAAAACTTCATTAATACACCCTGACCCATGACTTATTAGTCCTACCAAAGTCCTTGATATATGAGTCCTTTAGTGCATTTTGGTAGATTGGTGGTTTCATCAGCATAGGCTTACCCTTTTACCAATGCAGTTTTTCTCTACCTTCTCTCAACCTTTTAGTTCAGTTCAGTTCAATCTAATCCAATCCAATATAATTCACTAAATATTTAATCAATACCATTCTATGCCAAGGTTCTGGGGTGCTGGGTTCTGGGGATACAATGACCAACATGAAATAGTCAACAAGTATTTATTAAACAATTGCTATGTGTCAAGAACTGTGCTAATCTCAGAGAATACAAATACAAACAGAAAGACAGCACCTGCCATCAGGTAGGTTACATTCTAATGGAAAAAAGCAGTGCATGAAAGGAAAAGGAAAAGGAAAATGGGGTAGGTATTTCACACTGGGAGTGTGTTGTGGGGAGTGGTAGAAAAAGTCTGGGGTACAACCTAGACAAAAATGAAGACATGACTTGCCTAGGCAACCTTCTTAAATAGAAAATCTGGGAGAAGCCACCCAGTCTGAGGGAGAAGTGTTGGGGGTGAAGGGTATCAATGTATGCTATGAATTTCAGCACTTGGGTGAACTTCCAGGATGAAGAGGTGGGTCTCGACCCCACAGTTTAAGAAGCCCTGGCCTAAAGTACAGTCTGGGGAAGAATGAAATTCCCACCCTCAAGAAACCCATTTTTTACTGGTGGGATACTACAAGTACCTAGACATGTATAATATAAAAAAAATTGAAGGCAGATAGTGGGAGAGACAGTACTAACAATTTAGCGTGTCAGCGAAGGCTCCATGGAAAAGGTGGCACCTGAATTTTTCAAAAAACCCTCCATATATGATGAAGCCAACATGCTAAAAGCCTTCCTCTTGTTTAGTTATATTAGTTAGCCTTACAACCATAGTCCCCTCCCCCAACACCCAATACATGACTGGCCAAATTCCTTCCATATTTATATAAGTCACCAAGTAAATCAAACTAATATTTATTCAAGAACTCCTATTCTCTCAAATAATTCCAGCCACCTATTAGTAGGAAAGCATCCAATAAAGTAATTCAAACTAAGGTAGCATTTTAATATGGTAATTCTTCTAAAACTTCTGCTTTTTAAATTTTTTATTTTAAATGTGCTAACCTCAAAAGAATGATTTGCCAATTGTAAAAGTTCAGGCATGGAAACAAGCTTTCCCAGTGCCCAGGTGACTGTAGAGGCAAGCACCCCAAGCACGTCCTCAGGGTGTCTGCCAATACAGGTTCTTGGATCTGCTTTGTTAAAAGAAAGCAACTCAAAATGGGTTAACAAGCTTACTTTAATCAGTCAGACATATATCGTTTACCTTGTTCAGGGGAAAAAGGTCAGCACCCCGAACTTCAAAGCATACAGGCAGAATTATGAAGACAGAAACAGATCAAGTAGACAGATTTCCAAACTGTCCAACCATTACATCCATACCCAGTCAACATCTGGGTTTCCACATCTGGGTTTTTCAAAGCTGGGGGACTCTCAACAACGGCTTCCCAGAATTCAGATCAAATCACAGAACACTTCTCAAAGTGAGTCCCAAAACAAAGCTACACATCAGGGCTTATATAGCCTTCTCCTGGCTCAGAGAATGTAACAACCTTATTGACTCACTGGCCAATCAAGAAGTATCTACTGAAAAACAAGCCTCCCACCCCAGGCTTCAGGTGCACTTTAGCCTAGGGGCAGGGAAGATCTTCCAAATTTGCATTCCCATTACAGTGACTGATTGCATTCCCACCTTATGTGTTTTTTAGTTGTTCAGTCCCCTCAGACTCTCGGTGACCCCATGAACCATAGCACATCAGGCCCTTCTGTCCTCCACCATCACTCAATATCTGTCCAAGCTCATGTTTGCTGCTTCTAAGACACTATCCACTTTTTTTTTTTATTAAGCAATCAGGGTTAAGTAACTTGCTCAAGGTTACATGGCCAGTTATTTCTGGGTGTGGTGCTGAGTGTCTGAGCCCGGGATTAGATCTCCAGGTCGTCCCAACACTGGAGCCGGTGCTCTTACTCACTGAGCCACCTGGCCGCCCGACACTATCCACTTTTGCTTCAATATAAAACTATCCTTTTCCTTATATCTTGAATTTTGTTGGGAGAGGTTGCAACTGGCTTCCAGATATTGGCATCTAACACCTCCTGGGCATGGCTCATGGGATTTATTTAGAGACTGGGGCATGCCCAGAACATCTGAAATTTTCATCCTTGGTGAATTGGTAAGTTCCTCAGCCATTCACTATGCACTAGGCACTATGAGGGCTTGAGCCAAGGTCTTCCTAACTATTAGTCCCTAGAGAGAAGGATGATCTGTCTGTGTTCATGTAGTTAATTAATGTGAAGTCAGTATTACCTTTTACCTTTGTACCTCAATTTCCCCAAATGAAAAATATTTGAAAACATAATTCATAGTGAAAGTTAATATTTTAAAAATGATGAGTCAAGAAAGGATCTCCCAGGGTGGGCTCAGCCCAGTTCAGGGTTGCACTTGAATATCTGTGGGTGGTGGGGAAGGTGGTGATTGCCGCACAGACTGAAGGAAGCGTCACTGCACTGGCATCACCTCTCTGTGTCCTCCTAGTTCCAGGGGCCCTGGAGGAGCAGTGCTGACAGGGAGAGTGTGGCGAGAGAATGAAGAAGCCAACCGCCCAGGAGAAGCATGAGGTGGCAGTGCGGCGTTCAGTTTAAAGGGCTTCGGCTGGCGACCCCATGGGCGACTCTCCTGGCACTATGTCTTCCCAGCTGGATCTTTGCCACCACTGCCCTTGCTGCTGCTGCTGCTGCTGTTGTGGCCCCTGAGCAACATGCCTCTTTGGCTGGCCAGCCCCCTTTGGACTGGTTACTCACTGACCGGGGCCCATTTCACCGTGCTCAGGAGTATGCTGACTTCATGGAACGATACCGTCAAGGTTTCACCACCAGGTACAGGATTTACAGGTGAGAGAAGTCTTTATCCAATAGGAACTGAGAATCATTGACTATTTGACATGGGCTAGCCCCTCTATTACCCAAGGCCCAGACCTACAGCAAAAGCCAGCCAAGCCCTGGTCCGGAATACCCTCAGAGAACCCTCAGAGTCAGCAAGAGGTGAAAGCAGGGGAGGACATGAGTCAGGAAGAGTATACCCACCATATTTTTGTTGTATTTTGTTTAAAAGAAAAAAAAGCCTGCTGATGTCTCCTGGGGAACTTGGCAAAAGAGTTTCTATTTATAGGCCATGCTGCTTATAAACTGAAGACAAATCATGAGGTATGGAGTCAGCGTGTAGCCCAGGATGCAGCGGGAGGTCAGAGTCAAATGCGGGGGCCAGGTTTTAACTAATGGGTTGAATCTTTTTATGAGTGGTAATCACTTACACATGCAAATAAGGAGAAGGGCAGCCCAACCTCCTGTTTCAGAGACCCAGCCGAGCTCTGCAGGGGACAGAAGGGCACCTGTCATCTCCCCTGACAAAGTTGGTCTTTATGGCAGTTAGCAGTTTTCTTCTCTACCACTGATCTCTTAGAACATCAGAGCTGAAGGTCAAATATGAGACCGTCCCTGCACTTCTTTTGAAGTCACATGTTCCTAGGATGACTGGACCAATGCTTGTCCACACCCAGGTTCTGACCAGATGTGCCACAGCACTATTCAGGGTGCTTCAAAATGCATAGACAATGCACACATCTTCCCGTGAACTCTCTCTCTGCCTCACTGTCTCTCTCTGTCCCTTTCTCTGTCTCCTCTCTCTTTTTCTCTCTGTTTCTCCCCTCATAACTCCTTCACCTTACCCTCCCTTGCCTTTCGCCAATTTATCTCGGAAGATTTTTGATGAATTTAAAACATTTGCAGGAGTTGTTTTAGTTAACACAAGGTCTATGAGAGCTGAGGATAGAAGCAGGAAGCACAGGAATATTTCCAAGCAAAACTTTTTAAAATTGTGGCCAGATGCTTGGTATAGGAGGCCACTGGTCAGTTGCTTAGAATGCCCGCTCCCATACCACATTAAGAGAGACAGCTAGATATGTATTTGGCTGATACCCAAATAGGTCGGAGATACAGAGAGGCAAGTTCGCCAAGATCTTCGTTTGTCGCCCATATGCGTGTCTGTCAAAGTCCTCTTCTAGGCTTCTCTCTGCTTCGAGTGTTCCCAAACCCCATTCAACACACAAAATAGCATAATATGTGCCTGGCACATAGTAGGTGCTTAATAAATGCTTCTTGGTTAATTGACTGATTGATTGATTCAGTCATGGAGAAGGAGTTCATGAATTTTTCATGAATTTCAATATCCCTGTTCACAGGTATTTGTTCAGTCATTTCAGTCATGTCTGACTCTCTGTGACCCCATTTGGGGTTTTCTTGGCAAAGATACTGAAATGGTTTGTCACTTCCTTCTCCAGCTCATTTTACAGATGAGGAAACTGAGGCAAACTGGGTTAAGTGACTTGCCCAAGGGTCACACAACTGGTAAGTGTCTGGGGTCAGATTTGAACTCAGGAAGATGAGTCTTTCAGACTTCAGGCCCTATGCCCTATTTACTGTACCACGTAGATGCCCTCTGTTCCCAGGTACCTACTTCTACTTTATATCTCCTCCTCCAAAAGGCTACACTGGATAGGCATAGGGATTAACTGAAGTGGTTCATTCATTATTTAAATTCTGCCCAGTCTGAAGGCTAAATGCCCTTCAAAGACAATTTTCCTATTTTATTTACTATTATTTATTTCCTATTATATTTACACAAGTAAAATAGAATAAGCAGACATTTAAACAGTATGGCAAACCCCCTTTCCCTTACTTTGTTAGCTAAATACATGAAACTCTTGATTTTCTTTCCCAAATCCAAAAGATATAGTAGTGAGCAATTCTCTGTTTTATAAGACTCTTTCCTTAACTGAAAGATTCACCATGCTCACCATAGAATTTCTTTCTATGAGCCTCTTTGATTGCATTTAAAAATAAGCTATGATTCAAAAATTTATGCATTTAAATATGCATTTAAAAATAAGCTGTGACCGCACAATTCTCCACTCACACTAAACCTTTTAGAAACCCATTTACTGTGTAAGACAATTAGTGAAGCAGGAACTGGAGTATATGATGGGACTTCTCATCCTCACCATTTGGTTCCCCTTTTCTTCCTCCTCCACCTGCCCTGACCCACCCACACAGCCTTTCTGGCAGTTCTAATGTCTGGTGATGGGGCAGTAGCTTAGAGCTGGTCTTCAGCAATGGTCCATTTTCACATGTATACACTTAACCCATATCTCAGAGCATAACAGCTTTTGGATCATTTAAGGTGACAAGCTCTTGAAGCACCATATAGTGTTTCTGGGGTCAGTCATGTAGAGTGAAGGGTCTAAGAAGCCCTGCTTTCTCCTGACAGAACAGCAGCAGTCTGTTACAGGGGTAGGGAGAGAAGCATTTTGAAGAAGGAAAAGGCAACATTCATGTAGTACTGGCCCAATAGTATTCTGGAAGTTGAAATTTCCATCTTTAAGGAAACTGGTGTGACTTTGGGTATCCACTGAAGCTGTGTAAGTACTCTCCCAGCAAAAAAACTTATTGTTTTGTCTTTGTTCCTACTTAGGTCTGTTTCTACTTAACACAGTCATTTGGGTGTTTGGCTCAATTCCAAAACTGAGTTACTAGGTATGGACTAGAAAACACTCGCAGAGGAACATTAAAATGCTGTAGAATCAGCCCTCACTTTGCCCCCCTTTTCCATAGAAAACATGTAGTCAAATCCCATAAATGAGACAAAGTGGAATACATCAGAAGTATTGTATGACGTCATGTTTGGGTCTTGGCTGAGCTAGCTACTCTAAGGCGGATGAACCCTCATTTATTGGATTATAGAATTCCCAACTTCTCCCCACCCAGAAAAAAAATGTACAGAGGACATAATCAGATTTAATCAACATGGCCTGCCTTGATTTCACACAACAGTGGGGGGGAAAGCAATTCAACTGGACCGTGCAGATGAAAATCAGACACTCGGTGGCCACTCACACACAATATAAGAGCGAAACCAACCTTTCTTTCTCACTGATTGATCAAAACACTTGTTGTTCAGTGAGCTGCAGGAAGCTTCAAGAGTTTTGAAAACAAAACCCCAAGTGCCCCTGATTGCTATTTAGGAGCAGAGTGGCTTTAGAGCCATCAGACAGCCTTTGGCTATTAACAGTGACAAGATGTGGAGGGTGGTGAAAACTGGTGCTTACTAGGCAATGTATCTGCCTTGTACTTTTATGCTTACCCAAGACTGGTAAAGCTAATACACTATTGGCACTACTGGGCCCCATCAAAAATATCCTTAAAAGAAATTTGTTGTAAAATTCTTGTTTAAACCCTATATTCAGTCACAGACTCTTCTTTGACATCCTTCTTTCTTCCTTCCCCTCTCTGTCGTTTCCCTCCATTCCCCTTCCCTTTCCTTCTTCCCTTCTCTGCCCTCTGATTTATTTATGAATTTTTCAGTGAAAAGAAATATATCTTTTCTCCCATTTACTCACCTTCACTGGAAAAAAATACAGATAGTCAAGCAAAAAAAAATCATGTCCAAATATATATATATATATATACACACATAAATGCATATACATATATGTATTTTTCATTCTAAATCCATATATGTGTTTCAACATTCCAATTCCCAAGTACCTGCCCGTCTTCTGTACCACTGCTTACGAAGGGTTGCACTGGATGAGACCATTCAGGCTAAGATTTAGCATTTACATTCTACCCTGTCCCCAGACTCAGCTCTCTACAAATGGTGAAGCTATGTCTTTGGAATGTTCGCTCCGTCTCTGGAGCAGACCCATCACTTGTCACAGCTCTGAGAAACTACCAGAAGCAGCAAGAGGGATGCCAATATATTAGGCTGCTACAGTTCCCAGTCTTGTCCATTAAAGTTGCTGTTTACTAAAAGGGACTGGCCTTCTCACTACAAATGCTTCAAGGGCAAATGATGTGTCCCTGATGCGATGTCTCCTTTTCCCAGGATAGAATGAAATTCACTTTGTTAGGATGTAGACCTTGAGATCAACAACCATTCAGTTAAGTGTGCTTATCTGAGTGGTCTTGTTATAGCAAATTTTCACATTTGTACCTATTCACCTCTCACAAACTCCCCTAAATCCCTAATACTCTGATCCAATAATTGAGCAGGCTTCAGAGGCATGAACTCATCTCCTGGTTACACAGTACATTATTATTTTTAAGGGGTCAGATATGATCTTTTTTCCACCATCTGCCCTAGCACCTAGTAGGACATACTCATGGCAGGACCTCAAGAAACCATTACTAATTGACTGGCATCTCACAAAAGAAGGCTTATGGAACAGAAAGAAAAACCAAGACCCAGAGACTTAAAGTGGACTTTTCTTCAAGGTCAGAGAACTATCCAGAGCAGCAGCTAGAAATAGTGCTCAGGTCTCCCAACTTGCATTCTTGTGCTCGTTAGTCTAGACCATGACACTTCCCTTCAACTGGTAAGTGCATCTTCATCATAACACGCAACCTAATCAGGCACCTAAATTGAGCTGATGCAAATGTAAATATGGTTTCTCGAAACACTCTGGCGGTAATGTTCCATTCTCCCTTTGCTACAAATCAAAGTAATGAGCAGTCTTTTTTTTTAATTTCTTTTTTTATTAAGGTTTTAATAGAGAGACAATCATGAGAGGGGGAAAAATCCAGCCCACTGTGATGAAACACTTAAAACTAGGAAAGAATAAATTAAAATTTAGAGTTGGAAAGAGGCTGAAACCATATAGAATGATAGATATAATATTGCAGTTGAGACGAATGCAAGGTTAGTGCTTAGTCAGTCAAAGGAATTGGCCCCAAGTCATTGCTGCCTCCCTTTCCATCTCATTCTAAAAGTGAAGCATTTGTAGGTGAGCTAGAAGTCTTTATGGGGAAAAAGACCATAACAGGAAAAGAATCACAAAAATAGGACAGAACAATCCAGGTAAGGATGCAGTCTGGGAGAGGCAAACAAAAAGCATTGAAATGAAAAACCATGAGGATGATGGGTTATGAATGTAGCTGGTTTTGACTAAGGAAGGTGAATGGTTAAGGACATTTGGAATTAGAGAGTGTAAGGAGAGATGCTGACATAGGGTCATAAATGCAGAGCTAGAAGGTATGTTAGAGGTCATTTAGTTCTGAGAGAAATGATGATTTCTCTCTTATATTGTCAATTATTAAAATTAGGAAAACCCCAGCTTCCCCCCTCCCTTCAATTTCCTTGTCCAGTCTCTCTAGGACAGGGGTGATTGAAGAGAGGATTAACTTTCTCCTCATTCTGGGTATTGCTACCCCATCCAACTAGCTGGGGCTTAGATGAGGGATATAGATTCTTTGTCTAGATTACCCAAGGCTGGGTATAGGGATAGTTTCTCTGTCCAAGAATAACATGATGTCGCTCAGCCCCTCTTTGGAGTGAGCTCACTTCTCTTTGTAAAGTCCATCTCTCATTAATTATTAGCCCATCAGAGCTGAATGCCAACGTCACCAACACCCCTTTTCTAAGGGCATATAAGCTATGAACCCACTGCCAAAATTATCATTGGCATTCAAAAATGCCACTGGCCTTTTATTAAAAATGCTAGAATTATTAATAAAATGCCTAATTATCCAGAAACTATGTCTCTTGAACTTTTTTAACATCATAGTTAAAAATCCTTCCTTTTACAAATGAGGAAATAGAAGTTGATGGTCCAAAGTCACACAGTCAGGATAATGGCAGATCTTGAACCAAGATCTTTTGACTTAAAATCTAGGACTTCTACTGTACCACATTGCCTTTTGGAAATCTTGTCAATCTTGTCAGATAGCAAGAAGAGTTGTAAGAAAGAAGAATGTTTGAAGATATACTAGGAAATAAGATAAGACATTGCAGGAGCCTGAATGGGGGTGACAAGAGGAAAAAACTTAAGTCAAGGACTTGATAATGCTGAGTGTCAGGGAGCTGGAGAGGGGAACAAGGGCTGTCAGAGGAGGGGAGTAAAGACTGCTTAAAGGTGAAAGAATCTGTCCCCAGTGAAGATTTCAGCTGGTGAGGAGACTTAGGTGAGGATGCTGTAGACACGAGAGAGAGGTTAGAGGTGGGAGGGTAGCCCTGGGAGATGCTGGTGCACAAGCAGATGAAGTTGTGGGAACAGTTGAGGTTTCTGTGGAGAAAACTTGAAGGCAGAGAATGCGAGAGGGCTTGGAAGAAGCCTGAGGGGTGCCCCTGGGAGTGGAAAAGAGGAGGGAGCAGACAGGAAGAGGGAAAGCATCACAGAAGGGGGAACCTCACAGCTGATTTAAAATCTGGGCCACAACTCACCCGCGAACAAATGCTTTCTGGGGATAAACAGCTTACCCTGAGAGAAAGGCACCATTTCCAATTAGAGATCACAATCCACATAAATATGAAAAGCCATTTAAATCTTCCGGAATAAATCCCAGTGATTTCCTAGGTGTTCGGTGCATCTGTTGGAGACAGACAGACAGACAGACACACACACACACATACATGCACAGGCACAGAAACACAAAGAGAAAAAGACATAGATATGGGGTGGAGGGAAGGAGAGACAGAGACAGACAGACAGACACAGGGAAACAGACACAGTCATAGAGAGAGGGAGTAAGAAGAAGAGGAGGAAGAGAAAGAGAGAGGTGGTTGAGGGAGGGAGAGAGAAGAGGGGAGTAAAGGAGGGCAGCCATTATTCTGCTGGGAGGATACTGTGAAGAATGGTGAAACGATTACAGTTTGGTTACGTGGGAGAAGGAAGGAAGAAGCTTAACTCATCTTGGGGCAGAATTATATGACTTTGAGACTAGTAAAGCTGCCCAGCTATGAGATATGTATTGGCTTAGGCTCTGGGTCTGGGGCTTGGCAAAGGAGGCATTGATTGGAATGGAAAGAAAGGAACTATGTACAAAGCCCAGGGGATATAAGCAGAACCAGAATGAGAAAATCCAGGAATCCCTTATTTAACCAAGTTCCAGTATATGGAGCATAGAGCTGAAAACCTACATGACTAGTCCGAACACCTGACTGCTTTCATCTATCTACCTTGGTAAATTTTCCATTAAAGCCTCCCTTAACTCCACTAGAGATATGTATTGCTTTTATGGTAAGGATTTAAATGAAAGCAGTAGCTGGCGGACACATGGTGATGTTGAGCTTCTAGCCCTGAGCTCAGACAGCATTTCCTGGGGTTACTGATGGTGAGGTGGCATAAAAATATGTAGCACTTTGTACAACCATGAATTCAGTTCACTATTTAGCTGAGTATAAAAAAGTCCCACTTTACAACTACAATATTAGCAACTGACGTTTATATTGTGGTTTACAATTTGCAAAGGATTTTACATAGATGGTCTTGTTTGAACTTTGCAAAAATCATGGGAGGTAAGTACTATGAATATTATTGTCTCCATTTTATAGATGAGGAAAACTGAAGTTTACCCAACCCCACATATCTAGTGAGTGTTATATGTAGACTTTGAATACAGATCTTCCTGACTCCAGAGCCAAGGTTCAATGTATTATATAGTATTATACCTCTTACCTCTATAATGTACTTTGTTGTAGAATTGACTTATGTATGATGTGAACCTATCATGGATGCAATCTATAAGAAACCTTTAGTACATTGTAAGCTCCTTCAGAGCATGGGCCATTTTCATTTTTGATTTTGTATGCCTAGAACTGCGTCTGACACATAACTAGGGGCTTAATGAATTGAATTGAGGATTTATTTGTCAAATTGTCCCCAAACTCTTTATATATAAAGCAGGCTCTACTATAAGTCAGAGCTACAGTATGGATGTTGAGAACAAGGTCATAGTGAGATTAGTAGGACACCATTGTGATCCAGAATTATTATTTTCTGACCACCTCTGAAAACATTATTAATAGTAATGATAGCTAGCATTTATGTAGTGTTCCAAGCACTCTACTAAGTGCTTTTCAACTATTATCTCATTTGATCTTCACAACAACTCTGGGAGGTAGGTGCTATAATGACCCCCATTTTATATTGAGGAAACTGAGGCAAACAGGGTTAAGTGACTTGCCCAGGGTCACACAGCTAGTAAGTATCTGAAGCTAGATTTGAACTCAGGAAGATGAATCTCCTTGACTCCAGGCCTAGAACTCAATCCATTGTGCCACCTAGGTATTACGCTGTTTCCAAAAATGATCACACATCGTTTTTCACACATTTGGTGAGGCAGTAAATAAAGAGAATTGGGGGTCTGAACAGAATAAAGTCAAAAGAAGGTTGAAAGGATTAGACATCACCCTTGACATCCATTGACTTGATAACCCTAGGGAAATCTCTTATCACTGCCTCTAGACAACTCTCTAGGGCTGTAAGTTACAGGCAAGTATTAATCTGTCTCAGAGGAGAGAATTTCTACATGGGGAATTCCATGGATAGGTGAAATAACATTTTCAGATCTCTGGCAAAAATGTTTTAAAAATCTACAATACATGTGATCACCTACCTCCCATGAATTGTCACCTCATCACAAATGTCTAAAAGCTGCAATACACTGCAACTCTGATTAATGTAATTTTCTTACATTCAGTCTATCAAGAAACATTTATGGTATACCTCCTATATGCAGAACTCTGTACTGTGCAATGTGGCTGGACCCAAAGGGAGTAGAAGACAGGGTCCCTCGGTTTTCCATGAGTTTAGGATCTAGTCAAGGAGAATATACACACATGCATACATAAACTATATATATATATACATATACATATGCATATACACATATAGGCATATAGGCAATGTATGTATATGTGTGTATACATGTGTATATATACATATATGTATATAATCATGAAATAATATAGTATTGCTAGAAAAATTATAGGGTTTTAACTAATTCTTGACTACATTTACATAGTTCTTTTCTATTGAGGTGGAAATCAACTACTATGCTTCCAGTCCCAGGGTCCCCATGTGATATAACTCATCTAACATGTCAATACTTGAAAAAACTCTGTGACTTTCATTATCAAGACTGGTTGGTGGGGTGGCCAGGTGGCTCAGCGAGTAAGAGCACTGGCTCCAGTGTCGGGATGACGTGGGGATCGAATCCGGGCTCAGATACTTAGCACCACACCCAGAAATAACTGGGCGTGTAACCTTGAACAAGTTACTTAACCCCAATTGCTTAAAAAAAAAAAAAGACTGGCTGGGGCTTCCACCCTTCCAAACTTGCCATAAGTGGATGGTCTTTCTGCATTGCTGTGGTCAGTCACCATGTCTACTCCCCTCCCTTTTTCTTGTTAGAATATTTAGCTTCTTTCAATAATAATAATAACTGATACTCCTATAGCACTAGGAGGTTGGCCTTGGGATTTATATGCACTCGTCATAATGACTCTGTGAGGTAAGCATGGCAGGTGTCAACATCTCCATTTTATAGAAAGGAAACAGAAGCTCCCTGAGCTTGGGTGACGTGCACTTGTGTTTACACATGTGGGATTCATGAAGCGTTGGACATAACTGAAATGATTAAACAACAGCAGTAACAATAACAACCAAAACAAAAGCATCAGAGGCAAGATTGTAGCTGAAGTCTTTCTTAGACTTCAAACCTAGCATGTTTTCCATGACCCTGCACAGCCTCTCAACAGTCTAAAAATTAATCCATGAAGTTAAAATGAAGAAAAAGAAAAGAACATGTCATGAAGGAAAAGGGGGCCCAAGAGGGTGGAGAGATGAAGGAAGGAACAATTTTGTTTTCAGATGAGATTTGGTAGAGAGATCAAAAGTCAGCCAGGCAGAGAGATATAGGATTAATTTTTGCTTCAGAAAATAATTAATTTTATTCATGAATGAACCGCTACTGTGAGCAGTGTGTGTCTGGAGGGGCGGGAGTCTCTCACCATGGCCCATGAAGACCATTACAAGGAATTTTTAGCCTCTTTACTCTTGAGACCAGGATTTGCCAGTTAGGAACTCACTGATTTTCTCATTGTACATTCTCCACGTCTCCTTTCAAAATATATGGTTCCTTCTCCCCTAGACACTTCTGCCTCCTCTGCAACCTTTGGTAAACCCATTCCCTTACTGTCTCTCTCAAGATCAGTTGAAAATTAAAGGAGAGCTGAGAAGGAAAGAGGTTGGGCTGATTCTACTTCTACCACCCTCTGTCACTTCCTTGAAGCTTTGGAAATCATTGCTTACAAGACCCATCTTATGAATTTAGGAATCACCAAAGGTCTACCCAGGAAAACAGGATCATCAATTTTTAGAACTGAAGAAACGAATGGTCTTAAAGGTAATCTAGTCCAATGTCCTCATTTTACAGCTGAGGAAACTGAGTCTTAGAGTAGTTAAGAAGTCAATCAATTAATAAGCATTTATTAAGCCCCTTCTGTGTTCCAGGCCTTGTGACTACAAAAATGAAAGTGAAAGAGGGCAGGGACTATCAGGGGATCAACATATGCACATATATAAGAAAGTGCTGGACTTGGAGTCAGGAATGACCCAAGCACAAACCATAGACACTTACTAGTTATTGACTTAGGGCAATTCATGTAACCTCCATATGCCACATTTTCCTCATTTGCACAGTAGAAATAATAAAATATTACATACCTCACAATATCAAATTAGATAACATATATAAAATGACTTACAGATTTTAAAGCACTATATAGATACTAGATTACTATTATTATTGTTATAAAAATAAAATAAATGTTAAGTAAAGGGGAGTGGGCCATTAGAAGCTTCAGGTTTAAAATCTGCATACTGGCCTTCCTAAAAAACAAACACAACTTCAGGCATGGTGAACAAGAATACCAGAGTCTTCCACCTCCCCAGTGCTAACAGCTCCCAGCTCAGCCCAGAGAGAGGCCCTGGCTGCAGTGAGTGAGGTAGCTGGTACCAGGGATGCACTGAGCTCATTGTTGTGAAGCCAGGGTCCCATGAGAATCACCACTTTTTTCTTCTTTTCACATCCATACTCCACTTGATGTTCCACAAGTGCCAGTGTTCCCTGTGGGATCTGCTCGTGACGAAGAAGGGACAGGAAGAGAGAACCTCCGGGAATGAGATCTCCTAGATCCATTGGGGCACAGAGATAGCTAATGATCATTCCACATAGGCGACGGTGTTGGTTTACTAGTAACTCAGGTAAACTTAGGAGGAAAAAGCCACCCCTGGGCACTGCTAGTGCTGTCTGTGATTAAGTTCCAATCCTAAAGGAGATATTGACTGGAGGGAGGGCAGGGGGAGGGAAGGAAGGAGGATTGATCACAGACCTGGTAATTGTGTACACAGACTTTATTGTTTTGGAATCCTACTTTGAAAAAGTATTACATTTGGCAACAGGGGATCAAGATTCAAATTCCAACTCTGCTCCTTTTATTACCCATGTGACCTTGAACCTGTTGCTTTACTTCCCTAGGCCTCAGTTTCCTCTTCTGTAAAATGAGGGAGTTTGGAGTAATTAAACTCTAAGGGCCTCTCCATCTATACATTCAATGATCTCATGTGTCTGCATGCCAGTGAGGCATCTTTACTTGCCTCATGTAGGCATGAATGCAACATTATTCTGTGTTCTCTAATGCCTGCAAATCCCAAATGGGTTGGACGACTGAAACTAGAAACCAAATCAGCTTAATTCAATGTAACAAACACTTATTAAGCACCTGCTATGGGTGTGGTATCATGTTAGGCATTGGTGATATAGCATAAATCCCACCTTCATGGAATTTATGATATGGTAGAGTTAATGGCACTATGTAAAGAATGATGCTAATGAGAATCTGATAAAATATGAAGAAGATATCAACAAAAAGGTTCATGGTTAGTTTAAGGAGAGAAAGATAATGTTCACCAAGAGTTAGGATTGGTGGGCAGAAGAGGGGAGAAGATTTCAAGAAGAGAAAAGGACTGCAGGGGTTAGGTGATTAGGGTGTGCCTTACACGTATGGGTATAAACAAAGGACCACAGATAATTGGTTTGGAAAAGGACAGACCAATGACATATTGACAGAAGCAAATGATAAACCAATTCTGGAACTCTGTTATAAGTCAATATTGAGGTCAACTAAATGAGGGGATATGGCTGTTCTGTACCAGAATGCAAGAGGAGAGAGGATCAGGGAATCTTGGGGCTGAAAGAACTCTTAATGATCATCTAATCCAACCATTGGAGGAATACCCTCTACAACATGTCTGGTAGGTAATTATCTAATATTTGCTTGAGTACTTCCAATGATGGTGAAGTCACTGTTTTGCAAAATAGCTTATACCATTAAAAAACATTCTAATTGTTAGAAAATTGAAATGTTTCCTTGTGGTTCCCCATTGGTTTTATATTTGCTTTCTGGAGCTCTTTAGAATGTCTTCTCAATAACTCATCAAATAAATGAAGACATTACTCATGTGTTCCATTAGTCTTCTATTTGCTAAGCTGAATATCCCCAGTTCTTTCAGTTATATTGGTTATAACATAGTTTTGAGGGGTTTTGTTTTTGTTTTACTATCCTAGGTTGTTATTGAGTCATGTCTGACTCTTCGTGACTTTGTATGGGGTTTTCTTGACAAAGAGGTTAGAGTGATTTGCCATTTCCTTCTCCAGTGAATTAAGCAAAGGTTAAGAGACTTAGCCAGGGTCATACAGCTAGTGAGTATATGGGGATGGATTTGAACTCAAGTCTTCCTGATTCCAGGCCCAGTGCTCTGTCAATTGAGCTACTGAGCTCCCTCACCATCCTTGGTACTGTTCTTCTAAATATACCCTAGTTTATCAATGTTCCTTTCAAAATATGACACCCACTGAGGAAAAAAAAACAGTTAAAATCTATCTCTACGTTACAGAGGTGAGACTGCGGACTATACATTGAAACAATGGACTCTGGCAGAGCTGATGTGTGGATTGGTCTGACTCTGACTCAATGGCTTTTTAATTTCTCCTTTCTTTTTAAATCTTGGTTAAATAGCATGACTCTGAGTCAGTGAAATGGGGAGAGATATAGATGTAGAAATGAATGTAATGTAAAAACAAAAGGCCTCAATAAACAATAAAATAAAATGTGCACTGAGAGCTAAACTCGGTATTCCACATGCTGTCCAACCATCACAGAGTCATGTGGGACTATATCTAATGTCTTGTGTTTTGGAAATTACACTTCTGTTAACTGAGCTTAAAATTGCATTAGGATTTTTTGGCAGATAAGACACACTGATGACACATTGAATATTTAGTCAAACAAAACCCTTGGGTGTTTTTCATATAAATTATTATTAAGCAGCGTGGGTCTCCATGTGATGGTATTCTTGGAGGTGATACATGTGTGTGTTTGTATATATGTATATGTAGATGTATACAGACATATTAATATATCCACACATATGCATACACAATCTATATATGCATACATACATGCACACACATATGTTGGTGTCTATACACACAAGCATATGTGTTATGTAGATACATAAATATATGTAATATTAAATCCACTGTAATGATATATGCTATATCTACATGTACTACAATATACATTATGTATATTATACATTATATATGTGTATTACATAAGGCATGTGTAGAAAATATCCAACACATATGTGTGTATGTATATATATACTTTTATGTGTAAACACACAAACATATGCTTATGCACAAGCACACATTTATTCCCATTACCTTTCATCTTGTGAGTTTTATCCCAACCTTCCAAATTGTCAGAGTATTAAAAAAAAACGGGTTCTGCCACTTAACATATTAACATCCTCCCATCTGACTCATCCATAGATTTGACATCTAGGTATGCAACTAAGTCACTGATTTTTTTTTCGCCATTGAACAGTAGTAGAAAGAACATTGACTCTGAAGGCAGAGGCCTTGAGTTCACATACCACTTCTAATGATACTTCTCTGTTTGACCTTGGGCAAATCATTTCACCTTCATGGGCCTTCATTTTCTCATAAGCCAAGTGAAGGGGCTGGCCTAGATGGCAGATCTAGATCTATAAACCAAGGATCTGAAGTCTAGAACCCTCTTGCTTTATCCTGGAGACTTCTCTCTAGGTTGACATGAATCAACATTCTTCCAATATATCTTTGACATTCCTTTTACCTAATAAATGAGAAACATTTTTGGTTGAAGTGAATTCATGCTGGCACTTAGAAACCACATTTCTCTTTCTACATTCACACATCATCTGTTTAATAATCGATTGAATGTTGACTGAGATTGACTGACATAAAGCTCAATGGCCTATAGTTTGCAAAACTGACCTTATCTACTTTATTATATAAATATGAATAATATTTACTTATCTCTAACCTTCTGCAAATATCCTCTCTCCTGTTTCCTCATAATCACCCAAAGTTCAAAGGTAGTATAGCATAGAAAGAGAACACTGAGGGAGAGAGCTGGGAGACCTAGGTTCAAGTTTGAACTCTGGCATATATCAGTTCCATGACCATGGGCTAATTATCCTATTTCTACGAGCCTCTGTTTTCTCAAGCATAAAATGAGATTAGTGATACACTAGATATCAGGAAAAAGGTGTTTTAAACAGCTTCAGAAGTGTAAGCTATTCCATCCTCCCTTCACTGCAGAGCTAGCAAACTATGGGTATGGAGTATTGTACACATGATGATAGGCAGGTGTTTGTAGGAAGAAAAGTTTCATTCTATAGAAGGTGGACCATATGTAGAATCAAGTGTGATATCAAATCAATAAAAACATAAAGTATGTTATTATTATTATCATTAATCATTTATTTCATTAGCTAGTACTTTTAGTAGTCTTTGATTTCATTCATCTGGTCCTGAAGATTTGACTTACAAGAGAAGTTGTGATTTAACTAGAGATGTATACTAGATCTGTGAAATAATTATCCATGACTATGCAGAAGAAAGAAACAGAGTGGTAAGGATGTAAAAATCTAACCTCAAAGCCAGAAACACTTGGTTCAGGTCCTGCATGCCCCTGCATAAATCACTCAATCTCTCTAAGCTCTAAGTCACAAAGAAGATTCCAATCTGAACTGGTAGAGTTTACTACCCAAGAGTTCCCTATATCAATAAAATGACAGGTCCAGTCCCTATTTCTATTCTGTAAAACTCTGATTTTCCATTAGTTACTCAGATATTTATTCCGATGTAATAAAAGTAGAAATACTTGTCTTTACTCTTCAAATATACCAATTAGATCCCATAAATAAATCATTTTGCCTGAGTATGGGAAAATTCTGGGAGAGTATCCAGAAAAGGGCAACCAATCAGAATGTTGATTGTCCTTGAGTAGATCCCTTGAGCATTGGTTGAATTAACTAGGGGGGCTCAACCTAGAGAAGAGAAAATTTATGTGTTAGAAATTGGGGGTGGGGTAGGGTGGGGTGGAAAGGTGGTTCATACTAGCTACCAGTCTTCCCTAAGCATTTGATGGATTATTATATGAAAGAGAGATGATTTATTCTGTTTGGCATCTGAGGATTGTACTTGAAACAACGGACGAAAGTTGTAAAGTGGCAAGTTCAGACATGTGTAAGGAAAGTCTTCTTAACAATGAGTTTTCCAGAAGTGGAATGGGCTGCCTTGGGAGATTATGGGTTCTCCCTCTCTAGGGGATCTTCAAGCAAAGTGTGAGTATTTGCTTGCAGGGTATGTTGTAGAGGAGATTTCTGTTTCATAATGGTTTGTATTGAGAGGCATAATAGTATAGGAAGTAGAGCATGGGCTTTGCAATCAGTAAGATCTGGGTTTAAGTTCTTCTGGCACAAAGTAAGGCCTTAAGCAAGTCACTTAAATACCTTAGCTGAATTTGTGATTAGAAGTTGAAAAGAAGGCACCATGATGCATTGGTAGAGGGAATTCCATCATCCAAGCATAACCAACAACACCACCAAAGAAATCATAGGTATAGACCCCCTTCCTCTACAAATTGTAGTAGATGCCCACTAATGACCTGTGAAAACACTTCCAAATATATTACTCTGTGGCTTAACAGAAGGATTTGCCCTCCTCAGGTTGGGAAAGGATTACTCATAGATCTCTTTCATCAAAGGATTTTCACTATAATATTCTTGACCTTAACCCAACTAGTCCTTTCACTTCCCCCTCTCACTATAATATTGGATTGACCGATATATTCATTTTATTTGCAGATGGGGTCACAAATGTGTCAGTTATAGCTATTACCTCCATGCCCTTCAGCATGTAGAGTACACAGAAAAGGCAGGATAATGGGACTTCTTCTAAAATTATCCCTCATTTATTATCCCCACAATTTTAGCTCTAAAATTGTGAAACCTATAGATCAAAAGTCACCAAGTTAGTACCCTACCAACAACTGCTGTAGAGAGAAGGTAGAATGAGTCTTTAAAACAAAACAAGACAAAACATTGAATTGGTTGACCAGGTGGGCAATGAAGAGTTGGCAATGTTAGGTAAAGAAGATAGAGCAAAGGGTATTGATTGAAAAAAGAAATGGAAATGACACAAAGCTGAAAGGGACAACTACCATGATGGATGCCAGAATAAAGCTACAGACTTACCTGGATGATAAAACTCAGTCAGAATGAACAAAATGAAATTTGATGGGGATAAATACAAACTGCCCATTTAGTTCCAAATATTTCACTGTACATTTAGAGAGAAGAGGGGAAAGAAGGAATAGGCATTTTTGAGTGCCTATTATGTGCCAGGCATTGTGCTAACCGTTTATAAATATTAGCTCATTTCATCCTTAAGACAACTTGTGAAATAGGTGCTATTATTATCCCCATTTTGACATATAGGAAAACTGAGGCCAACAGCAGTCAAGTGACTTACTCAGGGTCACACAGCTAGCATGTGTGTGAGATAGAATTTGAACACAAGCCTACCTGACTACAGTCCCAGGGTCCTATCCACATCACCATCTAGCTACTTCCAACATTTTGGAGTGATAAAGATTTGGGGCTGAGTAAAAGGAGATTGGTTGGTCACAATCCTGACATGAGCTCACAATGTAATGCAAAGTTGGTTCAAAAAGAAAAGTTAATGGGGTGGCTAGAATAGAGGGGTGGCAGTGAATAGAGCACCAGCCCTGGAGCCAAGAGAATCTGAGTTCAAATTTGTCCTCAGACACTTGACACTTACTAACTCTGTGACCTTGGGCTAGTCACTTAACCCCAATTGCCCTCCCTTCCCCCTTCCAAAAAAAAAGAAAAAGAAAAGTTAATATAATTTTGCATTCCATTAAGAAAAGAATTGTTCCCAGTCTCTGGGAGGAGGAACTATGATACAGTACAAAGAACCCTGGTTATGGAGTCAGAGGACTTAGGTTCAAATGCTGCCTTTGATGCATATTCCTTGGATGACCAAGAACAAGTCATTTAAACTCCCTGGGCCTCAGTTTTCTCATTTTTAAAATGAAAAATTAGAATTAAATGGCTTCTGATGCCCTTTCTAGTTTCAGGTCTGTGATCCTGGGACTTAAAAGCTCAGGTGTGACCATGTCATTCTGCTACTCAATAAACTCCTGTGGCATCCAGTTACTTCTAGGATCACATAGAAACTTCTGTTTTGCCTTTGTAGAGCTTCCACCTTAGTCCAGTCTTCTTAACCTTCTAGACTTTGTACTTCTTACACTCTATGGTCCAGTCATATTGGCTTGTTTGTTGCTCCTTACCACCATTTACAGTTTCATGTGTGGTCATCGGGTTTTTTTTTTTTGTTGTTTGTTGGTTTGTTTTGTTTTTCTTTTTTGTTTTAATTATACTGTGCTATGGAAATGTTCATTTTATTCCATGAATTTAAAATGGAATAACATTTTTCTTAAAAAAATTCATTTCTTTCTCTTCTGCTGTTTCCCATGCCTAGACTCCACCCACTCCCTTCTCACCTGGACCTCACTTGGACTTGATTTTCTTGGTCCCCTAGTTTCCTTCAAGATGCAGATCAAGTACCTTCTACATGCAACCTTTCCTCCTCCCCACATCTACTAATACCTCTCCCTCCCCCACCCCAGGTCTTATCTGTATTTTGTGTATGTTAATTTGCATGTTGCCCCCACTGTAAGCCTACTGAGGGAAGGGACTACTTTGTTTTTATTTGTCTCCAGGATCCAGCACAGTGGTGCCTGGCACAGAGTAGGCTCTTAATAAATGATCGTAGGTTTGTTAATTGGTAAATAATCAGAAATTATTATTTTATGAAGGTAGAAGCAGAAAGGTGGGGATTTTTATCAGTCTAGGTGTACTTTCCAAGGATCTAGGGGAAAAGACAAGTGCTTAAAGGCAGGAACAAAGAGTGGTTTGTAATGTTATAATGGTGCACCAGGTAATCATTTTAGGGATGAATAATGATGATGTCTTCAGTTTCTCTGTATCTGAACATAAGGACCAGAGCTGGGATTGCTACTCTAGCAAAGCCCAACCCTGCCACTTGGTTGCTTGGTTTCTTCTGGTCCCATAGCTGCACTGCAGTGATAGTCCACCAGGCCTTCAATATGGATCTTGCATTTCACATGGACACAAAAGAAAACACCAACCCCACTGCTACATGAGAGTAACCCTCCAGGACTCACCAAACAGCTATTTCCCACCCCTCCTCTTTTGTTTTACACCCCCCCCCTTCTTCTTTTCTCCCAATCAGCTTTAATTAAGCTGTTTGAAAGCTGCAGCTTGATTTTAATTAGAGCAAAATTGGGAAGATTAGAATGAAATTGGCCAATCATTGTTTACCAGCCGTTGTTTGAGAACAGAGTGGGCTTTTAAATTACCTCCTTGTCAGGCTTTTCAGGCTATTCAGGGACCTTACTTAGAAGCTAGGGGTTGTGAGAAATGAAGTTGACTTCATTTTTGCCTTAAAGGTTCCCTCTATCTGGCGATATCTCCAGTTAGGACCTCCTTCTAGGGACAATGTTCTCCAGGGCAAAAAATGGGCAGGGGTACTATCACAGAAGAGTCACCTGAAAGAGGTAGGGTGTGCCCAGCTGTAACAGTGCTATGATAACAGGGATTAAACATACCCATAAGACAATGCCAACTCCTAGCCAAGATTCTGTTCAGGAGACATCATAATGATTGGAGTTGGCTGAGTTGCAGTTGGAAGGAGCCAGCTTCAAATCCCTCCTCTGGTACTCCTTAGCTGTGTGATCCTGGGAAAATCAACTAACTTTTCTGAGCTCTAATGAATCTCTTTTTTTTTTTGGGAGGGCAATTGGGGTTAAGTGACTTTCCCAAGGTCACACAGCTAGTAAGTGTTAAGTGAGGCTGAATTTGAACTCAGGTCCTCCTGCCTCCAGGGCCGGTGCTCTGTTCACTTCGCCACCTAGCTGCCCCCTAATCAATTTCTTTATCTGTAAAATAGGGATATTAATATTTGTGATTCCTTCCTTTCTGGGTTGTTATGGGGCTCAAATGAGATTATATAAAATGCTTTTCAAACTCTAGAAAGCTAGAGTTCACGAGTCCCAAATCTACCACGGAATCAGGGCTAAGGTTATTTAAATTCTCTGGGTCTCAATTTCTATATCTAGAATTTTTTTCAAATGCAAAATAATTGGAGTGATGATAATAATAGCTAACATTTATGTAGCACTTCAAGGTTTACAAAGTTCTTTACAAATATTATCTCATTTTATGCTTACAACAACCCTGGAGGATAGATGGTATGATTATCCCCATTTTACAGTTCAGTAAACTGAGGCAGATAGAAGTTAAATGCCTAGCCCAGAGTGACTCAGTTAGCAAGTGTTGGAAGCAGGATTTGGATTCAGCTCTTCTAGACTCGAGGTCCAACTTTCTATGCATCATCCTACTTAGTGCCCCATTAATCCTTGCTTTCCTATTTCCTGAAGTTATATTTGCTTTTTACATGTGGGTCCCCAGTGCTTAGCATGGTTCCTGGCAATAATAAGTCCTTATTGTTTGATTGTTTTGTAGACCCCAGATCTATAGCTGGAAAAGAACCTCAAAGGCTGTCTTGTTCAACCATCTCATATTACAGATGAGGAAACTGAGACCTATCGAGGTTTAGTGACTTGCTCAAGGTCACCTTGGTAGTAAACATTCAAGGAAGGATTTAAACCCAGATGCTCAGTGCTTTCTTCACTTGTACTACATGGATGAAGTGAAAGGAAATGTGAAAATATTTTACAAATTCACATTACCCCGATACAAGGTACTCTAGGTTTTATTATTTTTCGCTTTTAGAGTTCAGATTAATCACTCCTTACTGTCCAAGGCAGTCTAGTTCTATTGGCTAAGAACATAATAATAGTACTCAGTTGGGCTAAAGGCCAAGCCATGAGATGATAAATAATATCTATCCTTTTTTTCTCTAAGATATTCAAGTACTATAAAGGAAACCCCACCTTGATTGTGTCACTGAGACAAATAACAGGCTTCCCATTGGTATCCTTTTATTTCCTCACTAGACTTATTCAGGATCAGTTACCTGATTTCCACAATAATAACAATAAAAAACTTGGGCCTCCCTCTGAAAACAAACAAACTCAACTTTCTGACCCCGAAAACAGTAAAGGCTTAGCTGAATAGATAGGGCATCTGCTGAAGTCCAAGAGGTCAGGGACCTTGCCTTTCTGCCAATCACTCCACATCTCTGGATGTCAGTTTCACCACTTAGAGAGGCAAGAGCCCAACATGCTATCTTTTCAGACACCTGGGAACATCAACAAACCTGGAGAAGATGCAAGAAATATTTCTGCCAAAATACTTTGAGCTCCCGCAAAGAAAGGTGCATTTTAGTGACCCTGTGTTCGATTTGGCAAAATCACCTGGACAGGCATTATGACCAAGTTCTCTGGGTGGAAAGGCCTATTCTGAGAAAGAGAGGGCTACCCGAAGGCAGCTTAGGTGGTACTGTAGATGTAGTCAGGAAGACCTGCATTCAAACATAGCTGTATGGTTCTAGGAAAGTCATTTAATCTTCTTCTGCCTCAGTTTATTCTTCTGTAAAACAAAGATAATAACAGTGCCTTCCTCCCAGGATTATTGTAAGGATAAAATGATATGACATCTGCTTTGCAAACCTAAAAGTGCCACATGAATGCCATGTCATCATCCTTATTAGTAAAATCAATAAGAGGCAGGTGGGATCTGGGAAATCAATTCAGTCAATCATCTGGCATTTATTAAATGCCTGCTGTTTACCAGATACTATCCTAGATGCTGAGGATATAAAGATAAAACAGAATAGACCTAGCCCTCCAAAGGCTTGCATTTTATTTAGGGAGCCAACATGTCCATGTGTAGATACAAGCTCAGGGGGGCAAGGGAGCACTAGCAGCTGAGGCATCTGGTGGCATTGTATAGAGCACTGACTTTAACATAATCAGGTTTCATTAGTCCATGACCTTGGCATATTACTTAATCTCTCCAGCTTCAATATCCTCATCTATAAGATGAGTGGATTGGCTTAGAAATTCCTCTGAGGAGCTAGATCTCTGCATTTAAGTTGCCTGGGTTCTCTGATCCACCCTCTGCACTGGCAATGACAAATCAAAAGTTGTGGGGAATAAGGAAAAATTGATGAACTTAAGCCACATAATCCTTTTACCACTGAAGTTATTAAACTTTATCTTCAGATGTTCACTATTCCCACCCATGAACCCATCAATGTTTCACCCCTACAAAAGATAAGTTTGGCCTTAGTTTTTCCTCCAGGTGCTACCATCACTAGTAACTGTTCCAAAAATAACAACTCTGTTTTCCCCTTCAAGGATTGAAGATTTTTTTCCTTTTCCCCTTTTTCTTTCCCTCCTTCCTTCCTTCCCTCCCTCCCTCTCTCCTTCCTTCCTTCCTTCCTTCCTTCCTTCCTTCCTTCCTTCCTTCCAGCAATCAAGGTTAAATGATTTACTCACGGTCACACAGCTAATGAATACCTGGGATCAGATTTGAACTCAGGTCTTGTAGGTGTATCCACTGTACCACCAGTGGATATAGAGTTAAGATTTAGGGGGGAAAAGTCTTTATATTCCCAAAGGGACAAGATGCTGGTGATCCAGAAAAGGAGCACAGATGAACAGCAAAGAGGTAGAAGAAAATGCGATTTATCTTAAAAGAATTAAATCACAAGTC
>NW_027187313.1:3817517-3881711 GCF_028583685.1 Petaurus breviceps papuanus | reverse complement strand
AGGTAGAAGAAAATGCGATTTATCTTAAAAGAATTAAATCACAAGTCACACTACTTAGTGCTTGTCCTGAGCTCAGCAACTCTAGGAATTATCCAGTTGAAATTATATTAATAAATGAAGGAAGCATGCGATGTTGGACAAGAGTGCTACATTTGGAGCCAAAGTTCTGGGTTCAAATCCTGATTCTGTCTTTGTGACCCCAGATATAAAATGAGGAGGCTGGACTGGGTGGCCTCTGAGGTCTGTTCCAGGTCCTCATCTATGATCCCCTAAACCTTAGGCACAACTATACTGGTACTTAGGGAATATAAAGATGATAAGTATGGGGTGGTAGAAACAATGCTGGATTTGGATAAGCTCAAATCTCAGTTGTATTACTTACTACTTATGTGTCCATAGGCAAATCACTTAAGCTCACTGAGCCTCAGTTTCCTCATTTGTAAAATGAGGGGTTTTGTTGCCTCTTGACAGAGAGATGATGGACCAATAGGAGGAATGAGAATCATGCTGTTTTTGGACACAATGTAAGGATTTGTTTTGCTTGTCTATGATTATTCATTACAAAGGTTTGTTCCTCCTTCTCCCCAAAAAGATTGCCCCCCCCTTTCCCTCAGATCAAAGAAGGTGGAAGGAAGAAAAAAAGTAATTTTACTTGAAAAAATAAAATAAAATAGCTGGACTAGATGGCCTTTTACAGTCTCTTCTGTCTATGAGTTTAAATAAATGGTTTAAAATAAGGCTGGTTTGAAAAAGCAGAAAAAAAGATTCCCCTTCAAGGCAGGGAGGTGGGTTTCCTAGATAATTACTCCAGGTGCCTGGCCAGATCAAAGGTTTCCAGTTTACCAGCAAGCCTGAAAGTGGCACTCCCAACCTCAGCCGATGGAAATCTCACTTGGGATCACACGATGCAGCTGTGCCCTTGCTGCCTCTTTCATCATCACTAGCCAGAACATTCCTGCAAGGGGGAACCTTGCTGGCAGATCTCTTTTTGACCTTGTGTAAAACAGAAGGGGGTCCATTCCTGCTGGTTCCGTGCAGGCTGGATGGTGTCATTAAAGTCAGCAGTTAGATGACCTAAAGGCATCAGGGGAGGGGAAGCACTGCACAGCCTGCATTTGCACTTCTCTAATTACCAGCACTTTGTTTCCTAAGCTGTTTTGCTTTATCTTCCAGGATCTCTTTGCTTCCAGCCCATGAGATGAGACTGACCAGTTCCCAGGGTATCACATCATCACCTTATGCTGTTAGGTTAGCATGGCCTTGGAATCATGGGAGGACAGATTAAGAATTGGAAAGGAAATAGAGGCCACTGAGTCTAACACCCTCCTTTTATAGATTAGGCAACTGAGGCCCAACGCAGTCCAGGAGATAGGATTTGAACCTAGGTTCCTCATGCCAAGTCCAGTTAATCATGTATATTCATTATTCCTGCCATGGTAGCTGGTCTTAGTGAACTACTCTCACTTCTGGGAAAATCCTTGGATTTTACCCAAGGTAAAAGTCTTGTCTTTCCTAGTCATGTAGGAAAAAAAACAAACAAACTGTTAGGGCAAAAAAGGAAGCTAGTTTGCTCTTTCTACACTAGAATATCTTGGCATTGTACTTGGAGTCTGGACACCTGAGTTTGAACCCCACTTCAGAAACCTACTAGAGGGATGACTTTGCTAAAGCATCTAGTCTTTGAGCTTGTTCCCTCACTTATAAATTGGAGGTAGGAATAGTTACAATTCTTCTTTCCTAGGGTTGTCTGAAGAAAACACTTTGTAAGCATTCAATGTCAATTAAATGTGAGTTGTTATTGTTACTGCTTAATGCATAGGATATGCATAGAATAGTGTATTAGATAGTAGGGGTAATAACATTTACTGGCTAATGTCCCAGAACTTTCTTGACTCTTTCTGCTCATTTAAATGTCTCTCAATCTGGCTCTAGCCTAGTTCATTTCACAGTCATCCCCTTCCTATACTCATTGCCAGACTGGTTTTCCTGCTGTCCCCAAATTCAGCATTCTGTCTCCCATGGGCTCTGTCCTGGAATACTCTCCCTCCTCGCCTTGATATCTTAGGATTCTTAGATTCCTTCAAGCTTCAGCTTAGGTGCCCTGTCCTTTTTTTTAATCTTTATTAATTTGTTTACTTTTAGTTTACAAGATTTATTACCACAAATCCTTGAGTTTTAAATTTTCTCTCCCTCCCACCCCATCTCCCCATGGTGGCATACAATCAAGTATAGTATCTGCACATACTTTCACATTAGGCATTAGTCAGGTTATAAAGGATTGTAACAGATGGAATGAAGAATGGGAAAGAGGAAACAAAACCAAACAAGAAAACAAAAAAGGGCAGGTAGTTTGCTTCAATCTGGCTTCAATCTCAGTTGTTTTTCTGGATGACATCTCTCTCCATCATGAGTCTTTTGGGTTTCACTTACGATTCTGGATTGCAGAGAAGAGTCCAGTTTATCACAGTTGGTCATCACAATACGTTGTGTCTGTAATTATGTACAAATTCCTCCTGGCTCTACTCTTCTCACTCAGCATCAGTTTGTATCAGCCTCTCCAGGTAAATATGAAGTCCATCTGCTCCTCATTTCTTATTGCACAATAGTGTTCCATAACATGCATATACCACAACTCGTTCAGCCATTCCCCAATTGATGGGTACCCCCTTAATTTCCAATTCTTTGCTACCACAAAAAGAATGGCTATAAATATTTTTGTACATATGGGTCTTTTTCCCACTTCTATGATCTCTTTGGGTACAACCCTAGAAGTGGTATTGTTGGGTCAAAGGGTATGAGATTATTTATAGCCCTTTGGGCATAATTCCAGATTGCTTTCCAGAATGGTTGGATCAGTTCACAACTCCACCAGCAATGCATTGGTGTTCCAATTTGTCCACGTCCTCTTCAGCATTTCTCATTTTCCTGTTTTGTCATCTTAGCCAATCTGACTGGTGAGATGTAGTACCTCAGAATTGTTTTGATTTGCATTTCTCTAATCAATAGTGATTTAGAGCATTTTTTCATATGTTTATAAATGTCTTTAATTTCTTCCTCTGTAAACTGCCTGTTCATATCCTTTGACCATTCATCAATTGGGGAATGACTTGTATTCTTATAGATTTGACTCAATTCTCTGTATATTTTAGAAATGAGTCCTTTATCAGTGACATAGGTTGTAAAAATTCTTTCCCAATTTTCCACTTCCCTCTTAATCCTGGTTACATTGGCTTTGTATGTACAGAAGCTTTTCAATTTAATGTAATCAAAATTATCCATATTGCATTGTATAATGCCCTCTAATTCTTGTTTGGTCATGAAGTCTTCTTAAGTGCCCTGTCTTAAAGAAAGTCTCTCCGAGTTTTCCTACTTATTAATGGTTTTTCTATCCTCAAGGGAAAATATGCTTATCTGTTTACGTGTGATAGCATATAGATACTGGACTCAGCAGAAAGGCTTCCTGAGGGCACATTGTTTTCATTTTGTCTTTATGTCCCTCAGGATTAGCACAGTGCCCTGCAGATAATACATGTTTACTAAATCTTGGATGGGGGCAGCTAGGTGGTACAGTGGATAAAGCACTAGGGCCTGAAGTCAGGAAGACCTGAGTTCAAAACTGACCTCAAGACACTTACTCACTGTGTGACCCCATGCAAGTCATTTAATTCATTTTGCCTCAGCTTCCTCATCTGTAAAATGGGCTGGAGAAGGAAATGGCTAACTAATCCAGTATGTTTGCCAAGAAACCCCAAATGAGGTCATGAAGAGTCATATACCACTTAACAATAACAACAATAAAAGCTTGGATGGGGTGGTATTTGGGGGGGATTATTTTGTGTCCCTGAAGCATAAAAGCAAATAACTGTAACCCCTCCCCCTTTAAGGGTAAAAGTAAGTAACTGTAACCTACTTTAAACAATCCAGAATATTTTTGGATCACATGGAAAAGAGACAGAGTGGTAATTAAACCCCTGAAGTTGGCCACAATGTGATACCGAAGCAGCCCAGCAGGAAGCTAGAATAACAAACTGTAGCCTGGGAAGTCTATGCAGAGATCTCTTTACTCTTCGGATTTATCCATGAAACTCCTGTTTAGTGCTCTCTAGAGTTTCATAGGCACTTTTCCCTGTGACTAGACTAAGATTAGAAACATTTGCTTTCTCAAGCTGTTCTCCTTGAACATAGAGAGCACAATAAGGAAGAATTTGGGCAAGACATCTAAATTGAAATGGAGGAATTTTGGTCTGATGTCTTAATTGAAGCAAAATAATTTCATACCCCAGTCTCTACCCCCTCCATCCCCACCCAAAAAACCCTTTTATTCTTCACTTCCTGGAAAAATAAAAACATAGAAATCTCCCGATGTCTATTGAATTAATGAATTGGAAGTATTTCATTCTTTGAGTACCTTTAGATGACTTGGTACACTTCTCTGAGGTTTGTAAATGTTGTCAGAGAATGTAACTGGGGTTCATTGACTGAAGCTTTATCTCCAATCAAAAATTTAAGATTTGCTTAAAGTGTCCTTTGAGTATTTCACCATTTCGCATACTCCTCCTTTCCCACTTCCCCACATGCCACTTTCCAAGTACAGAAATTTCTAGTTACAAGTTTGGCTGAAGAGAATTGAGTTAGTAACTTTAGAGAAGACAGTATCATAATTTTCTGGTTAAAGTTTTATTCACCAATATTTCCACATTCATTTTAACTCATTCTAAAAAGATATAAGAAGGAAAGAGAGGAAGGAAGGGGGGGGAGAAAATAGAAATTAAACTAAATATATATATATATACACATATATATATATATATATATAATGTAAAGAAGTATAAAGAAAATGAAATGGTTTTTTAGTCTTAGATTGTAAGCTTCCCGAGGGCAGGTGTTCTATTTTTATGTTGGCACCCCAGCTTTTAGCACAGTGCCTTGTACAAACACACACACACACACACACCACTCTTAATAGATACCCATTGAATTATAAGTGGGCAAGCAAAAATAATTTCCAGACATATTTATTGATTTGTTTTAAATATAGCTTCTCAATTTCTGAATTTCTGCCAGAGTGCAGGCCTAAGGTGTTGTATTCTTCATATCTCTTCCACTGACTCCTCCTGACTTCCTGCCCCTTCTGACTTCAATTACCAAAAAAAATGATTGAACTTTCTGGTTCTATGGAGGAAGAGGAACAAGAAAACGAGGAAGAAGAGGAAGAAGAAGAAGGAAGGGAGTGGGAGAGGGGGAGGAAGAGAAAGAGGAGGAAGAATCTAGATTTCCTATTGTATCATCATTTCCTCACTTATTCCCAGTTCTTTATTTTAGGTTTTTTTTTCTTCTGATTTACAGTTTAATCAGGGAGGTGGAATAATCTGAGCATGCGAGTTTTAATTTTGCCTCTGTCACTAATATACTATGCTACCTTGAAAATGTGTGCATTTCAGAAAATGGGAATAATCATGCCCCCTTAACCCAGCAGGATGGCAGAGTGGTGTAAATCCTGCCAAGTTCTTTGGAAATAAAGGAAATGTGTGTTTATCCAGCATAGTTGTGGGATCAGGTGCCTGGATTAATCAAGTATGCTTGTTTATAGTTAGCATATGTAGCATTTTTAAGGAATTAAAATATGATCAAACACACCTACCATTAAGCCTCAACAGAGGGTAATGAAAAGCTTGGTGTAGCAATGAGCTCTGAGCCTGGGAGGCAGGTGACCTACCATCTAGTCCCAACTTATCCACTAACAATAATTGACACTGATATAAGTCTTTCAAAGTTGCAAAGTGCTTTACCTTAGATGATCTGGGTCGATCCTCACAATAGTCCTAGGAGGTAGGTACTTCAGGCCCTCTTATGGCCAGATGACAGAGCATATAGCAGATCCCATCATGTCCAGTCCTCATTGTTTTACAAATGAGGAAATGGAGACCCAGAGCTGTGAAGTAATGTACCTGTAGTTACACAGGAAATAAGCATCAGAAGCCTGATTTGAATGCAGGTCTTCCAGATTCTACGTCCAGAACTCTACTCATGGCACCACTGCACTGCTAGTGAGCCATATCACCATGGCCAAATAGATATCTCTATCTGGGTCTGTCTCTTGATAAATTAATGGTCTGAATGATGTAACCTTTAAGGTCTTCCAGCCCTAAAATTCCAGGTACTTATTTATGGTAATAAAAGTATGATTTAGAGTTCTTAATGAAACTGGTAATGTCTTGCACTGGTCCCCTGTGTGCTGACTTTTCTAAGAGTGGCACTCTCCGCAGCAAGTGTTAAACAAATTGTCAAGCCCCGTATAAATGTAACTGGGCCATAGTCAGTATGGGAGTGGGAGGTGGTTCTGCCCATTTTGTATTACCTGACCAAGTTTCAATTAGATGATCAATAAGCATTTATTTAGTACCTATCATGTGCCAAGCACTGGACTAAGTGCTGGGAATAAAAAGACAAATAGAAAAGAGTCCCTGCCCTCAAAAAGCTTATATTCTAATAGAGAAAAGAACACATATGTATATAAGATAGAAGGCAGTTTGGGGAGGAAGGGCACTAACAAATAGGAAAGATTTTACATCACAGGTAACGACCTGAATTTGGAAAAATTCTATGAGGCAGGCAGAAGTGAGAGGGGGTGTATTAAAGATTGGGGAGATAACCAAGGCAAAGAAACAGATACACAAGAGGGAGGGTCACATGTGAAGAATAGTGATTAGGAATTAAGAATATGGCTTGACAATAGAATACAGAGAGGGGAGGCATGTATAAGAAAACTAGAAATTTAGAATAGAATTGGATTGTGAAGATCTTTAAATTCCTAATGTATAAGTTAGGTTATTTGGTCCCAAAGGTAACAGTGACTACTAGAGTTTATTGAGTAGCAGAATTACCTGGTAAGACCTATACTTCATGGAAAGAACTCAGGAAGCAATGTGGAAGATGGGATGGAATGGAATGGAATGGGGAGAGACTTAGAGCAAGCAAGGAAACCAGTTAGGAGTCTAACATAATATTCCAGGTGAGATGCAATGAGGGCTGAACTAGGGGCAGTGGCTTTGTAAATGTTAAAATGTTACAGAGAAACAAATGACTAGGCTTGGGATCTGATTAGATATGTGGGTTCAAAGAGAGTAAAGAATTTATGATGAGAGAAAGGTTTTGAAGCAGACTAGATAATACTGGGAAGTTTGGAAGAGGAGTGGGCTTTGGAAGGAATAATAATGAGTATTGTTTTGGAACATGTAGAGTTCAAAGTTTCTGGAAGAGTTTGAAATATTTAATAAATATTCTGTGAGTGGGAATGGAGCCTAGGAAAGAGATTAGGACTGAGCATAGAGATCTGGAAGTCATCTATATAGAAAGGATAATTGAATTCACAGAAGGTGGTGATATCACCAAATGAGAGAAGGTAAAGAGAAAAAGATTTAGGATTTAATCTTGGTATATAGACACCTTTAATAGGTGTGTAAGATGATCCAAGAAAGGAAACTGAGGAGTAGTCAGACCAAGAGGGAAACAATGACAAGAAAACCAGGGAGGAGAGAATATCCCAAAGGAGGTGAACAAGGGTGTCTAATGCTGCTGAGAGGTCAATAAGGGTGCAAACTGAGATGTCTGTTAGATTTGGCAATTAAGAGACCTTTGGTAACTTTGGAGAGATCAGTCTTAGGTGAGTGATGAAGTTGGAAGCAACATTGCAGAGAATTTAAAAGAAAGTGGGAGAAGTGAAAGTAGAAGCAGTGATTATAGATGGTCTTTTCAAGGACTGTCTGAGAAGTAGAAAAAGAGATGTCGGACAATAATAAGGGTGTTAAGACCTAGTGAAGGATTTTTAAAACATTTTAACTGAATGTGACTTGTGAATGTTTGTAGGTAGCAGGAAAGGAGTTAATAGATAGGGAAGGATTGCAGATTAAAGAGAATTTTTTTTTCTTTTTGGAGGGCAGCTGGGGTTAAGTGACTTGCCCCAGGTCACACAGCTGTTTTTTTTTGGGGGGGGAGGGGTAAGTGTCTGAGGTCGGATCCGAACCCAGGTCCTCCTGACTCCAGGGCTGGTGCTCTACTTACTGCGCCACCCAGCCTCCCCAGTTAGAGAGAAAATTTGATGGAAAAGATGGAAAGGGGATGAGATCAACGCTGTCTAAAACAAAGTTTATTATATTTTACACCCCCCCCCAATCTAATCCTTTTCCTAACTTTCCCATTACTATTGAGGTCACTGCCATTCTTCCAACTGCCCAGGTACACAACTTTGGTATCAGTCAATCAGACAGTCAACAAGAACTTATTAAGCATCTACTCTATCAGACTCTAAGCAAGGCACAGAGTTACAAATTCAAAGAATAAAGCAATCCCTACTCTCAAGGAAGTAACATTCTATTGGGGGGGGGAGAGGAAAATTCCACAAGCACATTTATAAAGTAAGTAGATGGTAAATATGGATGAATATCAAGAAGTTTAATACAGTGTAGTTTGGAGTGACAGTAGAGATCGTGGGAATCTGAAGGAGGTAGGGAAGCTTCCTCCTGAAGGAAGAGAAGGATTCCCTGGGGAGGGTGTTAGAAGGAAGAACATTCCCTGCACTGGGGCAGCCAATGGTGAGGTGACACACACACACAACTTCTCACTCTTCTTTGCTCAACTCATTCAAGTCAGTTGCCATTTTCTGCCATTTCTATCTCCACAACATTTCTCATATTCCCTGCTCTCTGCTTACACAACTCTAGGTCAGATCCTCATCACAAGGCTCTTAAAATAACATCCTAAATTGTTCTCCATGTATCAAATATCTCCTGACTCCAAATTACCCTCTACCCAACTTCCAGGATGGTTTTCCTAAAACTCAGATATAACCATGTCACACTCTGGCTCAATAATCTCCAGTGTCTCCCTGTAGCCTCTGAACCAAATAAAAATGCTTTCATTTAAATCTACTCACATCCTGTTTCTGTCTTACTTTTGTTAGCCTCATTAGACAAAACTCCCATGCCCAGTATGGTCCAGCCATACTGGCCTATTTACTGTTCCTCACATGGAGCTCCATCTCCTGTGCACTTTGCACTGGCTGGAATGCATTCCCTCATGCCTGGAATGCTGATCCCCTTCACCTCTGCCTCTTGGAATCTCTGTTCTTCAAGTCACAGTTCAAACACCTACTCCTACCTAGTCATTTCCTACTTCCCCCAGCTGCAAGTGTCTCCCCACCCTGTAGGTTACTTTGTATCTTTTATGTGTGTCCTTTGTATGCATATATGTTGTGTTCTCCTATAAACTGTAATCTCCTTGAGGGCAGGCACTGATTCACTTTTGTGTTTATTTCCTTAGCACTTAGCATATTGTGGATACTTAGTAAATGCTTGTTCATGAATAGATTTTCTTAGAAAATATAGTCATGATAGGGCAAGGGATCCAGACTGTATACAGCTAGATATATTTTGTCTTACCCAGTGATGTATCCTTGAATGGCTAAAGATAAAAAGCAAATTTCATACATCATATCTCATTTTCCATTGACTTAAAATGATCATTTCAGGGATGAATTAGCTTTACTTCTGTTTGATCTTTAAGTTGTCATGGCTATTTCATTTCTCTGATTGTTCCTGGTCAGCCTTACTCTCGAGTAGTGAATGATTTGTAAATAGTCATTTAAATGGGGCTGGTGATACCATTTTGAGGAAGCAAATCCTTCTGTATATTAAATAATTTTTTATAATTAGAGTAATATTAGACTTTCCTATATTGGACAGAACACTAAAAATAGTGGAATATATGGAACTTTGCCCTAAAACATTGAAATTTAGAGGGAAAAAATTAGCATAGTCTTTCAGCTATGTAAAAGCTACCCTGGTAAATAATTCTCTACCTTAAATTGAATTTGCCTTATTTACTTCTTGTATTATTTTCACTTTCTGAGTTACAAAATCAGTTTGAGAGTACCTTTCCTGCCACTTGTCTTAGGGGCACTCCATATTACCTGCCCCAGGCCCCAGAATTGCTAGTTATTTCTATAATGTTGAGTTTTATTAAAATGGGAGAATATCTGTTCAAAGGGAGTGTGGGAAATTCATTACCATAATGGGTTACAGGAAGGTGGAGGAAATCTACCTCTTTTTATTGGCATAGAATAAAACAGTAATTCAGTCCATGATGGCCTCAGGATAATCATTCCTAGATTAAGAGGGCTTGGTTGGGTGGCTATCCTAGCATGATCTGGTTACAAAGTTCTGTTATTCTGACCATTGTAATACACCTCCAGGAACTCAAAGAATCCTCTCTCCCACTGAGCCACCTAGAACAAAATGCCAGCCACTCTTTCCTCTGTGAAGTGATTTGAGAGAAAGCTCTTTTGACAAACATGCTGTAGTTTAATTAAAGTTTAGCATTTCCTACACAAAGGAAGGAACTGATAATATATTATTATGAACTTGCCTGCTTAGATAAATAAAGACACACAGTGGGAATAGCAAAAGATTTCCATTGGAGTCACATGTTATTTTTCCACCCATTTTCCCTTGTTTTCCCTGGCAACATTCAGCACGTGCCCCTCCTTTCAATCTTAGGTCTCCAGAATTAGGCAGAGAGAATTCCAGAACCTAAAATGGTGGCAGTTGACTTGCTTCTCTTTCATCAACACACTGCTAGCTTAGCTCCTGAGATCGTGGGATCATATATATGGAGACTGAAGGGAATTAAGGAAGCCCCATAGTCCAATTCTCTTATTTCATACATGGGGAAACTGAGGTGCAGGAAGGTGATATGATTTTCAAGATCCCACAAGTGGTAAACATAGAAGTAGGATGGATTTTGTGGTTACATTTTCCCCTTACAAAGTTCTCATATTGAAAGATGAATGACAAGATCCCTATGTTCTTTACACCCTTGAGACTTTGGAAAGTGACTTCCTGTCTAACAGAGAAAATCAGTCCCAGAGAGGTGGTCTCCCCATCTTACCTGAAAAGTATGTTGGATAGTATACCAACTACAATATACATTTACTAAATGCGTACTCTGTGCTAGGCACCATACTAAGTACTAGGGATACAAAAAAAAGAGACAGTTTTTGCCCTCAAGGAGCTTATAATATAATAGGGCGACAACATGCAAACAAATGTATACAAAGCAAACTGTATACAAGAAAGGTAGGAAATAATTAACAGAGAGAAAGTAGTGAATTAAAGGAGGATGGGGAAGGCTTCCTGTAGAAGGTGGGATTTTGGTTGGGACTTAAAGGATGCCAGAAAGGTCAGTAGTTGGAGTAAAGGAGGGAGAGCATTCCACAGATGGGGGACAGATTTCTGTGTCCCTGAAAATAATCTAGTGTCTCTCAAAGTATATCCCATGTGACTTAGCCCTGTAAGGACAGGAAAAAATTGGAATGGGGAAGACAGATAAAGAGAACATCAAACTATGTTCTTTGTTGTTAAGATTAGCTTTAGGGGAAGATGAACCTACCTACACTTCACAAGAAGTATCTCAATTACTGATTTTTAAGCTGATGTTTGAAATTTAAGGAGTTTCAAGTCTTTTGGTTATGACTTTGTCATCTGTTAAAGTAGAAATATGCCTGGTAAAAGATAGCACATTAAGTGTATCAATCACTTATATTTCAGTATGAATCTGTGATGAGATGATCCTTTCTCATGCAACAGCTAAGAATAGCTTTTTAAAAATATTAAATATTTCCCAATTACATGTACATTTTTAACAGTAATTTTTTAATTTTGACTTTCAAATTCTTTCCCTCTTTCCCAATCCTTCTCCTTCTTTTAGAAATCAAACAATATGATATTGATTACACGTGGGAAATCCTACAAACCACATTTGCACATCAGCCACATTGCAAAGGAAAACAAAAACAAAATAAAGCAACACAAATAAAGAAAATAAAGAAAAAGTTTACTTCAACCTGCATTCAGAGATCATCAGTTCTCTCTCTGGAGGTGGATAGCATTTTTCATCAAAAATCCTTAAGAATTAGGGGCGGCCAGGGGGCTCAGTGAGTAAGAGCACCTGCTCCAGTGGTCGGGATGACCTGGGGATCAAATCTGGGCTCAGATACTTAGCACCACACCCAGAAATAACTGGCCATGTAACCCTAAGCAAGTTACTTAACCCCGATTGCTTTAAAAAAAATCCTTAAAAATTGTCTTAGATTACTGAGAATAGCTAAGTCATTCACAGTTGATCATCATACAACATTGCTCTTAATATGTATAATGTTCTTCTGGTTCTGCTTACTTTGCTTTGTATCAGTTCCTATAATTCTTCCCCAGGTTTTTCTGAAATCATCCTATTTGTCATTTAGTATTCCATCTGGTATTAGAACAAGGGTCCCTTATAGTCACTTTCTACAAGTTGCTATCTCTGACTTGAGACCTCCCAAAGCTGCTGCTACTTCTGTCACCACACCTGGTCTCACCACTAGTGTTTCATTCATGTGGGCACTGGGTCAGCCTCTTCTCCCCTGTTACAAATCTCTCCTTCCTAGCTATGTTGTGTTGGGCTTGAGATATGTCTCACTCTGACCTTTTGTTGGCGCTGCCACTCCAGAATTCAATTTGAGGTGTTATTTTAAAGTTGTTGGGGATGTTGGAAGAGCTCAGCTGATCGCTTTCTCTACTCTGCCATCTTGACCCTGCCCCTTGGAGGTCCCTAAGGACAGCTTTTAAATACATTAGCAAAACAAGTGAGTCACTGGCACTGTCAGAAGTGGTTGTGGGTGTCTGGGTCTGGGAGAGTGGTACTGAAAGGGGGAAGGAAGGGAAGAATACTGAAGACAAATGTTTTTGACTTTGGAATCTTGCCTATTGGCTACTCTGCCTCCTCTTCTTTTTTGACTTGAACTTACCACTTGTTCCCTTTAACATTTCTTTCAGAGAGTTTGCCCGATGGAAGGTGAATAACTTGGCTCTGGAAAGAAAGGACTTTTTCAGCTTACCATTACCCCTTGCCCCAGAATTCATCCGGAATATCCGCCTCCTGGGACGGAGGCCCAGCCTGCAGCAGATTACAGAAAACCTCATCAAAAAGTACGGAACTCATTTCTTACTCTCCGCAACTCTTGGAGGTGAGTAAGAAATCTCATTGACTAATTGCCAGGTCATAGTTTAAAGGGTTTTGTAAGCATGTGAAATTATCTCTAGTCATCACTTTTCCTTCTTGAAAATATAGAGTGAATTAAATCGCATTGAATCAAATAAGATTTTCTAATGTGTCTCAGGGGGAAAGAAAGTACATCACCTTAGGAGAACATTTACATATGTGTGAGGATGTTTGGGAGATATATGCTGAATAGAGAGAGCAGGTGATCAAAACTAGTGAAGTTTAAAATCAGAGCTTCTTAATCTGGGAGTGGTGTAGTTAGACACTTTCTAGTTTTATAACCCTGGGCACGTCATTTAACCTCTGATTTAGTAACCTGTAGACAATAATAACACTCACCTACTAGGGTTGTCATAAGAATCAAATAAGATAATATTTGTAAAGCTCTTGGCAAATAGTAGGCACTTGTTTCCTTCCTTTAACTTGTTTTAAAAATATTTTTATTTCTTTTTTTGGTATATTTTTATTTCAATATAATTTTATTTGTATTTGTATTATCTTCCTTTTAATTCAATGAATTTTATTTTATGCAATTAACCATATTTTTTCTGATAAGGGAACAATAGGCTTTTCTAGGCTACAATGTTATAAATATAACAACAACAACGATAATAATAATAACCCTTGTTCTAAATTACTCTAAAGCCTCTGTCAGCAGGGGGAGCTGACATTTTTCTCTGAGGTGAGTTTTATAAGGATGATCTATCAGTCCCTTGTATCCTGCTTCCTGCAGGTGTGGGTTATTTCCTAGCAACAGAGAAAGCAATGCTTTGTTGTGCTTGTAGCATAAGGCTTAGTAAGGAATTGCAATCAGATCCTTAGGCACCTGGAGCCCTGGGATCTGTCTTTTCCCAAATGGGGAGTGCCAGGATCTCAACAGAGGTGGCATCCACACCTCCTCTAGAAAGAAAGAGAACATTTGTTATTGCCTTGGGCTTTCAGGCTGAAAACTCAGGAAAGGGTTCCCCAAGGAATCCAGTCATGTCTCTACATGATGGATGTATTTGGGGTCAAAAGATTCAAGCTTCTGAGTTTGGAAGCTTCCTATGGGAGAAGGAGGCATCCTGGGGGAATGCCGAAGGACAAAACTCCGTAAAAGTATCACTTGAAGTCTTACAAATGATACCATGAGAATGAGCTCGTGGGAAGTTAAAGTCGGAAAACCAAAGGAAGGAAGCTAGTGATCTAAAATTCTATATACCTAGGAGCAAAACTCAGTATTACTAAGGCAGGATATTGAGAACATTACCTGGACCTGGCTAGTGCAAAGATTCACGCATTGTTGGAGTTGGAAAGGATCCTAGAAATTTATCAATCAGACAATCAGCAAGCATTTATTATACACTTGTTATGGGTCAGACACTGCTTGCTAGATGAGGAAGAGGCAAAGGGAAAAGTGATGTAATCTGTGTCCTCAAAGAGCTTACAATCTAGTCAGAGGATAGGTGGTGAAATTAATCAAGGGTTGGGTTTAGGTAAAGTGGGAGCAGTGATAATATAAGGGAACAAAAATTGTTTTAGAAAAGAGAATAGGAGGGGCATCTAGGTGGCACAGTAGATAGAGCACCAGCCCTGGAGTCAGGAGGACCTGAGTTCAAATCCGGCCTCAGACATTTAACACTTCCTAGATGTGTGACCTTGGGCAAGTCATTTAATCCCAATTGTCCTGCCTTCCCCCCTCCAAAAAGAAAAAGAAGAGTTTAACTGGTTAATTTATTAAAAAGTTTGATATTGAGAAAGAAAAAAAAGAAGCATAATCAGAACAAAGGCCTGGGCGAGACCTGAAGGGTTGAATGACTAAATGACATTGGAGTTCATAATGAGGATGAAAATTAGGTTTAAGAGAAATAAGGCATACAAAGAGATGATCATGATGATGATAACAGCAGCAGCTAGTATTTATGTGGTACCTTAAGGTTTACAGAGTGATTTACAAATATCAATTCCTTTTGTCTTCAAAACAATTCTGGAAGGGAGGCGCTATTATTATCCCCATTTTCCAGATAAGGAAACTTCGGGATACAGAAATGAAATGATAGGGAATGTTGACTGGATAATGGGATGTCAAAGTTGTTCATCATGGTAGGGGAAACTTGTAAGTGATGGGAAGATCAAAGATGTGACTATTCCCATATATATGACGGAGGGCAAAGCAGTAAGTCATAGGAACCTAGAAGATTGAAGAACTGGGAAGTTAGGGTGTTCTGTGTTGAAGTCCCTTAATATAAGGGTAAATCTTAGGTAAAGAAGGAGATTGTGGACAAGGTTCCTTACAAAGACAGTAGAGTATATAAAGTAAGAGAAAAATTGTAAGATGATCAGCTGTGAATGACTTAGCTATTCTCAGCAATACAGTGGTCCAAGGCAACTCTGAAGTACTTATGATGAAAAATGCTATCCATCCCCAGACAAAGAGTTGACGATGTCTGAACACAGATTGAAGTGCACTATTTTTGGTTTATTTTTCTTGAGGGTTTTTTTTGGTCTCTTTTTTCCCCTAACATGACAAAAATGGAAATGCTTTGCATGACTACACATGTATAACCTATATTGGATTGCTTGCCTTCTCAATGAGGCAGAGTGGGGAAGGAGGAAGTAAGAGAATTTGGAACTCAAAATTTTAAAAAAACAAATGTTAAAAATTGTTTATACATGTAACTGGGGGAAAATAAGATACTAAATACTTTTTAAAAATAATTTTAAAAAAGAAAGGAAAAACAGTAGAATGTCCTGGGGGTCAAATTATAATAGCCACTAGGATCTGAATTGAGTGATAAATTTTGTTAGAGTGGGTGTTAAGTTGGTTTGAACCAGCTCTCCAATCACATTAAATGACAAACTGAGACTCAAGAGAAGTCAAATGCCTTGCCCAAGTTAATGGTTTATCTTAAGCACCATGGAAGATAGTGAGATAAAATGAGAACATCCTTCTTGAATTTGGGGCAACATTTAGCTAAGATCAGTTTTCAGGATACTTTTTAGCATTTTGTTATACCTATAGTCATCTTAAGAGCCAGGAAACCCCTGAGTAACGGAAACTGGCTTTGAATCTCACATTTCCATGTTAGAGTGAAAGAAGAGGCAAAAGGAAGATGACTTTCCTGATAAATTCCTTTTCGTTCAGATTGTGTCTATGTGGCAACTCCACCAGCTGGGGGTGATCTGCCAATTCCTGAATGCTAAATGTGTCACCCCATAGCATCTAATTATCAGATTCTAATTGAGGATTAATGGGAGGTAGTAACACAGGAACTTATCCAGTTCAGATTGTCCTGAACAAAGAGCAGAGAGGGGGTGTGTTTTTACTGGTACATGAAATATGAAAGGGAAGGAAAGTCATACCAATAGGCTGTGGTTGTTCATGCAGGTGAAGAGTCATTGACTATTTTTGTGGACAAGAGGAAACTGAGCCGGAAAACAGACCCAAGTGAAGCTACTGTGGCTGGGAGAAGTGGGAACAGTTCAGCTGTGTCCCTGGAGACCCTACACCAGCTGGCAGCCTCCTACTTCATTGACAGAGAAAGCACACTCCGTCGTCTCCACCACATCCAGATAGCAACAGCTGCTATCAAGGTAAATCTGGGGATCTAGAGTCCTTGGGGACAAGTGAACTACAAGATCCACAGGGTTGATAAAGAAGAGGGGAAAAGACAAGTTTATAAAGGAAGTCCTAGCTGAGGGATTCCTAAAGCCAACTCCAAAATGCTCTTTTGATCATGTCACTCTTTGCTCTAAGACCTTTAGTCGTTCCCAATTTCCTACCAAATAAAGACCAAGCATCTTAATTGAACACTCAATCCCTCCATGCTTTGGGATGTGTGTATGTTTTTGTTTCTTTAATTATATTTTTCTTTGCTATTATTAGCTTAGTAATTGTCAACAAAACACAAACATTCCAATATACAAAGAACAGAAAAAGTGGATAATATATGAAACTATGAATTTTTTGAATAGTTTATTTTTGAAAATGTGTGTTAAATTTAAAAAGGTATTACCAAAATTATCTTGTTAGTTTGTCTCCCCTTTTAAATTTCTCTTTGGTGTATTCTCTTTTATGTTTTATTGATGTGTTCTCCTTCCTGCCTTCCATTCTTCCAGCTCTCTTTATCACTTCCCACTAACCTCTTCTCTCCCACTCATTGAAGTCCTCCATTCTAAAAATATAGTCAAATGAAACAGATCAATCCAATGGCCATATTGGAAAATAAAAATGGCATTCCATTCCTCTAGTCTGTTCATTTTCAGGCAAGAGGAAGGAGGCATACTCCATCTTCAACCTTCTGAAATCATGTTTTGTCACATTGTTCAAAGTTCTGCAGTCTTTCAAAGTTGTCATTATTGTGGTTATTATGTAAATTATTCTCTTCTGATTCTTATTATTTCACTTTGTATCCATATGTGCAAGTCTTCTCAAAGTTCTCTAAGTTCTTCATTTGTCACTTGTACATTGCAATATTCAATTTCCCTTACCATTATTTTTTAGGCCTTATTTCCAGTTTTTTACTGCTACAAAAAGTATTTCTATAAATTTTTTTGTATATGTGGTTCTTTTCCCTTTATCATTTTTACAATATATGTCTAGTGATGATATTGCTAGGTCAAAGTCTACAAAATAAACATCAGGCATTTACTAAGCACCTACTCTGTGGCAGGCCCTGTTTAAAAACAAAAGTGAAATACTTCCTTAATACAAGATTATAATATGGCCAGGGAGAAAACGTGTATGTAAATAAGTATATTCAAAATTGATACAATATAATTGGGGGTGGAACAGAGACACTAACAGCTGAGGGAATTAGAAAAGGTTTCATGTAGAAGACAACATCTGAACTGAATATTGAAAGAAACTGGAGATTCTAAGAGGGTGAGATGAGAAGGGTATGGATTCTTGGCATGGAGTACAGCCATTATATAAAGATGTAGAGATGAGGGGTGGCTAAGTGGCACAGTGAATAGAGCACTGGCCCGGGAGTCAGGAGGACCTGAGTTCAAATTTGGCCTCAGACACTTAACACAAAAACTAGCTGTATGACCTTGGGCAAGTCACTTAACCCCAATTGCCCTCCAAAAAAAGATGTAGAGATGAGAGATGGATTGCCATGTATGAAGAATATTAAGAGACCAGTTTGGAAGGAGTTTTGTGTTCAAGAGTGGGAGTAATTATAAGATTGGAAAGGTAATCTGGGTACAAATATCAAAGGGCTTTATGTTTCTCCCCACTTAATAGTATTTTATTTTCCAATTACATGTAAGGATCATTTTCAACCTTCACTTTTATAAGATTTTGAGCTCCAAATTTTTCTTCTTCCCTCCATCTTCCCAAGATAGCAAGCAATCTGACATAAGTTATACATGTACAATTATGTTAATCATATTTCTACATTAGTCATGTTGTTAAAGAAGAATCAGAGCAAAAGGGAAAAATTTTGAGAAAGAAAAAACAGTGAAAATAGTATGCTTCAATATGCATTCAGTCTCCATAATTCTTTCTCTGCATGTGGATAGCATTTTCCATCATGCATCTTTTGGAATTGTCTTGGATCATTGTATTATGGAGAAGAATTAAGTCTATCATAATTGATCATTGCATCATGTTGCTGTTACTGTGTACAATGTTCTCCTGGTTCTGCTCACTTCACTCAGCATTAATTCATGGCTTTCCAAATTTTTTCCCCCTCAAATCTGCCTGCTCATCATTTCTTGATACATAGCATTTCATAGCACAATAGCATTCCATTACATTCATGTAACACAGCTTGATCAGCCCTTCCCCAATAGATGGACATCCCTTCAATTTCCAATTCTTTGCCACCACAAAAAGAGCTGCTATAAATATTTGTGTACATGTGGGTCCTTTCCCCTTTTATATGGGATACAAGCCTACTAGTTGTATTGATAGATTAAAGAGTATGAACAGTTTTATAGCCCTTTGGACACAGTTCCAAATTGCTCAACAGAATGGTTGGATAATTTCACAGCTCTACCAACAATGAATTAAGTTTCCAACTTTCCCACATCCTCACCAACATTGATCATTTTCCTTTTCTGTCATATTAGCCAATCTGATATGTGTGAGGTGGTGTCTCATAGTTGTTTTGATTTTCATCTCTCTAATTAATAATGATTCAGATAATTTTTTGTACAACTCTAGATAGCTTTAATTTCTTCATATGAAATCTGCTTGTTCGTATTTTTTTGTATTCTTATAAATTTGCCTCAATTCTCTATGTATTTGAGAAATGAGGTCTTTATCAGAAACATTGGTGCTAAAAATTGTTTCCCAGATTTCTGCTTTCCTTCTAATCTTGGTGGCATTAAAGGGTTTTAAATGCTAAACAGAACTTTAAATATTTGTTTTGATAGGTAATAGGGAACTAATGGAGTTTATTGAAAAGGGAAGTGGCCTGGTCAGATATCTACTTTAGTAAAATTACTTTGACTTCTTTGTGGAAGATGAGATTGAATGTTAAGAGTCATAAAGCAATAGGACTAATTCGAAGGCTATTGCAATAATCTGGGTTAGAGATGCTCAGGGTTGCAACCAATATGGTAGTTGTGTTACTAAAAACAAGGGGATGGTTGAGAGAGATATTGTGGAGAAAGAAACAAGAAGATTGTTTTTTTTTTCTAATTCAATGCAACAGATATTTATTAAGTGCTTATTTTGTGCAAATCTCTAGTCATAAAAAGACAATTAAAATAGTTTCTCCCATCAAAAAGTCTTACATTTAGTGGCTTCAAGATGGAGTACAGGCAGCAACTCAACTGAAGTCATTCAACATTCCACTGCAAATAACTTTAAAATAATGCCTCAGATCAGTTCTAGAGTGGTAGAGCCAACAAAACGTCAGGAAAAATTTTTCTAGCAAAGGGGTTTAGGAGGAAAAGACTGTGATGCCAGGGTGATGGTTGGCCCAGATTGCAGTGCACACAGAGGCAAATACCAGATGCAGGATATGGAGGAGGCTGCAACAGTGGCAGCAGCAGCTTCAGGAGCTCTGATTCTACAGATGGCAAGGGAGTCAGACCAGTGGTCAAAAAGAGATCATAGTGCACACTTTGCTGACACTGCATTGAGAACCCTGTTGAAATAGATCTGGGTTGCAGTCCTAAGGTGAAAAGAAACACTAGCACTTGTGGCCACAGGACAGTAGAGTCCCTGCTCACAGCTCCAGAGTGAGTAAGAGTACTTGTGCTTGCTCAAGGGGAGTAGATGCCCTGGTCTCAGTTCTAAGGCAGAAAGGAATGCTAGTACCTTTGGCTACAAAAACCAGGGGATATCATTATAGTTTCAGGGTTAAAAGCAGTACTAGCACTTGTGTCTATAGGGAAACAAAGTCCCTTCTTGGGTAAAGACTAGAGGACAGGGCAGAAGAACAATAATCACACCTCTCCTTAGATCACACCACGTTGGAAGCACCAAAAATTTATAGACCCCTAGAATTAGTTCTGAAAAGAGCAGCATGAAAAATCTGAAGCTTGGGACAGTGCCCCATCTACCCTAGGAGCTGAGTTCAATTTTAACATGAAGTTAAAGTCAAGAAATAAGCTGGAAAATGAGCAAACAACAACAAAAAACTCCTGTGACAATAAAAAGTTACCATGATGACAGGAAAGATTAACTCAGAAGAAAATGATGTCAAAGCAGCTACAAACAAAGCCTCAAAAAAGTGTGAATTGGACACAAGCCCAACAAGAACTCCTGGGACTAGATCCAAAAGGAGTTTAAAAATCAGTTAAGAGGAACAGAGGAAAAATTGGAAAGAGAAGTGAGAATGATGCAAGAAAGTTATGAAGATTGTCAACAGTTTTGTAAAAGAGGCAAACAAAAAAACTACTGAAAAAATAACATCTTAAAAATAAATTTGACCAAATGATAAAAGAGGCAAAAATAAATACACTGAAGAGAACTCCTTAAAAAAAACAAAATTGGTCAAATGGAAAAAGAGGTATAAAAATTCACTGAAGGAAAGAATTCATTAAAAGTAGAATTGACCAAATGGAAAAAAGGTACAGAATCTAACTGAAGAAAATAATTCCTTAAAAATTAAAATTGGGCAAATAGAAGTGAATGACTCCATGAGACATCACGAAACAATTAAAAATAGCCAAAAATGAAAAAATGAAGAAAATATGGAATATCTCATTGGAAAAACAACTCACCTGGAAAATAGATAGAAAATATATTGAGGAGAGATCACTTAACAATTACATGAAAGCCATGGTCAAAGAAAGAGCCTAGATATTATACCTCAAGAAATTGTCATAGAAAACTGCCCTGGAATCCTAGAACTGGGGGGGGGGGGGATAGAAATTTTTAAAATCCACTGATCAGTGGAATGTACTGGGTACACAATATTCAGAAGTAAATGACCATCATAACCTAGTTGGGATAAATCCAAAGATCCAAGCTTTTGGAACATGAACTCACTACTTGAAAAAAATTACTGTAAAAACTAGAAAGCAGTTTAGCTAAAACTAGGTTTTAGACCAATATCTCAAACCATATACGAAGACAAGTTTAAAATGGGTATATGATTTAGACATGGAGTGATATCATAAACCAGTGAGAACATGAAAAATCTTTTACCTGTAAAATCTATGGCTAAGGGAAGGATTTATGATCAAACAAGAGATAGAAAGCAGTACAGGGTATAAAATGGATAATTTTGGTTATATTTAATTTAAACAAACAAAACAAATATAGCTAAGATTAGAAAGCAGCAAATTGAAGGAATTTTGGTTTTACAAATTCCTCTGATAAAGGCCTCATTTCTCAGATATATAAAGAACTGAGTCAAATTTATGAGAATACAAGTCATTCCCTAATTGATAAATGGTCAACGGATATGAATAGGCAGTTTTCAGAAGGAAAAACCAAAACTATTTCTAGTCACATTAAAAAATACTCTAAATCAGTACTGATTAGAGAAATGCAAATTAAAACAACTCTGAGGTTCCACCTCATACCTATCATATTGGCTAATGTGACAGAAAAAGATAATGATAAATGTTGGAATGCACATGAAAGAATTGGAACTCTAATGCAGTATTGGTGGAAATGTGAATGGATCAACCATCCTAGAGAACAGTTTGGACCTATGCCCCCAAAACTATATAATGCTGTATGTCTTTGACCTAGAAATGCAACTACCCATTCTGTATTTCAGAGAGATTAAAGAAAAAGGAAAAGGTCCTATATGGACAAAAATATTTGTAGTAGCTCTTTATGTGGTGACAAAGAATTAGAAATTGAGGGGATGCCCATCAATTGGGGAATAACTGAACAAGTTGCAGTATATGATTTTGATGGAATACTACTGTGTTATAAGAGATGATGAGCAGGATGCTTTCAAAAAACTTGGAAAGACTTTTGTGAACTGATACAAAGTGAAGTGAGAGGAACCAGGAGAATATTGTACACAGTACCAGCAATACTGTAAAATGATTAATTGTGAATGAGTTAGCTATTCTCAGCATTACAATGATTAAAGACAATTCTCAAGGATTTATGATGAAAAATCCAGTCTACCTCCATTCAAAGAAAGAACTGATGGACTCTGAATGCAACTTAAGCATTTTTCACTTTATTTCTCTTCCTTTTTTTGTAATGTGGCTAATGCTGGAAGATTAATGATCCCCTCAACAGAAAAGGGATGGATTTAGTAGTGAGAGATAATGAGGACATATTGAATTTATGATTTCCATGGTATATCCAATTGGAAATATCCAACAGATAGTTGGTGATATGGGCTTGGATCTAAAATTTATCAATATACAGATTAGGCAGTCAGCATAGAGATGATGATTAAAATCTCATAAGCTGATAAGTTCACTTGGAAAAAAAAAGGGGAGAGGGGCCAGAATATAGACTTAGGGTCCATCTACAGCTACTGTGATATGTATGATAGATCAGTACGGAAGACTGAGAATGAGTAGCTGGACTGCTTGAAGGAGAACCAGGAGAAAGCAGTGCTACAAAACCCCAAAGAAGAGCAATAATTAAGGAAGAGAGGGTGGTCAGCAATACTAAATACCCCAGAGAGACCCAAAAGTTTGATGATTGAGAAAACCTTTGGAGAAAAAGTTTCCCTTGAGCAATGGAGTCAGAAAGCTTATTGTAGAGGGTTGAGAAACATGTGTGAGAGAGGAGGGAGTAGAGACAATGGGGACAGATAACTTTTACAAGGAATCTGGTTGTGGATGGAGCAGTAGAAATGTAGGATGCTAGCTTGAATGAATGGTTGAATGTATAGACAATTGTTTTTAAGGATGCAGATGACTTAGGGATATCTATAGGCATCTGGGAAGGAATAGTACATAGAGGAGAAAGATGGAAGATTAAGGAGAGAGGGGATGATTATGGAACAATCTGATGGAACTAAATGGAAAATAAAAAGGAATGGCTTTTGCATTTCAATATGATATACCCACAGATTTATTTTTCAGATAGAGGAAATGATTAACTAAAAATAGAATAAAGCAATTATTTGAAAATTTTGAAGTATTTTTTTGTTGTTATTGTGTTTACCAGATGTTAAGCTGCTGAAAATATGGGAATCAGGAGATTGTGGTATATTGGAGCCTGGAGTGGTAGCTTTTTAATCTGTATAGAATCTTTCCCTTATTGAGTTCTATTTACTGGAACAAAGACAATAGAAAAATTCAGGAACCTTAGCAGTCTTACTGTGACCAAGGCTGGGGCTTGTCCAGCATGCTATGCAGTTTGGCAATGTGTTACATTCTCTGGCAAGTATTTAGGAGTTTCCAATTGCTGGAATACAATAAACAATCAAGGAAGGTTATGTGTTTTGTCAACAATTATCAAATAACTATTTATTACTCAAAAGGGATGAGTGAGGAAAAAAACCCACCAAGAAAGACAGTAGTCAAGATGAAGAAATGACACTGGCATGCTCCCCTGTCCCAAATTATGTTTCTCCTTATGGGTTCTATTTATGTCTCTGCTCCCTAAGTTTGGGAATTAATAAAGACTCCATCATTTCACAATTTAGCATATTTTGACCTTACTGGGCCATTATTCTCTCTATATGAACTTCATGTCCCATACAAATTGGGCCTCTTGACATCCCTCAAACATACACAGCTCTGTCTTGTTTCCTTCCTATTCCATTCCCTTTGTTTTTAATTCCTTCTTTTCCCACAGTCACATTTTGAAATCCTACCTATTCCACAAGGCCAAGCTAGAAGACATCAAGACTTCCTTGTTCTATCAGTCATAATTTCTCCCCCCCTTCAGTGATTCTACAATACTTTGTTTATGATCTCTCCTATAGCACTTATCATATGTGGCCTTGTATTATATTTGTAGGGTACATAGAGTATCCCCAGTCTTAAGCTTAAATCTGTGCTAAGACTTTTGGGACATGCTGTATGTTTCATATTTTCTATTATATAGTAATTCCCTTTAAATCAAAGACTCTGTTGTATTTACCTTTGTATCTTCTACTGTCCCTATCAGGGTACTTTGTATACTGTAACTCCTCAATAAGCATTCATTGAACAAAGGTGTATTAACCTACAGCAAGTTGAACTTCATGAATGAATGAATCTGATCATTAAGGATATGTATTTTTGCTGAGTCAAGGGATCACCCAACCTCAGAGATCTGGTAACCAATGAGTAGAAATGAAAAATCTGGTAGCACTTGACAAAGGTAGTCTTATAAATAGCCAATTGCCCCTATTCCCTGGGAAAATGATTAATCATCTTTACATTTATTTATATCTCTAGCACTTAGAATGGTAGAATGGTGCTAACGGAGTAGGCACCATAGTCAAGGGGAAAAGACAGAGACAGACAAAAAGATACACAGGGAGAGAGACAGACAGACAGACATAGAAGACAGAGACAATGATCGAAAGCAACAATGAGAGAGTTACTGAGACACAGAGAGGAGGAGATTGGAAAAGACAGAGACAGAGACAGGCACAGAGCTTTGGTATTCCTACTAAACTGGAAAAGTCTGTATCTATCACCCAAGGACTAAGTTATGTAAGGTTGGGAGGTTCCTCATCAACCGCAGAACAGGCCATCAGATGATGGCTTTTTGTGGGTGGTAATAAATCATGAGATAATTTATCAAAGCATGTAAAGGTTATGAATCTATATTGATAAAAGAATCAGTTACACTGATTAAATAAATAATCAACAAAATACAGTGGGATAAGCACTGACTTTGGAGTCAGAAGACCTGGGTTCACATCCTGCTTTTATTCTTTTTTTTCCCCACAAGGCAAAAACCACATGTATGTATTTGTGTGTAGAGAAAGGACTCTTATCAAAGTCTATTGAGTGACTTGTCCTCCACAGATAGCCCTGTATAGTTTCTGTGATGTGTAATAGTACTATGAATTATGCTTCAGCAAGGGCTGGGTGAAAGGGATCTGGATATCCCCCTGTGTATGTTGGTGATCCCTTTCTGTTTGTTGTTACTTCCTTACCTTTGGCAGCTCTCATTGGGCATCACTTCTTCCTCCTTCCTCTTGTTCTTTATTCTCCATCTTCTGTAATTCAGGTCCCAGCACTGCTGCAATGTTCTCCATAGCTATGCATCCATAGCTCCCTTCTTTTGCAGATGTTTGCAGTTCCTCCACCCTCCAGATGATGGCACTTGCCACCCTATCCAGGGAACCACCTCGCTTGCACTGTTGTCTCATATAAATAGGCTATATAGATCAGAAAAAAAAAACCACCTCTAGATTAGAATACCTTGATTCTTTAGATGCCTTTGCATACAATCATATTCCACAACACAAGACCTCTCATCCTGAGGTTATTCTCTGGGACTGTGGGAATTTTCTCTTCTTGTACTTCTCAAATGAATCTCTACATTTCCTTCATGGTCCCTCATGGTGACTACATTCTACTCATGTTCAGTCCATCTCATTTACCTTCTCTCCCCCCCAGCATCCAGAAAATGTTATCCATTCCTCTCAGTACCTTCCACTGTCTTAAAACTCAAGGAACCTGCCCTTCCTTTTAAAAATTTCCATTTCCTCTCCCAGTATTCCTCTAGGTTAGCTATGTTAGCTAGGTTAGCTATCCCAAAGGGATCTTAGTGAAAGACGGCCCAAAGGGAAAGGTACAACTAGCTACTCCAAGTAAAATGGATGGTATTATTGACAGGACATACTTCATTCTTCATTCATAGTTCCCATGGAATGTTGAACAAGTCTCTTTACCTCAATGGTCCTCAGTTTCTTTTATCTATAAAGCAAGAGGCATTGGACTAAATAATTCCTTTTAATATTACATTATTGATTTTGTGATCTAGAAACACTGGAAAGAAAATTTTGAGCCCAAAGTGTGGCTTAGAGTTCTGAGTTCCCTCTTTCCCACACCATCTCCTCAAAAAAGGGCACCATGGATAGCAGTGATATTCCCAGCTCCCAAGCCCATGATGAAACTAAAATTCCTACAACATCAAATGGATTTGTTACAACGATTTTGCCTTATAGAATCATATAATCTATAAGTTGGGAAGTCTTTGGGAAGCCTTTAGATCTATCCCCTTATTTGACAGACGGGGAACCTGAGGTCTGAAGAAGAATAATCATTTACCCAAGGTTACAAAGCTAGACTTTGGAGTGAGATAATTATACTATTTCTCCCTTCACAATTGACATATAAACATGTTTGACCGACAGGTTTAGCTCCAGCTTCCAAAGATGTCCCACCAGAAGTCTTTGAAATTTTTGTCTTTACTCTTAAATTGCTAACTAGCAACTAGCTAATGCTTTGGAATTTCTATCTTCACGTTGTAGCACAATCCATTATTATGAGCATCTCTGAACATATCACCTTACCTTCACCCTTGCCAATGTCTACTCTTTTGCTGACACTGCTCAGCACTTGTTTTCTCTCTCTCTTTCAACTGAAAACATCTTCCCTGTGACAAACAGAGAGAGCTTTCCATCTGTACAGAACTAGAGGTATTCTTTACAAAGGGTACAGTAGTGTGAAGCCTGCTAACTCTCCTCACTCCATAAAGGAAAAGCCAGGGGAAGAGAATTTCTGCTTTTTTTCTTGCCTCTCTGAACAGGTAGGTATAAGCTTCCTTGCTTGTTTTCCTTCCTCTTATTCTTTACTAGTTTCTTTAGAGTGCTGGGTAGTACATAAAGGACTGTGTAGTTCATAAAGATGGAAGGACTGGGAAGGGAGATAGGGCAGGCTCTGTTCCCTACCTGTAGAACATCTTCTATTCAGTCATCTTCTTAGGGAGAGGATAGAGGTAGGAGGAAGAGAAGGGAGAATTTAGGAACTGTCTGAACTGATGAGAGAGAAGCTGCCCTACATCTTCTGGGCAGAGAATGATGGTGAGGGGAGAGTTCTGGTATTCCCTCTTCTCCCAAGAGTATCCTTAAAAATGACCTGTCTGAATTCTGCACTACAGCAGAGGTAAGATTAAATTTGTGCTTGTTTTAGCACACCCACCTTCACCCAGGCAGCTCTCCCCAGCCCTAATGTTTGCAATTAGAAACCCATTTCTCTCTCTGGCTCTTGCTTTGACAGGGCCCCCCTAGGAAGGGGATCGCATGGGGGAAGGGTAGAGAAGAGGAAAGCAGGGCGGCTGGAGTGAGGTTTTGCAGGCTCCCGTTATTTATGGAAAATTGGACTTGCTAATGAAGGAGAGATTCATCTGGGCTTTCAGAAGGCAGGAAGGCAGGACTCTCTCTGTCAACAGACCAATTAGCACACAATTATTTTCCCTTCCTGAAAGCTTATCAGAGGTTCTCTTTGAGTGTGTGGGTTTGTGCTGCTACAGACACTCTCTTTACCACTTTATTTGCAGCCTCTTTCTTCCATTGCTCTTGCAGAAAAAATTCACAGACTCTACTCTTTGTCCCTGATCACCCAGTTCTCCCCAAAAGTCAAATCTTTGATCACATGTCAGGTTCAAGGTCAGCCCACTTACGTAAGCTTGCACTTGAATACTGACTAAGAAAGGGACACTCCTCTCCCTTCTTCCTACCATGCATTCTTATCACCTTGCTTTAGTGGGGCTACCACTAGACTCCCCTACAGTGATTCCCCATCTCTTTTATCTGCCCTGTCCTGTCAGATACCTCATACATTGTCAGACTTATGATCTAGAACTTCTGAGCTGGGGTTGAAGCAGCTGTCTCATTTCTTCATGGAGCACAGTCTCTGATGAAATGAGAAATTGAAAGATCTGCTGGCTTGGGACCCAGTAATGGATTAATGGGCTTCCCTCTTACCCCCAGAGCCCTGGTTGAGATCCTGCCAAGTGTGAACTTAATGGTAGGGGTCACATTTAGTTTTTTTTCCCCATTCTCCACCAAATTCCTATACTGCAGGAAATAATGTGAACCTAATACCTTTGTACTCTGTTAGTATAATAGTAACAGATTTGCCAAATTATTTGAGACCTACAAAGTGCTTTCTTCACAGTAATTCTATGATGTGGGTGCTGCAAATATTATAGTACCTATCTCCATTTTATAGCAGAGTAGATTTGAAACTTCCCCAAGGTCACATGGATAAAAAGGGTCAAAGCTGGAATCTAAATCCAGGTTGTCTGATTCTGAATCCAATGTTCTTACCACTAAGACATTTTGATAAATATATTAACTAATTGTAGAATTTGAATAAAGTTGTGCATGAAATCCCAATCAGTTGGAAAGAGAACTTTAGAGGGTCATGTAAAGAATACTGAATGTAGCAAGAATCCATCATTACCAGCAAGTATCTCAGAATTCTTCCATAGGAAAGTTTTAATTAAATGAAGCCAAAAATTCCTGTCCCATGAGAGGGTTATGTCATTTGGCAACTGCTACCCCTCAGCCCCATGCATGGTTTTCCAGTTCTTCAGATCTAGTAGTACAATTGTTCTTGAACTGTATGTGCAACAGAAATCTTAAACTTGGTATGTCCCAAAACAGAACTCATTAATCTTTACCCATATCTCTTCTCCTGCTCTTACATTTCCTATTATTGTAAAGGGAAACATCATCCTCCCAGTCCCTCAGGTTCATCTTGGACTCTGGTATTTTCATCACCTATATCCAATCTATTGCCAGGACCAGCCAATTTCACCATTGTAATCTCTCTTGAATAAGCTTCCTTCTTTCCCCTCATATTTCCACCACTCTAGCACAGGTCTTCATCACCTCACACATGGATTAGTGCAATAACCTACTGGTGGGTCTACCTGCCTTAAGTCTCTCCCCACTCCAATCCATCCTCCATTTAGCCACTAAAGTGATTTTCCTAAAGCACAGGTTGAAGTATGTCACAACCACCCTCTACTTAATCTTCAAAGTATCCTTATTACCTCCAGGATGAAATATACACTTTGTTTGGCGTTGAAGGCTGTAATGAAGACAACTCCGACTTTTCTAGTCTTCTCTTCCCAACATGAATTTTGTTGATCCAGTGATACTGACCCTCTTGGCTGTTCTATGTACAAGATACTCAATTTCTCTGCTTCAGGCTCTCTGCCATGTCTGAAAAACTTTTTTTCTTATTTGTTTTACCTCCTGACCTCCCTGTGTTCCTTTAAATTCTAACAGGGTTAAGTAACTTGTACAAGGTCACAAAGCTAGTAAGTGTCTGGGATCAGATTTGAATGCAGGTCCTTCCGACTCCAGGGCTGGCACTCTCTCTGCTGTATCACCGACCTGCTCTAGTTCTAGTGCTTTCCCTCTAGTAATTATTTTCCACCTATCCTACACATACCTTGCTTTTTATATATTTCTTTGCACACTGTCTCCCCTATTCGATTGAAACTCCTTGAGGGCAGGGACTATTTTTTGCATCCCCTGTACACTGGGCCAGGTACACAGCAAGCATTTAATAAGCTGTTTGATTGATTCTTCTCTTTCTGTGACTATGATCACTGGAGGCAAGATAACAGAATCCTTGACTTGTGCAAACATAGTGGATAAGACAAATACAATTTTAACAGAGACAAAATGAAACAATGCCTGCTGTAATGAACTTTTATCATGTGAAAGCAACCTGTATATATAGAAGGGCTTTATACTAAAAAGAATAGGGGAAGGAGGAGCCTACTTATGTATATCTAGAATGTGAGAAAGCCAGATCTTAAGAGCTAATTGTTAAATTTTTAGTGTGAACATTTACGCCAAAGAAATTGACACACTGAAAATCAGGGCTTGATTTAATATTTTGAATAGTCTGTAAATAGTAAATATATTAAATTTTAAATTATTAGTAAATAGTCTGTAAATAGTAAATGGTAAAATATTCTCCATAATTTTAAAATTATGGAGAAAATCTTAATAATGCAAATTAAATTTACAAGTATATCCTTTATATACTCCCATGATGCTAGACCCAGTCATTAAACATTTGCTGACACATCCCTGTTCCCTCAATTTAGATATCATAAGGTAACAGTTCTCAAACTTTTTGGTCTCAGGACACCTTTACACTCTCAATTATTGAGGACCCCCACCAAAAAACCCTCTGTTTATGGGGGTTAGATCTATTAATATTTAGCATATTAGAACATCTTAGTATTATTTTGAAGATTGTTTTGACTTTAGAGAGATCATCTAAAATGATGTCAGAGAGAACCACTGAAGAGAAGAACTTCAAGGCAAGAGGGATAGTTACACTCAGAAGATCACAAGAGACAAAGAAAGGGACTAGTGGGAAGACCTGTAGCTTTAAATATCTATATAAAAAATGTCAAAACTTTAGGCAACAAACAAAAGAAACTAGAGTTCCTGACACAGAGGCCAAATTTGACCTCATAGGCATCACTCAGAATTGGTGGAATGAAACCAACAATGGAACCATGACTTTGGGTGATTATACCTATTTCAAGAAAAATAGTATGGGTAAAAGAGGGTAATGTGGTATAAAAAGTTATATTCTTGCAAGGAAAGTAAGAAACAAGGGGAAGAAACATGACATAGAATATTTGGGTAAACATCAGTGGGAGAAGAGACAAAAGCAATTTTGTCATTTTAGAAAATAATACAGACCTATTAGACAGAAAGGAAATAAATTAGATGTGTGAAAAGCATCACAAGCTTGGTACCAGTGGCAAGATAGAGTAGTGGTGGCAGCCTTCAATTATTCAGACACCTACTGCAGATCTCTTTGAGTGTCATAGCTAATGGCTAATGATTTCTTGGCATACCATGATGATTATTCCATTCTTCAAAATGTGGAAAAGCCCAAAAGGGGATATTCTTTTCTGGATATTATTCTCACTAACAGGAAAGCACTGGTTCCTGGGGTGAGAATGATGAGAACCCTGGGAGGAAGTAATGCCTTTATTCTAGAGTTTGTGATAACAGAGAGGAAATCTCAGCACATCTGAAGTGCCACTTAGATGTTTGGAAAGCTTATTCAAAGAATTCAGAGGGAAGATAGGTAGGGTCCTGTGCATTGAAGTACTACATGGGGAGTCAACCCAGGAGAGATGGGAGGTGCTTAAGAATAAAATTCTGGAAATACAAGGAAACAATACCATTGAGTTCATACTATCCAAGATTCTCTGAAATTGTCTGTTTTGTCATTACTTATGGCTCGCTGATATTCTATTATATCAATATACCACAATATGTTTAGCCACTCTCCAGTTTTCTAAAGGGAAATATAAAATAGTCTCTTAGATTCCAGTTCTTTCCAAATCCCTCAATTCTCCAGCATCAGGAAGATTACTCTTCTGGTGCCTGTAACCTCACTAATATTATCCTCCAAATGACCTGTACCCCTATCCCTACCCTGGCTTGTGTTTTTGATGGGTTTGATATATATATATGTTTATATTTTACACCAAAGGAGTATTTGTGTGTGTGTGTGTGTGTGTGTGTGTGTGTGTGATCAACTCTACTTTGTCTCCTTTGTCTAGAGTCAGTTACATGGTGCAAAGGACAGGGCATTGGACCTAAAGTCAAGAAGAGCTGAGTTCGAATCTGACCTCAGACATTTACTAGTTATATGATCCTGGACAAGTCACTTAACCTCTGTTGGCCTCAGTTTCCCCAGCTATTAAGTGGGGATATTAATAGTTCCCGTGTTATTGTGAGGATCAAATAAGATAATTGCAAAGACCTTAGAACCGTGCTTGGCATATAGTAGATACTTACTAAATGCTTGTTTCCTACTTTAGTTCATTTCATTCAAGGGTCAGGTTCATCTGTTACCCAGTCCACACACTCCTCCAATGCTTATATATTCTTCACAAGTACCCAAGTTATGGGAAATAGCTATTTTTACCCCTTTCTTTCCATACTACTCCTTAGGTATGGGTATGGGGTGACACGTCTGTAGAGCACTGTACATTGTGGCAGGATCACAAAATGAGAGGGACAGAGTACAGTGTAAGGGGAATTATGGAGTCAGACTATGAATGGCTTTAAGTACCCCACACAGGAAAGTAAATTAATCCTGGAGGTAATGTGTATTAGTATCATTGATATTATTTGAGGGGATGGTGGGAAAGTGGGGAGATAGTGACCTGATCACACTTGCACTTTAGCAAAGTCACTTTGGCAACTCTAAAGAGGATGAGTTAGAGGGATGGAGATTTGAGGCAGGAAGAACAAATAGGGGTCTACTACAGTGGGCAAGAGATGATGAGAGCCCGAACCAGCATGGTGGCTGTATGAGTGAAGAGGAGGGGATGTTTCTTAGAGACATTGTTGAGATACAAATGATGAGATTTTGCAACTCGTCAGATATGTGGGGTGAGAGAAAATAAGGAGTCAGGATAGCACCAAGGTTATCAGTCTGGATGACTAAAAGAAGAGTTATGTCCCAGATAATAACAGGGAAGTTTGGAATAGGGGTGAGATTTTTGGAGAAAGGTAATTAGTTCCGTTTGGACATGTTGAGTTTGAGCTATCTCTGAGACATCTTGTTTGACATGTTCAATAAGCACTTGGCAATGTGGGAAGAAAACTTGGGAGAAAGACTAAGGCTAGATTTCTGAGTCTTCTGCATAGTTGCAATAATTGAACCCATGAGAATTGATATGGTCATCAATTTAGAAAATGTAGAGAGAAGAGAAGAGGGCCTGAGACATAGCCTTTGGGTACATCCACAATTAGTGGGCATGACACGGATGATTAATCAACATAGGAGAAAAAAAGCAGTTAGACTTGAAGGAGGAGAACAAGGGGAAAGCAGTGTCTTGAGAAGCCAGAGGGGAGAAGAGCATGTATCCAGGAGGATAGTGTAGTGGACAGTGGCAAATGAAGCACAGAAGTCAAAGATTAGGACTGAGAAAAGGCTATTAAAGTTGTTGATTAGGAAATTTTGGGTAACTTTGGAGACAACATTTTTAGTTGAGTGAGGTCAGAAGTCACAGTGCAGGGAGTTAAGGAGAGAATATGAAAAAAAAGGAAGTAGAGACATTGATTGTAGATGACATTTTAAGGTGTTTGGCTGAGAAATGCAGGAGAAATATAGGTTGATGGTTAAAGGGGGATGGTAGGACCTAGTAAAGATTTTTGTTTTGTTTTGTTTTGCTTTGCTTTGTTTTGTTTTGTTGTTTTGTTTGTTTTCCCCTTTGGGACTAGGGAGATTCAAGAGTTCTGTAGACTACAGGAAAAATACAGTGAGAAAAAATTAGAGAAATAGAAAATTGGAGGGGGAGGGGGATTATAGAAAGAAAAATCTACTGGAAAAGACATGAGGGGACAGGCTCCAAGGTATATGTGGAGATATTGATCTTGGTTAGGAAAAGCAGTACTCTTTTATCAGAGACTAGTATAAAGGAGGAAGTCCTGGAGTGTGACAATAGCAATATGCTCCCCCCATCCCCATTCCAACCCCCGTGACAGTTAGGTTAGCTTTTCTTTAAAAGGTATTGAGGTCATTGGTTAGTTCAGGGGACTAAAAGCTCATATTATTGACATCTCTTTCTCATCACCTGGTGCAAAGCAACCAGAAGCTTCAGGTGCTATCTCTGATGCTTGGATACAGTAGGTATGTCAGGCAATGGACCTTTGCTCAGCCAAATTAACTCAAGGTGTCCTCAGTGCCTATCCTTGCTAAATATCCTCCTTTTATAGCTATGTAAATCTTTCTTTGTTAAATGTTGAATGACCTATGACTATTGCATTGTGTTCCCTTATTGAAATTAAATTTCTGGAGGACTGTTCTGAATCATTCTCAGCCTAAAACATGGAGAATGATGTCAAGAGGCTGTGAGATGAGGAGGGTGGGTTATCGGTTTCAGGGGAGAGAAGTAGAAGCGCTGTATGAATAGCCCTGATTCTCTCTTTTGGGGGGGTATAAAGTGAGGATCTGAGCTCAGAGGGTGGGGGAAAGAATGCTCCTTAAGGCTTAAGGAATGAAGAGAAGAATGAAGAGCCACATCAGAGAGTGAGATAGACAATCAATTAGAGAGGAATTATACAATTGTTGTGCTGTAGGAAAGACCTATGCAAAATTAAAGGGCATAAATTTGTAGTGGATTTAGTCAACATGGTTGCAAGACTTGTTCAAGCTCCATTGAGCAGCATGTGAATAGGAGAGAGGGAAGCAGATGGTAACAGTAATTGAGGGTGGGGGCTTATTGAAGCAGGAGAGATGTTAAGAGGGGGAGGGAGGGAAGGAGGGAGGGAAACATAGAGAGAGACAGAGAGAGAGAGAGAGACAGAGAGAGAGAGAGAGAGAGAGAGAGAGAGAGAGAGAGAGAGAGAGAGAGAGAGAGGAGAGAGAGAGAGAGAGAGAGAGAGAGAGAGAGAGAGAGAGAGAGAGAGAGAGAGGAAGAGAGAGAGAGAGAGAGAGAGAGAGAGAGAGAGAGAGAGAGAGAAGAGAGGAAGGGGTGTAGGATTTTAAGAAGATGAGAGTGAAGAGTTGAATGGTTTCGCTAAGGAATGGAGATTGGAAAAGGAAGAGTACAAGGCAAAATTCTGAATGACTGCCCAGAAAAATACTGAGCAGTGAGAGATTCAATGTTACAATAAAGAAGAAAACTAGGTTTAAAATGAATGAGGATTAGGAAGAGATAGAATGATAAGAGATCATGATTAGATCGAAGAACTAAATTCTTACTTATGGCAATGGGAATCTTGTAAGTGATGAAATCAAAGATGTACACTAGTGTGCTGGTAAATATTTAACAAACTGCTCTCCAGAAAAAAAATGTGTTTTGACACACTTTTAAGTTTAATTTGCATGATTGCTATGTTCTCCATCACTGTTTAAAGTATATATTTAAAGACATTCAACAAAATAATAAATCAAGCCCTGATTTGTAGTTTGCCAATGTCCAAGGTTTAAACACTCATATAGAAAATTTAACAATTGGCTCTAAAAGGCCACGAGCATATCCCTGGGTGTCATTGCCTTTGTGTACTACTGAGGAATAGTGGAGGACTAGATCACCGGAGGTGAATAGATTGAGGAACTGGAAAATTTGGGTTTTGAAGAAATATCAATCTATATGTAGGAGTTAGGGTGGGGGGCAAAAATTTGAGTCAATGTTCTAGCCTGGCACAGTCTCAACTGACTTCTAAGAGGAAAAGATATTTGTAAATCTTCTAAGTTTTTGGTGCCTCATTTCTCCCCCACTAAATGGGGATAACCATCAATTAGAATATATCTAAACAAATTAGGGTGCTATAATTTTTTATATATAAATATATATATATATATATTACTGCGCTATAAGAAATAATTAACATGAAGAATGTAGAGAATCATGGAAAGACTTAAATGAAGCTGATGCAATGTGAAGAAAGTCAATTTAGGAAAAAAATATGCACATGACAACAACAAAGTAAATGGGAAAAAAGTAACCATAAACAATTGAAACAAGTTAGCAAAACTGCAGAAGGCAAATTTGGTCCCAAAGAAGAGATATGAAAAGATGCCTCCTCCCACTCTTTTTCAGAGGTGGGGGTCCATGGGTGTGAAATATTGTATATACCAACTTTTTTCTTATGTATTAATCATTTTTATTGAATTTTTCTCTTTCTCTCTTTTTTTCTCTTTTTAAAATTATTTGCTGTAAAGGATATTGTCTTGGAGAGAAAGGAAGGAGGAATACAGAGGAAAATCTAGCTGAAGTGAAAACAAAAGATAATAAAATATATGAATAAAATGGGGATAATCATCCTTAGATTCCACTTCAGACAAGATTAATAATGTGCCCTCAGTATTTGAGTTGGACTGATCTCTCCATCAACCATCTTCCATTTTTACTTTACTGCCTTGTTTGTTTCATTCCTGAAATATCTTTTCCTCTCCTTTCTTCCCATCCTCTCTATCCCATCTATCCTTCAAGACCCAACCTAAAACTGATCCTTGCAAAAACATTCCTCCATCTTTCCTGTGCCCCAGTGTTCCCTCCATAACCACTACCATATAATTTAGTGGAATATTTCATGTGTCAGGATAGTCTTTATCCCCATCCTCATTCACTCAGTAGAAAAGTAGACTATAACCTCTTCAAGATCATGGAATGTGACTTATACCTCTTTCTTTTGTTCCCTTTCCCTCCCACCTCAAAAAAATCTAGCAAAGTGCCATACAATAGATGCCAAATAAATACCTGTTAATTGAGTGAATCTTGGCAAAGAAGTTTAAAATCCTGAGCCATGGCCCATCATTCTTAGTGCATAATGGTTTCAGTTCAGTTAAAGCTACATATTATTCAACTTGTACTTTAAACATCATGGGAAAACTGATGGGCCAGCTTTGTAATATTTTAAAGAGGTTCCATAGTTCTCTAGAATAGTACGTGGCTATAAGAGTTTATGTATATTTAATATACTTATTAAAATATTCAGTAAAGCCCATGGCTGCTTTTCTCTGCGGCCTTCTCAGGGCTGAGGTGGGACTTAAATGTTTAATACTAATAATACTACTCATAATTCAAATTCCTCTAGTGTTTTGCTTCCCGAGGGATCCCCAAAGTCTGTCAATTCCACATGAATTGACTCCAGCACGACTTGTCTGCCAGCATCCTACAGAGAGGATCTGGCCTGCCCTTGCATATCCGGAGGCTTTTTCATCTTCCTATGGGGAGGAGGACAGAGGGAGAGTTAGAGGTGGCATCAAAGATTGCCCACGGTTCTTCTGCTTAGAGACTTCACTCACTCTTGTTAGCTGGCATATGCTTTAATTGTTCTTTTTTTTGTCTTACCAAGCCTACATCAGCTCTTCTTCAAAGAGCCTCAGGATTCTTTTGGCTCCCAAATGAAATTCAGGCACCATGGAGCTCTGGGGCATAACTCTTCTTAGTCAATTGTATACTATATCCTACTTCTGTCTTAAAATAGGGAGGAAGGAAAATTGAGCCACAGTCCCTGGAAAGAATGCATGTGAAGTTCCCTTGTACTGGAGATCCCTTATCTCTGGAAAGTTCTTCTTCCTCTCCATCACCTCTCAGCTTCCCTAGCTTACTTCATCACTAGACTTCAAGGCAACTTTTTATAGGAGGGCTTCTCCTAGATGCAGGAAGGTGACACAGTAGATGAACAGAATTCAGGAGCTGAAGCTCAAAGATCTGAATTTGAATCCTGCCTGAGATACTTACAGGCTATGTAACCTTGGCCTAGTCATATAATATCTCTCTCTGGTTTCCCTCATGTAAATTGGACATAATAATAGCTCCTATTTGAGAATTAAATGAGATAACATATGTAAAGCACTGTAAAGATTGTGTAAATGCTGTTATTACTATTATCACTATTATAATAACTGTTCTGATTGTTATTTTCTGATGCATCCTGCTACTAGTGCCTTCTTTCTGAGATTATTTCTATCTATTCTGTATATATCTTGTATTTCCCTCATTGTTCACATGTTATCTCCCCCATTCATCTCTTAGCTTGGTGAGGGCAGGGACTACTTTTGCCTTCCTTGGTAGGCCTATGGCATCTGGTACATGGTAAGTACTTAATGAATGCTCAATGACTTAACCCAATTTGACTTCCTTGGGAGGAGTCTAGGATAGGTTACCAAAGCACATTTGGATGACTTCATTGGTGAGTCCTAAAGGAAAATGATGCCTATTGACTGAAAACCCTCTCTCTGCTTACTCTTCTAGGTCACAGAGACACGGACAGGCCCTCTGGGCTGCAGTAATTATGATAACCTGGATTCTGTCAGCTCAGTCCTGGTGCAGAGTCCAGAAAACAAGGTTCAATTGTTAGGTAAGAAGTCTTTTCCCCACCTTTTCATAGTCGTTGCAGTGTCAGTAAACCGCTACTCAAGCAAGAAAGGGGGAAAAACAGAAACAAGCCAAAAAACAAATTAACAAACAGAAAATGCACTCATTTCATTCTGCTAAAATCAAGCAAGACACCTTCTCTGGACGTTGGATCATCAAAGCTTAGGTTTAGAGCTGAAAAGGCCCTCAGAGACCATGCAGGTCAGTTTTCTAATTTCATGGGTAAGGAAACTGATACAACTAGTAAATGTCTGAGGCAGAATTCATATTTTCCTTTTCCTCCTTAAGAAAAAAATGTTGAAATGGCTTGCCCACTTCCCAAGTTCCTGGATCTGTTCAAATCTTCTCCAAGACAAAGTTCTTTCTGCAGTTACCTTCTTTACCCCCAAGTTGTCTGTAGTGAAGAGGGCATTGATACCAGCCTTCTATAAAAAGTACACAAGGATTTTGGGATAGAAGAAAACGTAAAGATGCCAGGATTGTAGATGTAGAGATGAAGATCTAATTCAAATTCCTCATTTTATAGATTGAGTTCAGAGAAAAGTAAAGTGACTTGGACTAGGTCACACAGATAAGAAGGGATAGATACAGGATAATCCAGGGGAAAAGGAAAGGGGAGTATAAGGAGAGAGGAAGGGAAGTGAAAGGGGAGAGGAAAAGAAACAGGGAGTAGAAGGGGAAGAAGAAAGGGAGAGAAAGAGGAAGGAAAAGAGGAGTGGAGAGGGGAAGGGGAACAGGAAGGGCAAGAGGGAAGGGAAGGGGAGGAAACAGTTTAAAGGCCAAGGTAAGGGGAAGAGAGAAAAGATGGGGGAAGGGAATAAGGGAAGGAGAGGGGACAGGGAAGGGGAGAGATTCTTAGTTAGAGTTTAATAAGCAAAAAGGGGAGTGAAGTTAGAAAAAAATTGCATTAGGCCTGGAGAGAGATACCCTGCCCCTGACTTTGTACTCCATTTCCCTCTGACATCCTTTGGACCAAGGCTATGCAAATTGATATAGACAGAGCTGTTTGGCAGGGGGAAAAGTTCATTTTTCTTGAGGCTTAACTGAATTGGACTCTGTTTAAGATATTATTGTCTCTACATTATAAAATCAATAACCCTCACCAAGGATCTATTATTACAAATGCCAACCATTCTGAGCCAGGAGCGACCTACTACTGCCATGGGAGTCAGATTTTTTTTTAATTTTATTTATTTTTTTCTTAAGAAATAAAGAACGCCTGTTCCCTGGTGCCAACTAATGCAATTATCATCCATCCTTGTTCAGGTCCCTGGATAGCCTAGTTTGTGTGTCTGGGAATTAGTGACGGGTGAAGTTCAAAATGTCTAGTGGTTGGTTTGGAATAGTTTATGCCATTTAATTTTATAGCCCATCACTCACACAGCTGTTACTCAGGGCACCTCTGTTACAGCTGCAGAGAAGATTCCCATCAGGAGGGGGAGAAAACATGAAGGTGGGGAGGAGTTAGGAGAAGGTAGGGAACCAGTATATGTGATGTGGGGCCCTCTTCAAGGGTAAACCAGTGGCAGGCAGCCTAGAAAGGGAGGGCTGAGAGCAGTATGAGGATGGGACACAGATGTCTAAATACAAAAATGCCTCAGCTCCAACTTTTAGGGTGCTTCATGGTGTAAACCAAGACGGTGGAAACTACTCTGTCTCTCTGGTCTTGTTCCCTCTGTTTATATAGGCCATAGCGATGGGAAGTTCAAGGAAAATATGAATCTGGCAGGAATTGAGCCAGAGGAATCCATGCTTTGCTGGGGGAAAGTACAGGATAGGATAAGAAGGAAGGAAAGAATGAAGGAAGAAAAGAAGGAGGGAAGGAAGGAAGGAAGGAAGGAAGGAAGGAAGGAAGGAAGGAAGGAAGGAAGGAAGGAAGGAAGGAAAAAAGGAAGGAAAGAGTGAATCATTTATTAAGTGCCTTCTATATACTAGACACAGTGCTAAGAATTTCCAAATTATTTTATCTCATTAATTCCCATTTTACAGTTGAGGAAACTGAGGCATAGAATGATTAAATGACTTTCCCATACAGCTAGTAAGTGTCTTAGTATAGATTTGAATTCAAGTCTTCCTGCCTCCAGGTCTACGACCCTAACCACTGTGCAACTTACCTCCCTCCAGATAGAGCACTTGACTTGGAGTCAGGATGACCAGAGTTCAACTCCCACCTTCCACACTTGCTAGACTTGTAACCTGGTCAAGTCTTTTAATCTTGCCAGCTCTTGATTTCCTCATCTGTGAAATTAGGGAGTTGGATTCAGTGCCCTGCTTTCTAGTTCTAAAGCTGGGGTCCTTTTGCTTCCCTGCTCTCAACACTTCCCCATTCCCTAGGTCACAAAACAAACAGGTTTGCTGGGGTGATTCATCTTTTGCAGGCCAGCCTTGGGAACATCCATGTATCAGGAGAGTGGGCCTCCCTCCACTGCAGGTTATCCACAGTCAAGCTCTTAGCTGTCTTACCGGTAGCTGGGAAGCTAGATAGGGGACTTGTACTTTTCTGCAGTCAGCTCAGGTATGACTCCAGCTCACAGTGAGTCCATTGGACCTGAAGCACAGAAATGTTCCTTGGTTTGCTTCCTGTTAACACTGAGCTGGAAACATAGAACTGGGTCTCCCTCACACCTGCTCCAATGTAAGTAAGACTACCATCATCTGATTTACCCTTCTCTATATCAGAGGAATCATAGGGGGCCCATATTAGGGAATTCGTGGACTCATAGATTTAGAACTGAATATAACCTCAGAGACCATCTCATCTATCCCCTTCATTTTAAAACTAAGGAAACTGAGAACCAGGGAGATTAGGAGACCCAGTTTTGATTAAATAGGTAGTAAGTGTCAAAGGTGGGAATTCAACACAGGTCTTTACTCCAGAGTAGGAGTGGGGAGCCTGTAGCTTCAAGGCCACATGTGGCCTTTCAAGAGGCTGCACTTAAGGACCTAATGGACCACATGTGGCTTCAAGGCCACAGGTTCCCCACCCCTGCTCCAGAGCATGGTTTTGGATTAGTCCATTTGTCTCCATTAGGGAATTAGTCAATGAGTTCCATTCATATTTTCAAGATGTCACAACTTCCATTGTCTACTATATTGGGGTGGGAATCTCAGGAGAAGATGCTGCCAAATGAAAACTAGGGTTTTTCTTACCAAGTCCAGTTAAATGGGGGAAAGCTAAGGATAGGTTCAAAGAGAAAGGCCAAGAAAGTACTATTTAACCACAAATCTCTTGCTGTACTTCTTAAACCCCTTATTTATCTAAAGACCTCTTCCCATTTCCATACTCTAAATGCCGATGTAAAACTAGAAATCCCATTCTCTTTCCCTGAATTCCTTTGATCACTGGACATCTCCGTATTTGAATTTGGGTGAGTTCTTGTAAGCACTATTTCCTTCTTCTGTCAAATGCAAGAGAATTGACTAAGCTTTAAGATTATGATGCTCTCTACTGAATTTCCAGATGCTCCCCTATCAGTCATGGGGATACAGGTACTCCCTCATTCAGCTGGCTCAATGAGATGGAACCCTTGGGTTTACTGTCCAAGTAAGGCAGCCAGACTTGTTGGTATCGTGGACTGAAAGCAACCTTAGAGATCTGAGGAGGAAATCATAAAACACTGGACCTGAGAGGGACCTTAGGAAACTTTTACAGAGCAGGGTTTCTGCTCTTTTTGTGTTATAGACTCCTTTGGCAGTTTGGTGAAGTCTACATACCCCATCTCAGAATAATGTTTCAAATGCATGAAATACAATACATAGGATTACAAAAGAAACTAATTAAAATAGCTATCAAAATATCATTTGGAAAAAAAACATTCATGGACCTCAGGTTATGAACCCCTGATGTAGGGGAAAGGAAAAGATAGAAACATTGGTAAGTAGGTCTAATATGTGCCAGGGAGTGTACTAAGCAAGCACTTTACACATATTATCTAATTTGACCCTCACAACAATGTTAGAAGGTGTGTGGCCTTATTACCCTCACTTCATATTTGCGGAAACTGAGGCAAACAAAATTTAAGTGACATGCCCAGTGTCGCCCAGGTAATAAGTGTCTGAAGCTAAATTTGAACTCAGATTTTTCTAACTCCAGGCCCAGAACAAAAAACAGAGTGTTGGATTCAGAGTCAGAAGGACTTGGGTTCTAATCTCATCTGCTGCCATGTTTATTTGCTGTGTAACCCAAGTCAAGTCACTTAACCTTTGTGAGCCTCAGCGACCTCATCTCTAAAAGGAGAAAATTGGGCTAGTTGGCTTTTAGGCCCCTTCCGCTTCTGATTCTATGACCTTCATTTCAATAATGGAAGGGAGACTCAGAAACGTTAAGGTAAAAAATCTTAATAGTTAATGTGTACAGCAGGCATTTACATGCATATATACATGCACACAATGCATACTCTTTATGTACACATGAACATTATATGTATATATACATACATGCATTATATATAGACACCAACACACTCACATCATATATACATAGGACTATATATAATACACTTGCACATTGTATATACACATATACATACACACACGTATATATGTATATATACACATACACACACTACTATACATGCTTGCATACATTATATGTGTGTATACATACATACTGCATGTACATAAACATGCATTCATTAGGAACACACATATATACACACAGTGCTATATATGATGCATATATGTATAATATGTGCACAATGCTATACATGCATAAATACTTACATGTTTATATATACTGTATATACACACACATTAAACATGCCCATGTGACACATACATGCGCACATTATATACATACATCATGCCTAATATACATGACATACGTGTGCATACATGCTATATGTGCATACATATTATATACATATGTGCATGGATATGATGTGCACACACATACACATACATACAAACACAGATCTCAGCATTGTCTTAGGCAAATCTCTTTATCTTCCCAGACCTCAGGTTCCTGGGCAGGAGCAGAGGTTCTTAAGCAAGGGTCCTGGAACTTAGTTGTCCTGGTGGTTTTGGATTTCTGTAATTGTATCTTGGTATAATTGGTTTCCTTTATAATCATGTACATTTTATTTTGTGCATTTAAAAACATGATTGTGAGACAGATCTGTAGCTTCCCCAGATGACCCACACATAAAGGTGAAGAACCCCTGGGCTGGATAATCTTTAAGGGTCTTTTCGATGCCACTCTTCTGGGAATTGGGCTGGAAGCTCACTCTTTCTCTTCCACTTGAGGTCAGGGCTTTGTTTGTGGAGTGGGTCCCTCTCCTCTGACAGGTCTTTTGCCTCAGGCCTGCAGGTGCTGCTGCCTGAATACCTCAGAGAGCGATTTGTGGCAGCCGCTCTCAGCTATATCACCTGCAGTTCTGAAGGGGAGCTCATCTGCCGGGAGAATGACTGCTGGTGTGAGTGTGGACCCAGCTTCCCAGAGTGCAACTGCCCGGAACCGGACATCCAGGCCATGGAAGAGAGTCTGCTCCAGATTCAGGACACCTGGGCTACTCACAACAGGCAGTTTGAGGAGTCAGGTGAGACATCCGACAGGACCTCTTGCCCCCGCCCCACCAGCCATTGCCTGGCCACAGTGGGGTCTTTCTCAGGACCAACTAGGAAAGGAGCCTTGAGGCCCTCACTCACCGTTTGTTCCTTCTCATTCCTTCTCTAGTTCTGGGCTCAGCCAACCATAAGAAGCAAACCCTTTGGGTAATTCTGTCAGAAAAAAAGGCTAAGAACTTGCCAGGAGACCCCAAGAGAAGAGCCTTGCCAGGAAAGAAATATAACATTTATAGATAGAAAGGACTACACAGAGGCTGTTTAAACCAACCTCCCCCCTGGGTACATTATCACATTATTTTCAAGAAGTGTCTGGTTTGATGCATTCATTTTACAACCAAGGAGCATGAGATTGAGAGGGTAAATAGTCTGGGTAATAAGTAAATAGAATGATATTTGAACCCCAAACTTCAGACAGAAATCCTTTCCGGAGTATTCCATAAGATGCAACCTATGTTTGTGGGGAGACTTCTAGAAAGGAGTCCTGCATGGTTCCCATTTTCCTCTCCTGATAGTCTAAGCCATTTGGTTTCTCCCCACAGAGGAATTCCAGGCCCTGCTGAAGCGGCTTCCAGAGGACCGCTTCCTGAACTCAACTGCTATCTCCCAGTTCTGGGCCATGGACTCAAGCCTCCAGCACCGTTACCAGCAGCTGGGGACCACCCTGAAACTGCTGTCCAAGAAAACCCATCGGGTCATTCGCCGCCTCTTCAACCTTTGCAAACGCTGCCCCAGACAGCCTCGATTCTGGCTGCCTAAGGAAAGGTGAGCTGCCCAGCCAGACAAGGCCAGAGCTCCGAGCTCTCCTTTTATGACCTGGGCCAATGATCCTGTCCATAATGATGACAACAAGAGTGATGGATTGTACCTGGTCTCCGTGAGAAAAATAAATGGTTGGGGGGTGGGCTGGGACTAAACTGTGTTGTTGATGTCATCCATTCAACAAGTATTTATAAACAAAAGGAAGTTCAGATTGGAAGAAAAATGAACAGGGTGATTTTGTTACTGCTGTGTTCATTTTAACAAACACTTTTAATAAAAAGAAGCTAAAGGACAGAAGCTCACAATTTTGTATTCATTTCTCCTTTTGCTCTTTGCATATGCAAATGTTCATGATTGATTAAGTTTATGATTACAAAAATTAAAAATATGTATTTATGCAGCATATAGTACATATCTATTCATCTATGCTGGGGACATTAGAAGATGCCCCCAGAAGTAGGAAAAGTGGTCTTTCAAGGAACTTTTAATCTCACTAGAATGACTAACTAAATTTATGGGAAAAATTGTAGAACCAATTAGGGGATAGGGATATGCTAGATGATAGATGATGTTGTGGTTAGAATGTGGGGCCTGGAGTCAGGAAGACCTGAGCTTGTCTGGCTTCAGACTTACTAGCTGTGTGACTCTGGGGAAGTCACTTAACCTCTATTTTCTCAACTGTACAATGCAGATTATAATAGCACCTACCTCTCAAGGTCACAGTAGAGTGTTTAACACAGTGCCTGACATGTAGCCAGTGCTGTGTAAATACTTATCCCTTTCCCTTTCCTTTTCATTGGCATAGGTAACTTATAGCTGAAGGAATTCCATCTACTGTTGTAGGTCAGCACTTTCTCTGCATCCTATAGTCTTAGAGAGTTATCCAGAGCACCGAAGGTTAAGTGACCCATCCAGGATCACTCAGCTAGCATGAAGGAGAGAATAGAACTCAAACCCAGATCTTCCTGGTTTTCAGGTTGACTCTAGCCAATAAACCATGCTGCATTTCTCACAAAGGAAAGATAGCAAAGGACAAAAACTGTTTGGGGGCATCAGGGGGCAAAGCGATGACAAAGGAAGCCAGAGACAGGAAGTGATGGGCATAGATCTGTGGATGAGAGCTGGGAAAGCCTTTCAGGCAGGTGGAGCAACCTGTGAGGTGAGGGAGGCATTCAATGGCAGGTGAAGGCACAATAAGTTGACAAGCCTTCCTGCAGAGGAGGGGGCATGATAATGGGGAATAATCAGTGAGATTCAGTGGGTCAGCAGAATCATTTTACAGAGAACTTGCTAACAGTGGTGAAGAGATGATTCTGAATTCAAGAGAGCTCCTGTGGATTTTAGAGCCAAGGTACAACTATGGTAAAAATGGTCATGATGCAAATTTCCTCGGTGCTCATACAGCAGAGCTTGAGCATGGTGGCACAGACTCTTTAGTATTGCATGGGTCATTCCCCAGGCAGCGGGCCTCTTTTCTCCGCCAGTTAGACCATGCCTTTTTGACTCTCCTCTTTCTTCCTATTAACCCTAACAAGTGAACCTACGAAAGATGTATCCGCGTATTCCACCTTAACTTTATAAAGCTTCTCTCTTGTTTTCTCTCTCCAGGCCCTTACCCTATTGGTGGAACAGGATCCAGTCCTTCCTATACTGTGCAGAAAGCACTGTCCCTGGGACTTTCTTGGAGCAGAGCCACAGCTGTACCTGCCCTTATGACCAGTCCTCCTGCCAGGGTCCCATTCCGTGTGCCTTGGGTGACGGGCCAGCCTGTGCTGCCTGTGCGCCAGACAATAGCACCCGCTGTGGGAGTTGCAATGATGGCTACGTGTTGACCCAGGGTTTGTGCCGGCCAGAGGTGGCAGAGTCCCTGGAGAATTACCTAGGCCTGGAGACGGATCTGCAGGACCTGGAACTTAAGTACCTGCTTCAGAAACGGGACAGCCGCATTGAGGTACACTCTATCTTCATCAGCAACGACATGCGTCTGGGAAGCTGGTTTGACCCCTCATGGAGAAAGCGCATGCTTCTGACTCTAAAAAGCAACAAGTACAAGCCAGGGCTGGTACATGTGATGCTGGCCTTGTCACTCCAGATCTGTCTCACCAAGAACAGCACCCTGGAGCCCGCCATGGCCATCTATGTCAACCCCTTTGGGGGCAGCCATTCAGAGAGCTGGTTCATGCCTGTGAATGAAGGTGATTTTCCAGACTGGGAAAGGACTAATGTGGATGCGTCAGCCCAGTGCCAAAACTGGACACTCACCTTGGGTAACAAGTGGAAGACCTTTTTTGAGACCGTCCATGTCTACCTGAGGAGCCGAATCAAGTCCCTGGATGACAATTCTAATGAGACACTTTACTATGAGCCCCTTGAGATGTCCGACCCTTCCAAGAATCTTGGCTACATGAAAATCAACAGCCTACAGGTCTTTGGCTATAGCATGCCCTTTGACCCCGATGCTATTCGGGACTTAATCCTCCAGCTGGATTACCCATACACTCAAGGTTCCCAGGACTCTGCCCTCTTACAGCTCATTGAGATCAGAGACCGAGTGAACCAGCTTTCTCCTCCTGGAAAAGTCCGGCTCGACCTCTTCTCTTGCTTGCTCCGGCATCGGCTCAAGCTGGCCAACAATGAAGTGGGCAGGATTCAGTCCTCCCTGAGAGCCTTCAATGCCAAACTGCCAAATCCCGTGGAGTATGAAACTGGCAAGCTCTGTAGCTAACCTGGGGGCCCTGATTATGCCCCGGGGCTGGAAAACAGGGAAAACCAAGACTGTCTAAATGGCCTTACCTTAGTGCCAATCGTGTGCATTTGAGCAAATGAAAGTTGAAGGGATGGATCGAGTCACATGCTGGGGAAAAAGGATGAATGCAGATGTGGGCACACAGAAGCATAAACATAACATACGTTGTCTCCCTTCCTGGGAGACTAAAACAAGCAGAATCGGATTGGTGAAATCAATGATTTCTGACATGAGAACAGTTGATAAGAGAAGAGATTTTAAAAAACCTTCTCAAAAACACACAATCACACACACACATACACACACACACACACACTACAGAAATCTTTAAAAGTGATTCTTGCCATTCAAAGGAAAGAGAGAGAAAAGTGGGGTTGAGCATCAGGCCTCCCCCTCCAAGGAGTCACTTTTGTATTCTTTTTAACCAGATGTTTCTAACAATGTAGTGGTTTTGTGTTCCCATGTTGGTTTTTCAGTTTTTGTATTTTTCTTCTGCTGTGCCCTCACAACACTGCCTTTCCCCTCAGAACCCCATGACCTTGGGAAACCCTTGAGAATGAAACAGACAGAGACCATGTTTGCTGTTTCTCCCCATCATCCCTATTCCTCAGCCCCTCTTTGATCCCCTACTCTCTGTCCTACCCACAATTCCAGGGCTCCACACTCCTCCCATCATCCCCATGCATCTCCTCCATCTAACTGGACATTTTCCCTGAAAGCAGTGCTGTCAAGTTAGTAACAGGTATTCAATGTATAGGGACATATTTCTTTTTTTTAACCAAAAATATATTTATTTTATGATTTTTTTTTGTTAATTTGCTCCAGCCAAGTGACATCTGAGTAAAATTTACCTGGTTTAATATATTTTTTAATAATGCCTTTTTGAGGAAAAAAAGACAAAAGAGAAAAAAAAGAGTGTCTTTCTCTGGGTTGGCTAGAATTTTTGTTTGTTACTTTGCCTGCTGTGAACGTGTTGGTGTGCTGTGACTGAATGACTTGACTGGGATGAAGTCCTGCTTGTACCTGTGGCATTGCAAGACATCCTGGTGTGTTCTAGGCATGTGTGCACATATGTATGTGTTAAGGGGTGTGTGTACAAATTGTGGGCATGCTTATGAATTATAAAAGGTCATTAATAGGTATTTATTAGCTCCTGCTATGTGGTAGGCATTAATTAAGGGAAAATATAAGCTCTTCATTAGCCCTTTTTCTCACCACATTGCCCCCACATTCATGCATACACAGTAGGTAGGTTTAGCCAATTCTTCCTTCAGAGGGGCAGATCAGCTCTGTGTTTTGGCTAGTTGCTGGGTGAAGGGCAAGCAAAAGTGGGAGATCTGTCTTTGGCTCTGCTGCCAATGGCCTCCTGGGTATCATCCAATATCCTTTCTTCCATGGGATTGAATCACTCCCAGGGGAACTGGCCAAAATCCAGGGAGCAGTCCTTCCAAGACCATCCTCTTTTCACTACCCATTTTCCTCTTAAAAACAAAACAAACAAACAAACAAAAACCAGGAATCTGAAAGGAAATTTTTACTTTTGACATGGAGATAGATGCATCATTTCCCACCTGCAGTGTGGCATGGTAAATGTAGCCTAGCCCATACCTAGGAGAATCAGATTTCTCTCTGTTCTCTACATTTTCCCAGTACAATTCGTAGGCATGACAACCCCCATCCTGTTCAGCAGAGAGCACCACATAAATACCAAGTATTTCATTCACCACCTATGGTACATCACAGTTGGTGTAAGTGGAATCAGGAGACAGTGGGGAGCCAGTCAGCTCTATTCAAGTCTGTTCAAAGATTACTGTCATGCTCTAGCTTCCTGCTTTTTGTATTAAATCACGACCCAGAATTTTTGTGAGGTAAGTGGCCCAGGGCACTAATGCCTTCAAAGCTTTCACTGAACCCTTCGGGGTCAGGAATACTGAGCGATGGCCTGGACTCATGATCAACAACATGTAACAACTCAAGCTGATACCTCCGATTCTGTTGCTCCCTAATTTTCAAAATTCTCCATGTCTTTTTCCTCACCTGCAGAGATGAGGCCAACACTTGTCATGTATTGAGCCAGGACTGTGGAGTTAAGTTAGAGTCTGGTGCTAGGAGAGAAGGTGGCACAGAGTTGGTTGGAAAGAGAAAATGCTTTTGTTGTTTGATAAAGGGTGCTTGAGAAGTGTGAAGTGAGTATCAAAAGTGAAAAGTGTGATTTAACAGCTCTGACATGCATGTCTTCATCTTGTGTAAGTAGGCAGAGAGAGAGAGGGAGAGAAAGAGAGAGAGAGAGAGAGAGAGAGAGAGAGAGAGAGAGAGAGAGAGAGAGAGACTTTAACTCACCAATTAAAATCATCAGGGTCTCAGGTGGAAGACTTGGCTACCTGCCACAGCAACATGAGCATTCTGGGAAGGGGAGCCTCACCAGATTGACTGAGCATTATTGTCAAAACAGGAATCTCAGTAAAACATTTATGACTTATTTATTTAGGTAAAAATTGAGTCAGACCAAAGGATCATTGAATCATGAATTGGTACTCACTAGGACTACAGAAATTATCTAATCCAACCTCACTTTATATGTGGCCGAGTATCTTTTGCCTAAGGTTACATGAGTACTGAGTGTGGAAGAGTCAGGATTTGAACTCAGGCCCTCCAACTCCAAAATCTGGACTTTTCCCACCATCACCATGTATCCTCCCCCCCCCACCACTCCCAAATTAAGGCAATCTCCCCACCCTGGTCCCCCAGCCCTTAAAGTCCCCACAATTTTATGTATCTAGAATGATGGGGAATTTCAGCTACTTGGTTCTAAATAAAAGATCCAGTTTGGGGAAAGAGTGTGGCCTCTTGACTTCCTTCTAAGATGGATCTTGAGAATTCCCCAGCCTTGACCTTCTTAACTTGTGTAGTCTTGTAAGAAGGTCGTGGTATGAGAGGTTTTAGAAATACCCAGACATGGTTAACCATGACATGCTTAATTCCTGCCACCTGGCTCTTTGCTAGTTGTTAGGTTATGAAAGCTGAGACTTGCAACTCGATTCAAGCAGTCCTGAAGGCCTCCCAAATATCAACTCCATGTTGACGATAGACTGTCTTATTATTAATTGCATTTATCCAATGTTTAGCCCAGTGACCTATATAATATTCAGTTTTGAGGTATTCCTCTGGTACTTCTGGAAGCATATATTTCTTCAGCATAGAATACTCCTCATATACAAATTCTATAATAGATGCTGTAATAGTGAGAGATTTAGAGCTACAAGTAGCCTTAGATATCTTCTAGTCCAAATCCTTTATATTACAGAAGCCTAGATGATTGTTATTGCCTGAGGGTCAAGCACCAACACTGGTAATAATAGCAGCTAGCATTTATATAGCACCTATTATGTCCCAGGCACTGTGCTAGGTAAACTTTGAGTACGATCTCATTTGACCCTCTCAACAGCCCTGTGAAGTGGGTGCTATTATTATCCTCATTTTGCAACTGAGGAAACTTGCCCAGGGTCACCCACTTAGTTCACTGGTGTCTGGAGGCTGGATGTGAATTGAGGTCTTTCTGACTCCAGGCCCAGTGTTCTGTCTACTGGGCACTTTAGATGCCCCAGGTGTAGCTGAACCTGGATCATGATATTAGACACATAGAACTAAAAGGGACTTTGGAGGTCATGAGGAACTGAGGCCAAGAAAGTGAGTTTTTGTGACTTGCTCTAAGTTAGGCAAGTTACTAAGTTGAAGAACTATGAACTAAGCTGAAATCTTTCATCTCCAAATCCAGTGACTCGTAGGGTGTTCGTTGCCCCAGTTACATTTTAGGTTAAATGACTTGTCCAGGGTCACACAGCTAGTAAGTATCAGAGTCAATAAGCATTATATAAGCCAGTTAAGTAGTGGAATTATTTGGGTTATACTAGGAAGCAAAATAAATTCTAAGAAGAGGAGCAAGCAAAAGTAGCTCCAAAGACACTCTTAGAGACATCTGCAAATTAATATTACAACCTTGAAATAGTAGTGGAATTTCACAGCTAGCTAAGTTGAAAAGTCACATGTTAGAGAAGTACATGCCTGCAACTGGAGTCATCCGAATTTTCACGAGGGGATTTCAACAGCCTTTTTCAAGATATGATTGTAAGTATGGAGACGCCAACAGGTTAGTAATGGTGCTGGCAAGCTTATCATGAGTTGGAGTAGGAGCCAAATCTCTGTTCAGCCACTAACATACTTTGGGTAATAATCATCAGAAATGCAAGCCTTAATTCCAACCCCAAAGAAATAATTCATCATATGCTAATCTGTACTAATGTACTATATTAATACTTTTAAGACTAAATAATACCTTTAAGGCTTAATCCTAATAATATAATGCTGTCTTGAGCAAACTCACTCATACATCAACAGCCAATCCCCCAAATGAAGGTGATATCAGGGCTTTGTATTCTCATGTTAAGCTTAAGTCCATACCCTGACCTTTTCTCATCAGCATAAGAATGAATTCATGTGGGCATTATGAGGAGGTGCAATAAACTTGCCTATATGGTGTGACTTCAGAGAGTGCAGGACATACCCCTTGCTGCCAAATATCAAATTATTATCCATCCCTATCCTTTGATTCCTCCAGAGTCTTGAAGACTTCTGTCAATATCTTACTATTAAAGCACAAAAATCCAAAGAAAGATTAATCACACAGATGTCAAGGTGTGCTCAACTATCCTCATTTGCCCTTTTGATAGGAATCTTATTGTGATAGATCAAGGAGATGCCATCGACATTTGTATAAACCTAGATTTCAGCAAAGCATTTGAGAGTGCCTTTCTATACTTGTTTTATTGATGCCTTTTTATATCTTTGTTGTTTAGGAATGATACGACACCTCCCTCATCATCATCATCATCATCACACACACACACACCTTACACTTGAAAACTCCTCCCAAAGGAAAAAAAGTTGAGAAAAGATATTAATACTATGTATACACGACATTCTGAATATAGAGTTGCTTGCCTTTTCATCAAGAGAAAGGAGGGATCACTATATCAGTGAGGAGAAGATGAAGATTTGTAGGATGAATGAAACCAATTACTAGATCCAAAAAGTGATCTTTAAGGGATGGATGTCAAGATGGGGAGGGGCTAGTATTCCTCTAGTGAAATGCCATGAGGATGTTCTTGCTCTTGATTAGTTTGGCATGGTTTTTTTTATCATTTATTTGAAGTTAAAGTTATTTTTAATAATGATTCCCAGGCAGTGCCTTACAATGGAATGGGTCTAAACTTGGAGTAGATTTGGATTAGAACTGTGCTATCTGGAACCAAAATGGCAAATTTAGGTTTGATGACAGCAATACTTTTTAACAGTTAGAGCTGCCCCTAAGTGAAATGAGCTACATCAAGAAGTGGTGAGTTCTCTTTTTTGGGAAATCTTCAAACAGAGGCAAGCAATCACTATTTTGGTGCATCATAATGGGGATTCTTTTTCCATTGGACCGGATGACTGTTGAACTCTTTTCCAATTCCCAAATAATGTTATTCTGCATAAGAGCAACTGAATTCAATTTATTTTCAAATACTAGTCATATGACCATGGGGAAATTGTTTCTCAGTTTCCTGATCTGTTAAATGGAAATAATAGCTCACTGCCTCCCTTTTAGAGGTTTTGGTGGTAATAATAATTTGTAAATTTTAAAGCACTTTACAAATTTAAACTATTATTACCAAATGAAATTTTTTTTTCAAATTTGTGTGAGACCAGTAACTTATACAGAGAGAACTGTCAGCTGGCTGACAGAGTCTGTATCCAAAAAGATCTCATCAAGCCAGGACAATAGGCCAGGTCTAATGAGGTAAAGTGCATTAAGAATAAATATAAACTTGTACAGTTCATTTATTTTATTAAAATGAGTCAACTGCACAATGACAGAAGGAGGAAAATGGGGCTAACCAGTCACTGATGTTAAAAAGACCTAGGTTTTTTAGGGGGATGAAAACCCAGTCTGAGTAAATAAAATGACATGGCAACCAAAAGTAAGCTAATGAGATCTGATACTGAAACATAGCATCCAGAATGAGGATTCATCGTCCTAATGTTCTCTGCTCTGGTCAACAAGACAACACGTGTAATATTATATTTAGTTCTAGGCACCACATTTTATAAGGAAATTGAGAAGCTGGAACCAATCCAGAAGGGTGCAAACAAGATGGTGAAGATACCAGAAACCATGCCATAAGGGGATTGGTTAGAACAGTCAAGAATGTTTAGCTATACACTTGGTGCATATGTGTTTCTGCATGTTATAAGGTGCCATAGTAGACAGAGAGCTGGCCTCCAAATCAAAAAATCCTTGTCTTAAGTCCTTATTCTGACATGATCCTGAGAAAAATCAATTAATATTTTAGCATTCCACACAAATTTCTAAGACTCAAGTTGTAGGACAGATGCCTACATTGTTAAAGGGAGTTTCTTTGCCAGAAGTTTCCTACATTAATGAAATCATAGACCCAGTCCAAATGCATGTGTATATATTGAAGGGGAAAATCTTCTTAACAATTAGAGCTCTCCAAAAGTGGAGTGGGCAGCTTCAGTTACTAGTAAGATTCCCCCTCACTTATGGTCTTCAATGTAAGTCTGAATGACTACTCCTTAGGGATATTTTAGAGGTGAAGGAGTTACAGTATAAATCTGAGTTGTATTACATGGGTTCTAATTTTCCTTCTAGCTCTGAGATTCTGTGATTATCTGACTTGAGCAGATTAGTTGACAGCTGAGAGAAGACCCTAAGGTAAAAAGACTTACCTTAGAAGTAAATTAGGATAGGATGCAAGAAGGAAGGAAAGCGACTACTAATAGCTGCCTCATTTCTTACTTGTTCATTTTTACTTGGAGTGATAACTTTGGCTTTGAAACTTCTACTCTATTAGCTCCATTTCACCTTCCTCTTCCTCTCATATTCTACATCTTTGACATTAAAGGAAATCTGACCTCCTGACAGTGCTTCATCCCTTGAAATAATCTTCTGTGCTATTTTTTTTCTTTCACATTCCTTACTATGGTGAGCCTGGAGAAAGAAGAGGTCTATTCCCACTCTGCACAATCCCTTCTTATTTGATCTTTCATCAAGAATGAATACAAGTGGTCTGTCTTCTTGCCAAATCTGACCAACTGCCTTTGTGCCCTTGATTCTCTCCTCTCAACTATGCTCTGGGGGTGTTATCTACAAATATATTCAAATCTTAATTTGGCTATACCATTCCCTATATACCATACCATATGCCTCTCTTTCCTTTCATTGCTAAACCAAAAATTATCTATACGGGCTGCCTCAACTTCCTCTGTATCCACTAACTTCCTAAATTATTGCAGTTTTCTTACTAACCTTACCATGCTTTTTAATTGTTTTTTTCTGTCTTTTTAGTCTTTATTAATTTGTTTATTTACTTTTAGTTTACAAGATTCAGTTTCACAATTCTTTGAGTTTCAAATTTTCTCCCCCCCTCCCACCCCTCACGGTGGCATACAGTCAAGTATAGAATCTACAAAAACTTTCACATTAGACATGAGTCAGGTTATAAAGGATTGTATGGAATGAAACGAACAATGGAAAAAAGGAAACAAAACCAAACAAGAAAAAGAAAGGTAGCAGGTAGTTTTCTTCAACATGCATTCAAACTCTGTTCTTTCTAGTTCTTTCTCTGAATGTAGACATCTCTCTCCATCGTGAGTCTTTTGGAGTTGTCTTATAACCCTGCGTTGCTGAGAAGAGTCTGGTCTATCAAAGTTCATCGTCATACATACATTGTGTCTGAAATTTTGTACAAATTTCTCCTGGTTCTGCTCTAACCTTACCATTCTACTGGAATTGACCTCTTAAAGGTTAAAAAAAGTGTTTTAGGTGCTATATCAAAAGAACTTATTTCAGTACTCATTCACTTTGTTATTTCTGCAGATTTTGACACAAATAGCCCTTGTATTTCTTAGATACTCTCTATTCCTTTGACTTCCATGACAGTTGCTGTCTCCCCATTCTCTGCCAACCTGAAAATTCCTACTCAGTCTCCTTTGTAAGTTTGCTGAATTAGTCAGAAAGCATTTATTAAGCACTTACTATATACCAGGAACTGTGCTAAGTGCTAGGGTTACAATGAATAGCACAACCATATTCCCTTCCCTCAAGGAGCTCACACTCTAATGGTGGTGACAGCAGAAAAAATATCATAAATGTAAGATATGTAAAGAGTGTAAATTGGAAGCCATCTCAGAGGGAAGGAATGAGTAGTAGGGGGCCCAGAAACAGCCTCCTTACAAAAAGTGGGATTTACATTTAGTCTTGAAGAAAGTCAGAGGTGTCAGAAAGCAGAAGTGAGAATGGAGGATATCTAGGTTTGGAAGATAGCCAGCGAAAAGGAGATTTAATGTCACATACAAGGAATAGAAGGAAGGCTGATGTCCCTAGATCATATAATAATGTAAGAATTTTGGAAAGGTAGAAAGGAATGGAAGGAAGGAAGGAAGGAAGGAACAAAGGAAGGGAGGAATTGAGAGAAAGAAAGGAATTGAAAGAAGGAAAGAAAATAATGACAGGAAGAAAGAGAAAGAAAAAAAGAAAGGAAGAAAGAAGAGTTTTAAAAGCCAAACAAGGATTTTATAATAGATCTTAGTGGTAATAGAGAGTCACTGTAGGTTATTGAATAGGAGGGTAATATGGCACAACTTTCAATTTAGAAAGATCACCTGAGTGGAAAATGGCCTGGAGTGATGAGAGACTTAAGGCATTGAAAAATCAACCAGGAGGCTATTGAAGTAATTCAGACATGAGGTGTTGTGTGCCTTTAGGTCAAAGAAAAGAAGGAGATGTGTCCAAAGGTGTTACAAAGATTAAAACAAGAGAAGTTAGCAACATAATGGCTATAAGGTGATGAGGGTGGGTAAGGACTTGAGGTTGACTTCTAGATTGTGAGCTTGAGTGACAAGCAGGATGGTAGTGCCCATCTACCCCACAGTGGAAAGTTCAACAAAATTCCGAAGAGAGGTAAAATAATGAATTCTGTTTTCGATATGTTAGTTGGGGATGTGAGATTGGAGGTCTAGAGAGTGATTAGGAATGAATAAATAAATCTGAGAATTATCTGCATTGGAATTATCATCAAATTCATGGTATTTAATGCTCACGAAGTGAGATAATATAGAAAAAGATGAAATAAGGTCCCAGGACAGAGCCTTAGTGGATTTCTACTATTCACTTTCTGTCTTGGTGAGCTCTCATAAGGTTCTATACATTCATCTTTCTACCCTAGATAACCCTCATTTCTTTACTGAACTACAATCCTACATCACCAACTACTTGCAGAATGTCTTTGTTTTTATATCTTATTGATTTATTCATCTCAATATTCCCAAAATGGAACTCATCATCTTAGTTACCTAAACATATCCTTCCTTTAAACTTTGCTGTTTCTTTTGAGACCACACCATCTTTCCAATTGCACAAGTTAAAAAACTTTAGAGTCCTACCTTAATTTTCAAATCCCTAATACTTTGCAAAGTAACTGGAACATAGTAAAAACTTAATAAATGTCATCTATCTACCTATCTATATCTATCTACCTGTTTGTCTGTCTTTCTATCTATCTATCTCTAACATATCTACAAATACAAATAGTTGACCATTTCTCTTTCCACAATGTCTTTTTTATCTTTTTCCTTTTCATTCATGTGATTACTACCCTAGTTCATTTCAGGTACTCATCACCTCTTGACTGAATGACTGTAAAAGCCTCTTAGTAGGACTCCCAACCTCCAGTCTTTCATCTTGCCAATCTAACCTTGACACAACTAACAAATTAATCTTTCCGAGACACAGATCTGACCATTGTACACTCTACCTCAAACACCTGCAGTGCCTCTCTCTTGCCTCTAAAATGGAAAATGAACTCTCCTGCTCACTACTTAATAGCCTCCACAAACTGTCCTTAGCTTATGTTTTCAGATTCCTTTCTCATTTCCTTTCATGCACTCTGCCTTTAAATAACGCTGAATACTAACTGGTTCCTGAACTTGCTATATCATCCTCTACCTAGATGTCCTTCATTTATGCAATACCTCATTGACTTGTTATAGTAAGGGATAGACTAATTCAAGGAGTTTGTGATGTCATTAGAATGACGAAGTTAATATAGAAAATGTTTAACTAACCTTCTTGTGGAGTCATCCTGCACTTGCAGAGGAATAGCCCCTCTTTAATTACAGCACTTCTTATGGTAAGCGGAGATTAATGTACTTGGAAAAATGACACTAAATTTGAAGGGTGTAGGAAAGATATTGGGAGGCTGATGTCAAGGACATTTCCACTAGGGATGAGGAAAACACAGAGAGGATTTCATCTAGAATAAGGAAGCAAAATCTGGAATCCCTGGGAAGAAGCACAAGTCACCCCAAGATAGTTATTTCTTCGATGGCAAGTAACTCCCTAGGGAAAGGGAAGGGAAGGGAAGGGAAGGGAAGGGAAAGGAAGGGAAGGGAAGGGAAGGGAAGGGAAGGGAAGGGAAGGGAAGGGAAGGGAAGGAAGAAAAGGAGGAAGGGAGAGAAAGGAAGAAAGGGAGGAAAAGAAAGAGAGAAGGAAAGAAAGAGAAAAGGAGGAACAGAGGGAAGGAAAGGGGAAGAAAGAAAGAGAAATGAAGGAAAGAATTGAAAGATGGAGAGAAAAGAATGACAGGAAAAAAGAGAAAGAAGGGAAGTAAGAAAGAAAGAGAATAAAGAGAAAGGAAGGGAGGGAGGGAAAAGGAGGGAAGGAAGAAATGAAGGAAGGAAGGAAGGAAGGAAGGAAGGAAGGAAGGAAGGAAGGAAGGAAGGAAGAAAGGAAGGAAGGAAGAAAGGAAGAATGAAAGGGAAGTAGGGAGGAAAGGAGAGAAAGGAAGAGAAAGTGAGAAGGAAAGAAAGAGAAAAGGAAGAAGGAAGGAAGAGAGGAAAAAAGAGAGAGAAAGAAAGAAGGAGAAAGAAAAAGAAGAAAGAAATAATGAAAGAAAATGACAGGAGGGAAAGGAATAATGATAGAAAGTAAAAGAAAAAAGAAAGAAAGAGAATAAAGAGGGAGGAAGAAGGAGGGCAGGAAGGAAGGAGGGAATAAAAAAAATAAAGAATGTAAAGAAAGAGAGAAAGCAATGATAGGAAGAAAGAAAGGAAATTCAGACCCTGAAACAGAAACACACACACACACACACACACACACACACATGCAAAGACAGAGATAGAGAATGAAAAAAGAAAAAAAAAACCTTAATTAAATGAAAATTCTCAGAGTCCTGAGTCAATTTGTTTATAAATGCACAATTCCAGTTAAGCATGCTCAGAGATTAGCTGAATCACACAGGCTAAAAAAGGTCTTCCCCCCAAGCCTATCAGAATAAATCTGTACAGAAGGGGGACAGCAAACAACTGTCACTCTACAGCAGGCCACATCCATCAAACAAAATGATTAAATCCACATCAGTTATTTCAAATCATTCAGAAGCCCTGGCCTAACAAACTGCTAAGGTTGTGCCAAAATAACCTATTTGTAGGTGAATGGCTCACCCCACCCCTATCTTTCTCTCTCACTGAATCTCTTTGATTTTCTCTTTTCCCTTCTTTTTGACTTCTTTCATCTATTTTGCAGGTCTTTATCCTGTTTTATTATCACCCTTGCATCATTCATAAAAAGAGAACCATGAATTTATGTATAGCATTTCTTCCAAGGAACAGAGAGCTTTCTCAGTCAGTCAAAAGCTATTTATTGAGTCCTATGTTGGGAACTGTGGGGGTTACAAAAGAAATACTGTATGGATTTAGGATCCCGCTTCTAAAAAGGCTTTGAGGCCACTTTTAAAATCAAATGAACTGTAAAATAGGGCAATGAAAAATAAAACCCTTAGAAAGATCTATTGAGAGGAGCAGATTAATAGATGTTACCAGGCACCTGAGATAAGTTCACAAAGACCCTTAGATACTGAATTTATGTCTGCATTTCCTAAAAGCTAAGGCAAAGAGGAGGCAAGGAATAATATAGGTTATCTTGTTTTCATTGTCTTGTCAAAAAGAAAGCTTATCCCCTTTTTCAAATATTTTTCTGGCACTGAATTAAAAGAAGAATTGATTTCATGGGTTCTAGCGTTAGGGGTACTGTATAACCTGACACAGACTTCAACTACTGTTGTGCAAAATATATGGAAATAAAATCTTGTTTCTTGTACTCTATTCAATCCCACAAACATGCATTAGACACCTGCTATGTGCAATACACTGTACTAGGCACTTAGGATACAAAAAGAAAAATAAATTAGTTTCTCCTCTCAACGATCTCAGAAGTCTACTGGGTGGGTATAGTATGGTATGTTAAAAAAAAAATCAGTGACTCAAATTGAAAACCTGGGTTCAAATCCTGCCTCCAATGCCTAATACCTGTGTGAACTGGGGCAAGACATTTAGCCTTCCTGTGCCTCGGTTTCCCCAAATGTAAAATGAAGTCTTGGACTAGACGGCCTCCAACATGCCTTCAGATTCTATGACTGATCATTGTAAGTGCAAAATAAATACAAAGCAATTTCACTAGGAAAAGAGTGGTGATGGGTTGGGAAGTCTTTGATTGACTGACTCTATAGAAACTGACTCAATAATATTAGAGCATAAGTTATACAATTCATTTTCTAAAGGAGGACTGAGATAACATGGTCCGAAAAGCTACATACCAAAGACTAAAACAGAATGCAAGGATAGGTGAGAATTTAGCGAAATAGGTAGATAAAAAGTACATTAGATTGACTCTCTTAAATATCACTTGTCTCAGACAAGTCTTTTACATGTTCTGAATACCAGCCAGTTCATAGTTGTATCTCAGATGAGAATGTGGATTTCAGAAATTCTGTATTGTTGAGTGAAGTGAAATCCTTGTGGCCTTGAGTTAGCAGACTTGTGTGAGGCAAGATTGCCATTCTGTATACAAAAGACATGTAAAAAAGACCTCTGCCCTTCAGGAATTTACAATCAAGATGGGAATGTAAGACATGTAAGCATAAAGAAGATAACTAGCTATAGCAGGCAGCTTATAATAAAAAAACAAATGATGGGTCCAAGCATTGAGTGTCATAGAAATACAGAGAAGGGGAGGCCTCTGTGGATTGGCATGAACTTCATGAAAGAAATGGGCCTTAAACTGTATCTGAAAGAATGAGGAGTATTCATTCAATCAGGGAGAGGATATGTGGTGGCATCTTGCACATAGTAGGTACTTGACAAATATGTTTTCATGCCTTCCTTCATTCATTCAAAGGCCTAATTCATGTGTTAGCTGCTACAGGAAGATATTTCCCATCCCCTTAATTGGTTGTACGCTCTTTTTTGTTATTATTAGGTCTTTATATCCCCAGAGCTCAGTGCAGTGCTTAGCCCTAGCACATAGCAAGCACTTAAATTCTAGTTGATTATTTACATTCCATATACCCATAGTAGAATATAAAGTTTCTTGAGGACTGGGACTTTTATCTCTTTCCCTGTACACCCCCTACTTAGTATATTACTGTGTATATATTAATGAACAGACTTGATTGGAGGGAGGTGTCAGTTGAAGCTGGAAAGATTAGCCCGTGGCATAATCATACTTCTGCTCTGAAAAGTGAAAGAATGGCATCTGAAAGAGAGAAACAGGGAATAAATTGAGAAAAAACGGTCTTCTTGATCCTATCACTGCTTTGATGAATAAATGCTCCTTGAAGCCAGGATGAGAGGTAGTGGAAAGAGACTTGGCCTGGGAAGCTAGAAGACTTGAGCTCACATCCTACTTCTGGCTCATGTTGGCCATGTGACAATAAGTAAATCACTTATGCTCTCAGAGCCCAAGAAAACACTATCAGACTAAACTCCAGAACAGCTGATGGGATCTGCTTTTTTTTTTGGACCAATGAAATTCCATACCAGGAGGAAAAAAACCCAACCTAGGACATTGACCTTTAAAAGTTTCTCTTGAAGGTCTCTTGCTTTTTCACATCCAGGTCAAGACAGACCCAGTAATTTTTTTAGGTGAGATCTGGTTACTGGCAATCAAAGACCTTTTTAGAAGTAAGGTGCCTAGTGGCTACTTGCTTTGGTCTTCAGAATCTAGTAGCAACACAGCCCCATTAGCTGTTAGGAGCTGCTATTTGTGCCAATGGCAATGAAGTGTCAATCAGAGAAGCACCTAGGGCTTGAATTTTTTACACTACCTGCAGCTGGCTGCTTGAGGAGTGGGAGATGGGACTTTCTGTATTGCCACAGGACACCCTTGAGAAGCTGGAGTGCTCAAAAGAACACCTCAAAATCATGATAGTTTACATATATAGCTATCAATATTGATATATTAGCTCATTTTATCTTTCCCACAACCTTGGTAGGTAAGTGTTGTTATTCTATCCATTTTGCATATAGATAAAAGGAGATACAAAAAGGTTGTGGCTTGCCCAAGGCCACACTACTAGTAACAGTTGGAAGCAGGATTAGAACTCAGACCTTCCTAGCTCCTGAGGCCAGCACTGTATCCACTACACCACCTAGCTGCCTTTAAAACCAGAGACAATTGGGGGCGGCCAGGTAGCACAGCGACTAACAGCACTGGCTCCAGTGTCGGGATGACTTGGGGATCGAATCCGGCCTCAGACACTTAGCACCCACCCAGAAACACCTGGCCGTGTAACCTTGAGCAAGTTACTTAACCCCAATTGCTTAGGGGTGGTCAGGTGGCTCAGTGAGTAAGAGCACCACCCCAGTGTCAGGATGACCTGGGGATCAAATCTGGTCTCAGATACTTAGCACCACACCCAGAAATAACTGGCCATGTAACCTTGAGCAAGTTACTTAACCCTGATTGATTTAAGAAATAAAAACAGAGACAATTAAAACATTATGAAAGGTGTGTTGCAGGCCCAGGGTACTTGGGATGGCATTGAATTTTCATGGAGTAAAGGTCTCCACCTCTGCCCTCTAATGCTGCTATCTTAGTACAGGGTTATGTTACCTTCCTAACTAGATCTTCCTTCTGTGCTGATATACATTTCTTCCTTCTAGAGACACCATAGAAGGAAAACAAAAAAACAGCTTGTCAGCAAATAAGAAAGCTGGCTAAAGATGTTCCTGGGGCTCTCAAGGAGAGAACAGCCAGGGGAGCCTAAGGCAGAAAATCCAGAGCTCTGAGAAGCCATTCTTGTACTTTGCCATGCAGGCTGGTACATCATGATTTCCTGGCTTCCCCAATTAGGCTGTTCAGTTCTCAATCATCTGCAGCAGTTGCCAATTGTCATCAGCTGATACAGTAGCTGCTGCCCAGAGTGCCTTTGCTGCCTCTTCTGAGCTAACTTCATGGCCTTATCTCCTCCTCCCCCACTCCCTACCCTATCAAGCAGCCGACTCCATGCTTCCAGTGTCAGTAGTAAGAGAGACGAGCATGAAGTAGGTTCTGTGGCACTGGCAGAGATGTTATTATCCAATGATATTTTAATGCCAACAGTATCTGTGTATGCAGCACTGTGTAGTGTTGAATTAAACCTAATCTCTTCTAAGTGGAATGTTAATTTGATTTCTACTAAGGAGGCTTCTACCAACTATAATGGAAAGAAGAAGAGGCAAACAAGTGAGTCTCCTTCCTTCAACCCAGATCTGTAAGACTTTGAGCTGCTTCCAGTGGGCTACATATGTTCAGTCTTAGAGTTGAAAGACATGGCACTTTGTGGTGACACAGAAAACACTGGATGGTCTCGTGGTTCTCTATTCCATCCCCATGAGGGTGGGATGGGTAGGGAGTGTTGTTTCAGCAAGAACATGCTTCCTCTCTATCTTTATCTTTCTTTGTCTCTATCTGTCTTTGTCTCTGTCTCTCTCTTCTTGTCTTTCTATCTCTGTCTCTCTCTTTCCTGAATTTGTGGCTTTAGAGTCTCTTTTGGGATGACCAATGAAGGGTAAAAGTGGGACACCCTCCTTTGGGCTGACATAAATAGCAATAGTTCACTCAAAGTCACTAGATCGGGTGCTTTTCTGGGTGAGCCTGGGTCAGGATCTCAAAGCCCAGGCAGCCTCTTCTGCTATGTTTCTTTGCCTAAGTATAGGTGACCAAACAATCATGAGATAGCTATATGTGAAATTTTGCTCATAGCTTTGTGAGTGTGAGTTTGAGAGTGTCTGAGTAGGTACCAGATGCACTGTGAGAAGAGGTCCTGACAGCTACCACAGTATTTCTTGGTGGAGATGGTGAGCACTAACAGGAGGGTGACCACAAGACCAGGTTTGATCTTGCAAAAGAAATTAATTCTGAGGGATTTGTTTGGACTGTGCAGAGTGAAGATGAAACATCTATTCAACAGTCCCATTAAGCATTCTCTTCTCTAACATAAAAGAGCCAAATTAGGGGATTTGGAGGGTCCTTGCATTTTTAGAACTATCATCCTATGACCTAGTAGGGTTATATTAAGGGTAGGAAACTGCCCATCTCAAGTATTCCCACCAATCTTAAATTCCCAACAGCTTTGTAGAAGAGTGAGCCTTTGGGAAAGAATTGGTTATGAACTGAAATATCAGGTAGACAATATTTCAGGTAATTGAATTTATATATTTTTGAAATTTATTTACTTACTTTTAGTTTACAATATTCAATTCAACAATCCCTTGAGTTCCAAATTTACTCCCCCTTCCTCTCCTGTCCCCTCCCCACCATGGTGTCATGCAATCTGATACAGATAAATGAAAATAGATGTATGATCTACATATACCTTCACATTAAACATTAGTCAAGTGGTAAAGAGGAATTATAGCCAATGGAATGAACAATGAGAAAAAAGGAACAAAACAGAGAGAGAGAGAGAGAGAGAGAGAGAGAGAGAGAGAGAGAGAGAGA
>NW_027187313.1:3800428-3817507 GCF_028583685.1 Petaurus breviceps papuanus | reverse complement strand
AGTTTGCTTCAATTTGCATTCAGACTGTAAATCTTTCTCTGAATATGGATATCCCTTTTCATTATGAGTGTTTTGGGGTTGTCTTATAGTGTTTCATTGCTGAGAGAAGTCCAGTCTATCAAAGTCAGTCATCACAGATACAATATGTCTTTAATTGTGTACAAAGTTCTCCTGGTTCTGCTCTCCTCATTCAGCAACAGTTTATATAAGTCTCTCCAAGTTATTATGAAGTCCATCTGCTCATCATTTCTTATGGCACACTATTCCATTACATTCCTATACCACAACTTGTTTAGCCATTCCCCAATTGAGCAGCATCCGCTTGATTTCCAATTCTTTGCCACCACAAAAAGAGCTGCTATAAATATTTTTGTACATATGAGTCCTTTTCCCATATCTCTTTGTGATACAGCTCTAGAAGTGGTATTGCTTGGTCAAAGGGTATGCACATTTTTAAAGCCCTTTGGACATAGTTGAATTTATATTTTTAAGTAGAAAAGTGTGTGTGTGTGTGTGTCTGTGTGTGTGTGTGTTTTGGGGACAGGACATGACTGTATTTCAATTCACAAAAATGTTCCCAAAAATGTAGTTCCAGGAAATCAAGCTGACACTGTGAATATAATATGCTTTTTTATAAAATGACACATGAATGGGAGGGAAGCTATGACTAATGAGGGCACCAAATGCCCAGGTACCTCAAAATACTCACATCCTACATATTGCAGCCTTCATCCAGGGAAAAAGGAAGAGTCAATCCCAGTAGTGACAGTGATATCCATTCTAGTGTTTAATCACTGGTCTTCCTTCCAATGTGTTCTATAAGCATTAGCTCATTAGTCTCTAAAGTCAGGATGAGAAGAGACAGGTGTGAATATTAGCACTCTAGATATGTAAAATTAAAGTGATGAGAGAATGAGGTAGGGAATTTGCTTCCTATTGCAATGTAAACCTATGTCTCTCTAGTCATATGGCTAAAAAAGCATCTCACTATCCCAAAGGCATCCAGTTCACCTGGATTACAGCCTAGGGTAATGAAAGAGCTCACCTACATGACTGCAGAGACACAGCAGTTCTTGTTGAGAGTTAAAGAGGTGTCCTAGGTCTGGAAATAGAGGAATGTTATATGAAATTTCCAAAAGAGAAGGAAGGTAGATTTCCATCAATTTTCTGGGGATATTTTAGGAGAGTATTTAAACAGAAGAATTCAGAGAACTAAAAAAGGGAATGTGCAGTTGTTATGAATTAGCAGACATTCCATGGAGCATGTATGCTACTCTTTGGGGACCAATCTATAATTTGGCCTTTTGCTGAGGGATAAGCTCCTTACTTTGCTGAGATGATACAGTAACTCCTGATTGGTCATTGTGTGTCAGGTGACTGGGTATTATGTCACAGAAGATTAGGAAGGAAACATGCATTTATTAAGCACCTTTTATATGCCAAGGGGCATTAGATGGTACAGCGGATAGGATGTTGGGAGGGGTTAGGGAAGACCTGAGTTCAAATCTGGCTTCAGACATTTACTAGCTGTGGGACTCCAGGAAAGTCACTTAACCCTGTTTGCCTCAGTTTCCTCATCTGTAAAATGATCTGGGGAAGAAAATGGCAAATCACTTCATTATTTTTGCTAAGAAAACCCCAAAGGGGTCACAAGTAGTCATATACAGCTGACCTATAACATGTGATAACAGTTTACAAATATTATCTCATTGGATCCTGGCAACAACCCAGGGAGATAGGTGCTATTATCATCTTCATTTTACAGAGAAGGAAATTGAAGAAAACAGAGGTTAAGTGCCTTGCCCAGGGTCACATAGCTCATAATTGTCTGAGGCTGGATTTGAACTCAGATCTTCCTAATCCCATGCCTTTGCCCTATCTGCTACAACATCAACTGTCTTTGAATTAGCCACTAAATGCCATAAGGAATGGATTCCTTTGGAAGAAAGCTTTCCTTCCACTGGCTTTAAGAATTGTAGAAAGTCTTCATGCCCTATGTCTCTCAGACCACATCTTTTGGGACACATCCAGGGCCAGTGCTTCCTTGGACTACCAGCTGCGCGCGTGCGTGTGTGTGTGTGTGTGTGTGTGTGTGTGTGTGTGTGATTTCTTTCTGCAATCAGTCTTAGCAACTTCACAACTAAAGCATATGGCAGCAAACACATATGCTTGATTATGTGAACCTGAGACTGGACCTCAAATGCCTTACTGCCTTTTCTGTCCTGTGTTTCTTTCTATGAACTCAGGGAAGCTAATAACAATCCTGGATATTTCTAACCTTGGCAGTAACTTTGTGAGTTCTAGAGGCTTTCATCAACACTGGCTGTATCCAGTAGAACACCCTCTCATTCCTGCAACTAAAACCATATCTGGGAATAGTAAAAAGGCCAGTAACCTGATCATCCTGAAACTCAGTGGACTAAAAGCAGCAGGATAACTGATTTTTAAATTTTCAGTGTCAGCCTTTACACCTTGGAAATCAGTGAACACAGCTAAGTGGGGCTTGATTTATTGTTTTGTTGTTTGTCTAGAATTAAGAAAGTGATGGAGAAAATGTTAATAATGCAGATTAAACTTGGAGGTGTGGCATCATGCATACATACCCCCACCACTACCACCAAGAGAGCTTGTTGTTAAACATTTATCAGCACACTCCTGACTAAAAGCCATGGCTGACTGCTTAGAAAATCTGGACTTATGAATTGCTTGGAAAGTACAAATCCAATGTGAATATGAAATATCTATTCAGCAGTCCCACAAAGTTGTAATCACCTCTAAGAGAGGGTATAACTGGATTATTATTTTCTGTTTTTAGTATTACTTAATGTACATTTAGAGGCAGCTAGGAGGCACAGTAAATATAGTGCTGGACCTGAAGTCAGGAAGACCTGAGTTCAAATCCAGCCTTAGACATTTACTAATTATGTGATCTTGGGCAAGTCATTTAACTCTGTTTGCCTCAATTTCCTCATCTGTAAAATGAGGAGGAGAAGGAAATGGCAAACCATTTGAATATCTTTGCCAAGAAAACCCCAAATGGGGTCATGAAGAGTTGGACCCAACTAATTGACTAAACAACAACGATATAAACTTTTGGGCCTCACATGGTTTAAGCAATGCTTTTATAGTGGGAGAAGCCAGTAGTTGTCCCTATGCTTGTTACTTCTTTTGTATATGGAGCATTTTTTCTAGAAGTAACCCTGTTAATCCTTTTTGATGAGACACTAGACTTGAACCATACCTACATTTTATTTGAAAGATTTTCCCTGTAATTCTATCCCAAAGTAGGAGTATAAAGAGCCAAAGCAAAAGCCTATGCACTCCCATTGGAGTCAAGTGTCTCACAGGATAAATCCTGCTTGACTCCCTACTCTGAAAGAGATTTACCTGGACCATGGATAACAAGGAATTCCAAAGCAAACTCATGTAATTTTTTACAGAGTGATTGAGTTGGCCAATTAAATTAATATCAACCAACATAGTATATAACAAGGTATTGGACAAAGTCCCAAATGATATCCTTATGAACATAATGGAGAGATAGGGCCTATATGACAATGAATCAGACACATGGAGCTGATTCTACCACTGTCCTTCCTTTTCTAGATATTTTGGGGAGAAGTATTGAATAATTTGAATTACCTGTTTCGCTTGTGCCAGTGGAAGGCAGGAGATAAGAAAGGCAACTGAGAGAGAGTGGGATGATCACCCAGAGACTCCAGACTTGGAAGAGATGGGCAGGGGACATCCTCCTGAGGGGAAAGAAGATATGGAGAAGAGACACCTGCTTCTAAGGGACAAGAGAGGTATATTTCTGTTGTTCCTGGGAGACCTTTTTTCTACTCAAAACAGATGACCTCACTTGAAAATTTGCTGAGAAAAATTGAGGCTATCCATCATAAATGGCCTTATTTTCCTTGTTCCAGAAAAGCCTCTGTATGCTTTCATTTATGCTTTCCTTCTTTCTCTGAACTCTGAGTAAAAGTTGCCCTTTCTTGTTGAGTTCTTGTACTTGAGTCCTCGTATCATCCCTTTCTGTCTCCTCCATTAGGTCGCCCCCATTGTTCATTGCCTTCCTCTCTTTCTCTCCTCCTTGATCTCTTCTATTCTATTGACTCCTTCCTTGCTGCCTACAAATTCCCTAATACTTAGAAAACTTCACTTGACTTATCAAGTTATTGTCATAAATCACACTTCATTTTTACCACGAAGATCCTAGAAAAGTCACCTGTTCTTACTGTCTAGAATTCCTTTTCACTCACTATTCAACCCACTACAATCAAGCTACCACCATCTGTAATTAAAATTCTCCTTCTAATGGTACCAATGATTTCTTCATGACTAAATACTTTTCTTAGTCCTGTTCAGGGTACCACAGTCATCCCAATCTCCTATCTTCACAATCTCATTGTTATCCTTGATTCTTCACTCTTTTTTATACCCCATATGCAATCAGTTGCCACTTAATGCTTCTCTACCTTTGGAATGTCTGTCGTAGACACTCTCTGCTTTCTTCAGACATCGACACCATTCTGATACTGATCCTCATTTCCTCATACCTGAACTATTGTAATAGCTCCTATTGGGTCTGCCTGCCTCAAGTCTCCCCACTTCAATTCATCCTCTATTCAGCCATTAAAGTGATCTTCCTAAAGCACAGGTCTGACCATGTCACTCCTCCAATTCAATACATTTCAGTGACTCCTTGTTTTCTCTAGGATCAAATATGAATTTTTCTATTTGGCACTGAAAATCTCTCAAAACCTGGCCCCTTTCTACCTTTGCAGTCTTCTTACTCTGGACTCCCAACCACATCTACTAAGATACAGTGACGCTGTCTTACTTGATGTTTCTTGCATGTGATACTCCATCTCAAGGGTGGGGAACCTGCAGCCTTGAGGCCACATGTGGCCTCGAAACCACAGGTTCCCCACCCCTGTTCTATTCCCTGACTCCAGGAAGTTTTCACTGTCTCCCATGCATGAGATTGTCTCCACCTCATGGTTTTGTTAACTTCCTTCAAGTTTCAGCTGAAGTCCTACCTACCTTGTACAATCTTCATTAATCCTTGTACCTCCTCTCTGAGATTATCTTCTATTTAACCTGTAGGTAGGTTGTTTGTACTTAGTTGTTCTACCATTACTTTCCCTCATCAGACTTTGATCTACTTTGGGGCAAAGAACATTTGTTGTTGTTATTGGTTTATTTTTTTTTACTTTCTATCCTTAGCACTTCACACAGGACCTGGTTTGGAATAAGTCCTTAATATATATTGAGTTGATTAAAAAAAAAATCTTTCTACTCCTAACACCTAGTGGCTTTTTTATAGTAAGTGTTTAGTAAGTATTGAATTGAATTGCATAGGTAGGATATGGCATTGACAAAATAGAATATATTCGATGACAGAGCTGGGATCCAAAAATATCTTGACAGTCTGAGATGAAGACTTGAATCTGATTAGATGAAATTTAATGGGGATAAATGTCCAGTTATGCATGCAATATGAGTCACGCATATGACTTGGCTACCAAAAATGCCCATCTAATTTTGAGATGCATTAATAGAAATATAAATGACAAGTTAAACTGTTCATATCAGGCTGGAAAAGCTTCTAGCACAAGCCTAGTGATGGAGTCATCTAAGGACAGAGACCATATCACATGATTGGCTACAGGGAGATGATATTTTTTTAATCCAAAGCAACTTTTTTTTAAAGCAATTGGGGTTAAGTAACTTGCTCAAGGTCACACGGCCAGTTATTTTGTGTGGGTGTTAATTATCTGAGCCTGGAACCGATCCCAGGTCTCCCCGACTCTGGGGCCAGCTCTCTTACTCACTGTGCCACCTGGCTGCCCCATCCACAGCAACTTTTAAAGACCACCTACTAAGCTATAAAGTGCATCCATTTCAGAGGATGGAGAACCCATCTATGAAATTACAGATCTTTGCAGTATTAGGATCAAATACCTTCAAGATGATGGAGGCAATATTCTTATTGTATTCTGTGCTGCCAGGTGATGTCTGGCATACTGTGTTCCCTTCTGGCCACCACTTTTTTATATTAACAAAGTGGAGTTATTCATAGTAGGTCAAGAAAGATGACAAGAGGTCTTGAAAATGTTTTACTTCATCAATCAACATCAACCAGCCAAGGACTAACCATTAGGATGGAGATAAATGGGAGGTTACTATGGGGATTGTGAAAGGGGGAATCTTTAGATTCAGAATAAAATGTGGAGGAAAACCATGCTGTGCTAATATTCTAGCCCTAATTGAGAGTGGTGTTTCCAGCCGAGGAAGAAAGAAGAAGTAGAATCTCCAAAGCTAAAACGTGTATGTTAACTATCCAGGAAAAGGAGACCAGAATTAGAACACTGAGATGAACAGAGATAAAGTATAAGGGATTAATGAAACCTGGATCCAAAAATACTACATTAATCATTTTAATGCTAGGGGGCCCCATCCTTGGAGTAGTCAAAATATTCCGTCTGATTCCAATCCAAGAGTTAGGGACTTGATAAGCCTACTTCTGGGGATATATAATGGAGGACCCCATACTCCGCTTGCACAAATATCCTCTACTTCCCATCATCATGCTTTTGTCATGCTGTTGTCAATATTTTAATTGGCTGTTAGGTCAGAACTGATACTCCATCTTAGAGGTGGGGAACCTGCAGCCTCAAGGCCACATGGGACCCTCTAGGTCCTCAAGTAAAGCCCTTTGACTGAATCAAAACTTCACAGAAAAAAATCAGTTTAAAGAATAAATTGATTGGCATAGATGAGCAATGGTTAGGCCTTTCAGGTAAGATACTGTACCCTGCAAGTCCAACTGAGCAAAATAATAATTTTTTTCCTCATTCATAACATGCCCTAAAGCAAATTTTGTGAAAACTTCAAGAAGTGAGAAAAGACTCTCAGAGTAGGAGTCTTAAAGTATCCCTCATGTTCATTTTTCCCCTAAATGTATACTTTATTACCCTTGTGCTTTAAATTTGAGGCCATTTTCCCCAGGGTCTTTGTACGTTTGTGAGAGGGAGAGTATGTCCTAAGTTGAAGAGTAATGTTTTGTACTAGTGTAAGGCTACACATGAGCAGCTTTCCAGAGGATTGCTGCTGTGAATAACTTTCAAGGTTCTGATTACATAGTACAGTGAGCTCTATTTATTCAATAACAAATCAGAGTAAAACATTCATAGAAAATTAAAATACAGCATTCACCATGTCACAACTCAACAACTTATCACTAAAATGACCACATAGTTTCCATCAAAATGGTCACATAGTTTTAAACAAAGTATATTCATTTAGTCAATCATAAAATCCTTAATTCAATCACAAAGTATGAAAGTCAAAGTCCTCCACCCCTAGGTCACAATAAATCATAATCTTCTCAGTTAGTACACAGTATCCAAGTAAAATTTTCTTTCGGCTTGACTCAAGGCTGGCTTTCAGTTTCCATGGTTCCTCTTCCATGGTCCCAGCTCCAGCTATCACTTGGGTTCCAAGGTAGACAGCTCCCAGTTCCTTGTCCAGCTCCTGGTCCAGTTCTTCATCCAGTTTCCACTCCACATTGAAGTTCACAATATCCAGTCCACCTCAAGTCCTCCACAGTTCCTGTTTCTGGGAAGACAAAGCTTGACAGAGCCACAATAATATTCATGCACATTGTTGGCACCATCATCAATTCACTATCTGCCTATGAAATCAACTCAGACCCACCAACAAGGTCCAAGAGGTCAGCGCAAATCATCAACATAGAAATCAACACAGACCTACAAACAAGGTCCAAGAGGTCAGCATAAATCATCAGTAAATTCCCATGACCTCCAAAACCCTCCTTCAGGACTTCTGTAAACATACAACCAGAAAATCCTCTTTCAGGGAATCCAGTAAGGTCCCAGGGTTTCTGTACAAAGTATCACAAACAAACATCAACAGAGACAGAGAAGACAAACAGAGTTCTGGGATACCACAAGTTTTCTCCTTTTTGACTCTGCCACCACAAGAGTCCTCTTCTCAGTTCTGCTATCTTTAGCTGGGCCTCTCCTTATATATGGTCATTAGCTCCTCCCCTTCCTGTTTCAGGAGTTCATGAGTTCTAGGGTTCACAAGTTGTGGGGTTCACACATTCTGTTTCTTTACAGACTTGATACAAGGCTCAAAAGAAAATTGAACTGAAAGAAGGTGTTAATTCAACAGCTGAAACAAGCTGTGAATTACTTCTGTGCTTGCCATTACAACTAGCTACTTTAAACTTGAACCCACTATCCACTGGGGGAAACTGTAGTTCCCAGATTGATAGATTTTTAGGGGGTACTTCTCTCCTTCCTACAGCTTCTCAATACATCTTCTTTTTAAAATCTAATTGATGTCAACTGGTTAGTTGATATCAAGGGAAGTGCACCACGTGGGGATCCATGAGTGATGGTTTTTGAAATCTATAATTCTTTATGGTTATTCCTAGAACCCTGAAGAGATAAGTAGCCTCTCATGACCCAATGTGCAAGTGTGAGTGGGTGAGGGGGCACTACATAGGAAAATCACTTTGTGCAGCCCAATGGTTTGCTCAGAGAGAGTATCCATTTATATCTCTTCCAATCCCTTATTCTCCAAGTAGGCTGGGCAATTAACCTTTCTATTATTTTTCCTTCATGTATATAGATGCATCCTTCCCTAATCCCAGATAAAGTAGAATATAAACTCCTTGAGGACAAGGACTGTACTTTTTAGTTTTGACTTTGTGTTTCCAGTGCCTATCCTTGGAAATAGTAAATATTGATAAAGGAAATTAAGTTATTTAGGCTGAAAAAAGTGTATAGAGAGTAGGGGGTTACACATAACAACAACAAGAAGAAAAATAACTCACATTTATATAACACTTTAAGATGCTTAAAACACTTTACATATATTATCCCCTTTGACCATCATAACACCATAACTGTAAAGTAGATGATATTATTTTAAATAATACCTGTCTCCTTGCAGATGAGGAAATTGAAGATTAGAGATGTAGAATGACTTGCCCAGGGTAACAGAGTAAATGTCTGATGTATAATTTGAACCCATGTCCTCCTGACTCCAGGCTACCTCTATGTAAGTTAAATTTTAAGTATTTAAAGAATTGTCATGTGAAAGAGAGACTTCAGGGTTTTTGTTTTGTTTTGTTTTTTGTTTGTTTGTTTATTTTTTCCTGCATGCATGGCCCCAAAATGTCCAGCTAGGAAGAATGGATTTAAGTCTCAGTCCCTTCAGCTCACAACCTAGGTACTATTCTCAACTCCTCACTCTCACTTACCATCCCCTCCCCAGACCATATCCCCCATATCCAATATAATGCCAAAGTCTATTGAATTGCCTTTATTGCCTCTCTCTCATGTGTCTCCTTCTCTTCTCTGACACTGCTACCACTCTAGTATAGGCCTTCATCTCCTCATACCTGTACAATGGCAGGAGCCTACTGGGGGTTCTACCTGCCTCAAGTCTCTTCTACTTCAGTTCACATTACACTCAGCTGTCAAAGTGATCTTCCTAAATCACAAGTTGAACTATGTCATCTTCCCCCCATTCAATCAACTTTCGTCACCCCATCACCTCAAGAATCAAATATAAAATCCTCTGTTTGACACTGAAAGCCTTTCATAACCTCGATTCCCTCTTACCTTTTGATTCTTCTGATATGCTATTCGCCTCCATTTACTTTGTAATTCAGCAAAACTGGTCCCCTAGTTGTGTTCTGCATATGATGCTCTGACCTGACTCCAAACATTTTCACTATCTCCCATGCCTGGAATTCCCTCCTTCATTGTTTCCTTCTGGCTTCCTGCAAGTCCCAGGTAAAATGCCACCTTCTACAAAAGAAGCCTTTTCCAAATCCTCCTAAATTCTATTTCTTTCCCTCGGTTGATGAGACACAATTTATTTTGCACATATCACATTTAGACATAATTGTTCACATGTTGCCTCTCCATTTAGATCATGTGTCCCTTGAGAGCAGAAAATCTGTTTTTGGTTTTGTTTTTCTTTCTGTTCCCAGGTTAGCACCGTTCTTGGCATGTAATAGGTGCTTAATAAATGCTTATTGTTTCACTGACTATTAAATGAGTTATAACTATGATGAAGGTAGTGAGTTCCGCATAAACGGATGTCTTCAAACAGGATGGTTGACTACCTTGTCAAAATTTTGTGGAGAATATTACTTCATAGGATGAGAGGTTGGACTACTAGATGATACAATCCCTTCCACTTCTAAGATTTTGTGACATGAGTCAACCAATCAATACTTAGAGAAAGTGCTTGTACCTAGACCCTGGAGAAGTCACCAGTTATGAGTGAGTTAAAACTTATAGGTGCCTAAAGGACTGGAGATGTCAAAAAGACTGAGTAGTCTCTTGTCCCTCCCAAGTACCCTAGTCCATCCCAATCCACAGGGAGCTCTGATCTTCTGGGAAGGAGATAGCTCCAATCTGTTCTCAACCAAACAGTGCCAGAGGTTTGTTGGCTTTCTACTCTGTGGTTTTCCCTTACTCTGGATGAAGAGGGATTAAAGAATAAACACTTCTCCCACCTCCTCCTTCCAAGGCATCACACTGGATGGATGATTAGCTCAGTCATCTCACTGACAGGCCAGGGAGTTGGGGAGGAAGGAGGAATGACTAAGTTAGCCTGTCCTGCCCTGCCCCCATATGCCTCCTGAGAGGCTCCAGTGGCTCTGGAGACACTGCTGTCAGTTAAAGAGAACCTGACAGCTGACAGCTTTCAGGAACAGTCAGAGGACTGATTAGGTTTGTTTTTGTATTTTGGGTTTTTTTGTGAATTTTCCCCCTTTCCTCCTTCCCTTTTCCTTTTCTCCATTGTTGTTGCAGGTCTGGCAGCATGACTAGAATTTAAAGCAAGTTGTTGGGATCAAAATATATACAAGCACCAAGCCCTGCTCTCTCAGTTCGCTCTTCAGATTGGCAGCTGTCCACTTCCTGAGTGCTGAAGCACACATAGAAACACCTGCTTATTGTTTAGAGTATGGGCCCAGAACAAGGGAGAGGGACCAGTTCAGAGATGCTTTGATCACCTCTCTGCTTGCTTTAATTAATTATGAGCATTATCACTGATGAAGGAGAAGTAGAAGAACCCCAGATTGTTAATGCAGTCTATTGTCCAGATCTCCCAAGACACCCACCAATCCACAAAAGATTTTCTCAAGGAGGAAAGATGTCACAAAATCACTGAAACTTGCTGCTAATCCATCCTGTTCATATTATCTCTCAGTCCCCTTATCAGGATGTGCTTTAGGCAGATAGATAAATAGATGGCTAGTTAAGAAAGAGAGACTTTAAACAGGATAGATAAACTAGTCAATTTACATCCTATGGCCTAATCTATCAATCTATCTGCCTGTCCATTGTGTTTTCATTTTCTCTCAATCTGTCACTTCAGCCTCCATTAACCATTCATCTGTTTCCCTCTTCCCCATGTACTCACCCCCACCCCATCTTCTAGCCTTAAAATAAATCAGAGCCTCAGACACAATAAAGCATATCCTTCCACTCCACTTACTATGGAAGGGTAGCCCTGGCAGCTGACACTGAACTTACTGAAGAGGTCTAGTAACTTTTCTCTATCTTCGTTTCTAAGAAATATGTCAGTGTCCTTTATCACTCATACTTATGAGTGTCAGATCTGTGGGTCTGGCATCTTGTTGGAAGTTTGGCAGATATAGTAAAAAAAATCTACTTAATTCAGACTAAGGATGGGGGTAAGAGGAGAAGAGTCAGAGTTAGATACTTTAGAGTGAAAAGTCAGAATTAAAACAACCAAAAAATCCCTAATATTTATATAGTTCTTTTCAGATTTTGGAGTGCTTCCTAATACTTCTAACACTACTTAACACTTCTGGGAAGTATGTAAAAGTACTGGTATTATCACCCCCATTTCAAAGATGAATAAACAGAGTCTTAAAGAAGTTCAGTAACCTGATCAAGGTCATGCACAATGCTTATGTGCTAATAAATGTTGAACCATTGTCTCTCAGAGGAAAAATGTATCCAGGAAGCACTTTTATGTTTAATATGAATTATTAAAATTTTCCTCATAATATTCTTAAGTCTAGATAATTAACAAACAATAAATTAAGCCTTGATTCATAGCATTTGCCAATTTTTAAGGTGTCAATACTCAGATTGAAAATTTAGAAATAGGCTCTCTAGTACAGGTTTGAGTTCCCTCCATCATGCTCCTGTGCCTAATCTAACCCAGATGTCCTGACTGCAACTCTTATTTTTACTCAGTTGTCTCTTTCAAATACTGAACAGTTTTTATTTTATTGCTTTTCATGTACATGATAATTAATTGAGGAAGGGAGGAGAGAGGGAGAGAATGTATCTGCTTTAATAAATAGAAAAGATTCATTTGTAATTAGCAAGATCTATTTGCATATGAACAATTAATGTACTTAAATGTTTAAAACTAGTTTATTCTCTTAATTCTTTTATGCTGCTAATTTTCAGTTTCATAGATAGATTTATAGAATCTTAGATAGTTAACACATGAAACTTAGCACAAGAAAGGAACCTTAGAAATTATCCAGTGAAACATTTCATTTTATAGATAGGAAATGGAAGCCTAGGCTAAGTGAAGTGCCTAGCATCACCCAGAATCCTTGACTCCTAAATCATCTTTTTCTTTCATACCATACTCTTCCTGAGCAATCTTATTATAATATAACTTTCCTTAACAAATTCTTCAGAACCAGAGAGGTAAGCATCAGATATTGTTCTCCTTGAATTATCACAAATTCCTGATTAACAGAGCTCAATTTCATAAGATTTAGCTAAAATGTTAAAAACAATCAACAGCCACAAACATGGCTCACAGAATTAGTTAAAAAGGACCTCAGATGCCATCAAGTCCCATCCATAGCCAGTTCAATCACAAGGGTGGAGGCCTATCAGCCTTTGATAAACTCCAGACAGGAGGAATTCACTATTTCCCAAGGTAGCTCCATTTGCCACTTATATGACTTTAATTGTTTGAATGCTTGTTTTCCCCTTTGGGAGGGGTGGTATTTTTTTAAAGTGTATTCATATTGTTTTTACATCACCTACTTTTCTCAGGAGAGCTTTTCTCCTCCTATTCCATAAAGGTGCAAATTTTTAAAACTTATTTTAAAATACACACGCATGCAACTCTGTGTGTATATGCCCATATATGGAAAATTAACCAATATGATATATTCAGTGCCTGGTAAAAAGACTGGCACCCAATAGGTGTTTAATAAACATTCATTTGTTTAATTAGTATGTAATGTTTTACTTCCATAGTTCCCCAATCTTTTTTTTTAAGCAATTGGGGTTAAGTAACTTGCTCAAGGTTACACAGCCAGTTATTTCTGGGTGTGGTGCTGAGTGTCTGAGCCCGGGATTCGATCTCCAGGTCATCCCGACACTGGAGCCGGTGCTCTTACTCGCTGAGCCACCTGGACTCCTCTATAGTTCCCCAATCTTATAAAGAAGGAATGTTTATTCTCATTCCTCTTCAATGGGGCCAAGCTTGGACATTTTGTTCTTCTTTCTATTTCCATTGTTGTAGTCATATAGGGATATTGCTTTCCAGGTTCTTGGATAGATCTGAAATTGTTAATGATTGTCCTGTGTATTAAAAAACTGAAATCTATTTCTTTGCAACTTCAGCCTATTGTTCCTAATTCTGTCCATTCTAGCCAAGAAAAATTCAAAGGTGTGTGTATGTATGTGTATGTGAATGCCTGTATCCATATGTATATACACATACATACACAATTCATGAACCCCAATTTAAGAATTCTTGAATTATGGAGAGGCTAAGTGGCACAGTGAATAGAGCACCAGGCCTGGAGTCAGGAGGACTTGAGTTCAAATCCAGCCTTAGGCATTCAACACTTAACTAGCTGTGTGACCTTGGGCAAGTCACTTAACCCCAATTGCCCTGCATTCCCCCCTCCAAAAAGCAAAAAAACCCAAATTCTTGGATTAAATAGCTCTAATATCCTTTTCAATACTCAGTTCCCATGGTGTTATTATTCTATAGAAGATGTGTTCCAGAATCTTTGTCCCATAACCTGGGTTTTAAGGCCCATCTCTGACATATATATATATATATATATATATATATATATATATATATATATATAATCTTTCATGCTGTTGCCTAGGAAATAATTTTAAGTGGTCATTGGTTTGTGAAAATTCCTGAATGAGGGTGAGCACAGTGAGAAATGGTAACATGCCATTCTACCATTAAGGCCAGCATGGAGGGATGGGGAAGTAGGAAACACAGCTCCTGCAAAGCTGTTGTAATTTCAGCTTTGTAATCAGCTTTTAGAGGTGCTTAAAGAACCAGCATTAGCCAGTGAACCACAGAGGCTGCTGCCTAGTGCTGAGCAGTTTTTCTGTTCAAAAGCCAGACAGAGGACAGAGCCTACAAAGGCTTGTTTGGAAAAGGAGGGTCGTCATTCTATAGAACCCACTGTTCTTCTGTTCAATCTTGAGAGGGGAGAATTAGCCAGAATCCTACCCTACACAGATAAATCAGAATTAGTAAAACCTTTATCCATCCACCATCACAGTATTTCTTAGATGCATCCTTTTTTATATTTTTAAAAAAATTATTTGTTTGTATTGCTTATATACAAGGTTGTCCTCGTGAATTCCAAATTGCCTAAGAACGAAGAACACTGTGAAAAAGAAACTTTGCCTTATCACCACTATCCTATCACCTCAAATTCCAGTAAGAATAGAATACTGTACTTTTGCAAGAGGAGCAGAACACTGGGGCTGGGAGATAGGAAGAACAGAGGTTCTCATCCCATTCTTAACATTTACTAGCTGTGTGATGTTGATGAAGTTACATGACCTCTCTGTGTCCAATTGCCACAGGCACAGGACAACATTTTCTTCACTAAAGATCAGGGGACTAGATCAGATAAACTTTTGAAGTCCTTTCCATTATTTTATATCTATGATTCTGTGGCACATAGGGAGTCAGTAGTTCAGGAAAGAATAACTGTCATCTCTTCCTTAGAAGTAATTGCTAAGAAAGGCAGAAATAAGTAGTGTATATGGGTAAACCAGAGGGAGAAAGAACCAGAATCTTGGATCTAGAAGGAACATCAAAAGTCATCTTGAATAACCCTTATCTGAAGAGAAATTCTCTCTAAAAGATCCCCAACAAGGCTATGACTTGAAGGCCTCCAGTGATGGAGAACCCACGATCTCATAAGGCAGTCCATTGTACTCTTGTACAGCTCTAATTGTTAGAAAAATTTGTTGCAGATAGAAGTACTGTATATTCAAGATATTTTACTTTAATGAAGAGTAGTTTATTGCTGAGGGGTTAAAAATTTGCCTTCCAAAATTAAAGATATCTATAAGCATATGAAAAAATGCTCTAAATTACTATTGATTGGAGAAATGCAAATCAAAACAACTCTGAGGTACCACAACTCACTGGTCAGATTGGCTGAAATGACAACACAGGAAAATGACAAAGGCTAGAGAGGATGTGGAAAAAATTGCAACACTAATGCATTGCTGGTGGAGTTGTGAACTGATGCAACCATTCTGGAAAGCAATCTGGAAATATTCCCAAAAGGGTAAAAGTAATTTCATATCCTTTGACCCAGCAATACCACTTCTAGGATTGTATCCCAAAGAGATAATAGAAGCGGGAGGAAGACCCATATGTACAAAAATATTTACAGCAGCTCTTTTTGTGGTGGCAAAGAATTGGAAATTAAGGGGATGCCCATCAACTGGGGAGTGGCTAAAGAAGTTATGGTATACTAATGTAATGGAATACTATTGTGCCATAAAAAATGAAGAGCAGATGGACTTCATATTTACCTGGAGAGGCTTATATGAACTGATGCTCAATGAGAAGAGCAGAACCAGGAAAAAATTGTACACAGTTACAGATACAACGTATGTATGATGATCAACTTTGATAGACTGGACTCTACTCAGAAATGCAGGGCTATAATTGAACTCCAAAAGACTCATGATGGGGAGAGATGTCTATATTCAGAGAAAGAACTAGAAAGAACAGAATTTGAATGCAGATTGAAGCAAATTACCTGCTCTCTCTTTTTTTTGTTTGGTTTTGTTTCCTCTTTCCCATTGTTCATTCCATCCATTACAATCCTTCTTTATAACCTGACTAATGTCTAATGTGAAACTATTTGAAGATCCTATACTTGATTGTATGCCATCATGGGGGGGGGGGAGGGGGGGGAGGGAGGAGAGGGAGGGAGATAAAATTTGAAACTCAAAGAACTGCGGAATTCAATCTTGTAAACTCAAAGTCTCTCTGTCTTGCTCTCTGTCTCTCTCTGTCTCTCTCTCTCTCTGTCTGTCTCTCTCTCTCTCTCTTGTAAACTCCAAGTAAATGAACAAAACAAAAATAAAAAATTTATACAAAAAAATTTGCCTTCCAAATTTCTGCCTTATTCGTCTTTGGGAGAACCAAGTTGAACAATTCTTGTTTCTCTTCCATAAGAAAAGTCTTAAAATATCTGAAGGCAGTGATTCTGCCACCCTTAGGTCTCTTCTTCTCCAAGCCAGGTATTTCAACAGCCTTCAATTGACCCTTGTGTAATCCATATATTAGAGAATCTCTCATAACTTTGTGGCTTTTCTCAGTTTTATGGCTCCTAGTCCCCACCGCAGAGACCTGGAGAATTGTATGTATAGTAACTCTTAGTAGATACAAATTAACTCACCATTTTTAAGCATGCAGTTGACTATATTTTAGAGGGAAGATTTATTAAAAGGAGGCAAACAAAATAAGCAAGTTGGAATAAATATTAGTTCTCAAAAAAACAGAGCAAATAAACTTGCTTCTGGTGGAGCTACTTCCCAATAATAATGCCTTGCCTCCTTCTTGTAATACAAAGGGATAGTATCCAGTTTTGATCGATCTCTCTCTCCCTCTCTCTTTCCCTCTCTCTCTCTGTCTCTGTCTCCGTCTCTGTCTCTCTGTCTCTCTCTGTCTCTCTCTGTCTCTCTCTGTCTCTCTCTCTCTCTCTCTCTCTCTCTCTCTCTCTCTCTC
>NW_027187313.1:3773404-3800328 GCF_028583685.1 Petaurus breviceps papuanus | reverse complement strand
TCTCTCTCTCTCTCTGTCTGTCTCTCTCTCTCTCTCTCTCTCTCTCTGTCTCTGTCTCTCTCTCTCTGTCTCTCTGTCTGTCTCTCTGTCTCTCTCTCTCTGTCTCTCTGTCTCTGTCTCTCTCTGTCTCTGTCTCTCTCTCTCTGTCTCTCTCTCTGTCTCTCTGTCTCTCTCTGTCTCTGTCTCTCTGTCTGTCTGTCTGTCTGTCTGTCTCTCTCTCTGTCTGTCTGTCTCTCTCTGTCTCTGTCTCTCTCTCTCTCTGTCTCTCTCTCCCCCTCACTCCCACTCCGTCTCTATCACCCCCTTTCTTTCTCTCTCTCCCTCCCTCCCCTCCTCTGTCTTGTAGGTTATTGGGTTTCTATAGAGAGCTCGAATCTTTGGATGCCATCTCCTCTGTGAATGATGAGTGCAAAAAAATCTACTAGGTTCTTCTTGCATCCTCATGCAAGAGCATCCTGCTCTTTTCATCAACCCTGGCTTTCTTCTGTGCCTCCCCAGATCCCAGTCCCACCTATCACCTTGTCTCTCTCTCGAAGATGACAATTTATCCTACTTACTCAAGTGGAATAAGGATGGGGGGAGAAGGGAAGGCAATAGTTCATGACTTGATACATGTATATAGTCTTAGTCCTCAGGTCATCCTGGTGACCTTTCTCTGGATATAAAGTAATTATCTCTCCTAGAATGTATTGATCAGTACTGAACACAGTGTTCCAAATATGATCTGAGAAGAGTAGAATACACTGGAACCATGACTGTTTGTTTAGTCATACTATTTTTTCCCTTTTAACTGCCATTCTGTATTCATATTAAGCTTATAGTTCTCTAACACCTCTAATTCTTTTGCATATGAACTATTGTCTAACCATCTCTCCACTATCCTATATGTTGAACCCAAGCATTAGACTTTAGTCTTATTTCTAATAAATTCCATCTTATTTGATTAGGCTCATCATGCTAGTGCATATGATCCTTTCGGACCTTAATTCTCTCATCTAATTTGTTATTCTTTCTATCTATGTCATTTGTAATATTGCATAACAATGACATCTTTATCTTTATGCTAGGCATTGATTAAAATAATGCTAACAATACAGAACTAAGGATCTGGGGAATTCTTTTAGAGGCCAACCTCCAAGTTGACTTTAAACCAATAAAACCATTCAAAATAAATGTTGAACAACACAGGACTGAGCACAGATTCTTGGGAGAGTACACCAGTGATCTCTTTCCACTTTCACATTAATCTATTAACAAATACTTTTTGCTGCCCATTGGTCCTACACCAAATGGAACTATACTGTCATTCAGGCCAAACTATTTCTTTCTTTTTTATTTCATGAAAAAGACTCCTTTTAAACTTTTGGGGTATGAGGATGATACCTCAAAAGAATTCATATATCCCTTAGAAACTGGGCCTATAGTCAGTCTCTAATTTTAATTAGTATACTTCATATTTCCCAAATTATTGATTTTCTGAGCCACACCCTGGAAATACAAAGCAAAAAAGGTTTTGAAATTTACTTCTGTGGAAATATTTTTAAAATGGTATTTTTTTCACCTAGGATCCTTTCGATGTGAGCTGGTATTTTGACACAGAAATAGGTGAAATTATTTTTAGTGGAAAGATATGACTCGGGGTGGCCAGGTAGCACAGCGAGTAAGAGCACCGGCTCCAGTGTTGGGATGACCTGGAGATCGAATCCCGGGCTCAGACACTTAGCATCCACCCAGAAATACCTGGCTGTGTAACCTTGAGCAAGTTACTTGACCCCAATTGCTTAGGGGCAGCCAGGAGGCTCAGCGAGTAAGAGCACCTGCTCCAGTGTTGGGATGACCTGGGGATCAAATCTGGGCTTAGATACTTAGCACCACACCCAGAAATAACTGGCTGTGTAACCTTGAGCAAGTTACTTAACCCCGATTGCTTTTAAAAAAAAGATATGACTCACAATAAGAATAGATGGGTTCAAACCCCATTTTTGCTCCTTACTACCTACATGATCTCGAGCAAATCCCTTCACCTCTCTGGGATCAATTTCCTTATCTTTAAAATGAGGATGTTGGAAACTAGATGTACCTTTCTTTTTCTTGGATAGACTAAGAAACTTCAAAGCTAAGAATTTCCTTCTCCCATGCAACTTTTATGATTGACATCTACCTGCCTATGATTTCAGAGATGGAAATCCAAGAAAAGATCCTCAGTAAGACTCTCCCCTTTCTATAAAATGTCCAGTCCCCTTCAGTCTTCCTGAGCTGTTTTAGTGCACAACACATTGAGAGACATGAGAGTCCACATTCCACCCACTCCCATCAGAATGGAAAGACCTTGTCATAACAATTGTCAAATCCTAGAAATCATCTTTTAAGTCTTCCTCTCCAACATTGCTCTACAGACTGTGATGTGGATATTGCTTGGTTTGTTACCAGATAATCTAATGATATCTAGACAATCCTTGAGGTTGTGTGTGGTTTTTCCTTTGTTCTCAAAGAGAAGCATGACATCAGGGAGATGATGACATGACTTGCAACTGAATTGAATTTGAGTTAGGAAGGTCTGTGCAAAATCCACTAGCCTCACTTTGTCCTCCAAATGGACTCCATTTGGTTCCAGAAGCCAGATATAGATCAGCACAACTGGATATGGCCCAGTAGGGAGAGAGAATAAGAGAAATGGGGAGAGATAGGAAGAGGGAAAGGAGTCAGCTTAATTTCTGAAATGTGTTCAGAGTGTTTTCTCTCTTCATTTCCTCCTTTCTTACCTTCTCTTTTAAAAAAATTAAGAATGGAAAATTAGAAATAAAGCACACTGGGGGCAGAGACAATATGGCAGAGTAATGCAAGAACTTGTCTGAGCTTTCTGAAATTCCCCTCTAAACAATTTTAAAATAATGCCTCCAAATCAATTCCGGAGTGAGAGGACCAACAAAAGATCAGGGTGAAACAATATTCCATTCCAAGAGAACTTAGAATGTTGGCAGGAAATGTCTGTGTCACTGGAGAGTAGAGAACAAGTCAGCAGCAGCCTTTAGGAGTGACAGTTTGTGATAGCTTCTAGACCTCTCATCTCACAGACTGTAGAGGGGTCAGAAAATTGATCAGAAAAAGGCTACAAATGCATCCACCCCGAAACACCTGGCCATGTAACCTTGAGCAAGTTACTTAACCCCAATTGCTTAGGGGCGGCCAGGTGGTGCAGCGAGTAAGAGCACCGGCTCCAGTGTCGAGATGACCTGGATCAAATCTGGGCTCAGATACTCAGCACCACACCCAGAAATAACTGGCCATGTAACCTTTAGCAAGTTACTTAACCCTGATTGCTTTATAAAAAAAAGGCTACAAATGACCTTTTACTGGCACTGGGAGAAGGATTCTGTTTCATTGCTCATACATGGTTGCTGGTTGTAGTCCCAGTGCAAAGAGAAGCAATAGCACAATAAAGCATTGCAGCTACATGAAAGCAGGGACCAGGTCACAGTTCCAAGACAGAAAACAGTGCTTGTGGTGACTCAAAGACCAGAGCACAGGCCAGGAGAACAATTACCACACCTCTCCCTAAATCATACCAACTTGGAAGAACTGAAAACTTACAGACTCTCAGAACTAACTCTGAAAACAGAAACCTAAAAAACCCTGAAGCTTGGGATAGTACCTACTCCACCCCTGGAGCAGAGCCTGATTTTAACCAAAGTTTAAAGTTAAGAAATAGTGAAATAGTTTGAGAAAATGAGCAAACAACAAAAAAGGAACTGACCACTAGCAGTTACTAGAAGATCAAAATATAAACTCAGAATAAGACAACAGCTTCTAAATAGCTGTGTGCAAATGCTTAAAGCATTAAAAATGTGAATTGAATACAGTTTCAAAAAATATTCCCGGAAGAGCTCAAAAAAGATTTAAAAAATCAAAGAGGTAAAGGAAAAAATTGGGAAAAATAAATGAGAGTGATGCAAGAAAATCATGAAAATGAGTCAAAATTAATAAAGAAGCATAAAAAATACTGAAGAAAATAGCAATTTAAAAGTAGAATAAGACAAATGATTAAAGAAACACAAATATCCACTGAAGATAAGAACTCATTAAAAAGCAGTACTGGCCAAATGGAAAAAGAGGCACAAAAATTCATTAAAGAAAAGAACATCTTAGAAAGTAGAGCTGGCCAAATGAAAAAACAAAAAACAGAAACAAAAAAATGAAGTACAAAAGTTTACTGAAGAAATTAATTCCCTAAATTAGAACTGGACAAGTGAAAACTAATGACTCAGTGAGACATCAAGAACTTTTTTAGTCAAATGAATGAAAAAATAGAATATATGAAATGTCTCATTGGAGAAACAACTAACCTGGAAAATAGACACAGTATAGATAGTTAAAAATACTGTGTTACTTGAAAGCCATGATCAAAGGAAAGACCATAGGAATCATATTTCAAGAAATTATCAAGGAAAACTGCCCTTATATCTTAGAATCAAAGGGTGAAATAGACATGGAAAGAATCTACTGAAAACCTCTTGAAAGACATCCAAAAATAAAAGCTTCCAAATAGTATAGCCAAATTCTAGAGCTCCCAGGTCAAAGAGAAAATATTGTAAGGTACAAAAAAGAAATTCCTATATGGGAAGATGATACTTTATTTTTTTTACTTCTAAGAATGTCATCATTATTAGGGTAGTTAGCAATGTACATAGACAAAAGGCATAGGTGTGAATTGACTATGAGGGAATGATATCCGAAAAAGTTAAGTAAAGGGATGAGAAAGACAGATGCACTGGAAAAGTTATAGTAGACATAAATTATCTCACATAAAAAAGGTTTCAAAGAATGTTTTTACAATGGAGGGAAAGATTGGGGGTGGAGTGGGCAATTTTTAAACCTCTCTTTCACCAGAATTGACTCAGAGAAGGAATAACATATCCACTCAGATGTTTATCAAAATCAATCTTATCTTACAAGGAAATAAGTAAGTGGTGAGGGGAATGGGAGAGAAGAGGCTGATAGAAGGGAGAGTGGAAAAGTTTTTGCACAAACAAAACCAATACAGTCAAGTTAGAGCAGAAAACTGGGGCAGGAAGGGGGTATTACAAGTTACTCTAATAAAGACCTCATTTCTAAAATACATTGAGAATTGAGTCAAATTCATAAGAATGCAAGTCATTCCCCAATGGTTTTCTGATGAAATCAAAACTATCTGTAGTCAGGTGGAAAAATGATCTTAATCACTATTGATTACAGAAATGTACATTAAAGCAACTCTGAGATATCACCTCACACCCATCAGACTGACTAATATGACAGAAAAGGAAAATGACAAATCTTGGAGGGGATGTTTGAAAATTAGGACACTAATGTACTATTGGTGGAGTCTGGACTGATCCAACCATTCTAGAAAGTAATTTCGAACTATGCCCAAAAGGCTATAAAACTGTGAATACTCTTTGAGACAGCAATATCACTACTAGGATACAGATCCCAAAGAAATTAATTTTTCAGAAAGAAACAAAGGAAAAAGGACATATATATGTATATATATACATATATATATGCAAAAGTAATTATAGCAGCTCTTTTTATAGGTGCAAGGAATTAGAAATTAAGTGAACACCCATCAGTTGGGGAATGGCTAAAAAATATGGTATATAATTGTAAAGGAATACTATAATGCCATAAGATATGACAAGCAGGATGCTCTTAGAAAAACAACAGCAATAGTAACAGACTTACATGAACTGATGCAAAGTAAAGTCAGCAGAATCAAGAGAACATTGTACACAGTAACAGCAATATAGTATGATGATCAACTGTGAATAATTTATTTTCATCAATATGATGATCTAAGACAATTCCAAAGAACTTATGATGAAAAGTGCTATCCACTTCCAGAATGAACTGATAGAGTATGAATACAGATTGAAGCATACTTTTTTTACTTTATATTTCTAGGATATTTTGTCTGTATTCTCTTTTGCAACATGGCTAATATGAAGATATGTTTTGAATGACTGCATATGTAGAGCTGGCATCAAATTGCTTGCCTTCTCAAGGTGGAGGGAGAGAAGGGAAAGAGAATTTGGAACTCATTTTTTAAAATGAGTGTTAAAATAGTTTTTACATGTAATTGGAAAATTTGTATCTAAAAAAGGAAAAAAAAATGAAGAACAGGGACAGCATGGTAAAAAAAAAATCAGAAGATCTGGGAAATACAGTTTACTCTTGCTGGGAAGGATTATGACAGGTATAGAAAAAGGTATATGTCCAAGTGACTAGATTTTGTTATCATTTCATACCTGCAATGTACCTCAGACATCATGTTGTCAATTTCCACATTATACAAATGACAAAACTGAGAACTTATGTGATTACATTACTGGCTCAAGGTCACCCATGAATTAGGTGAGGGACAAAGACTTTCATGTCTATCACTGAAATTATTTCCTCTAGTTGAGGAATCAGAGTAGATAAACTGTGAGAAGACTCATTGTCTTTACTGAAAATGGAAATAATAATCATTAAACTTAATATTCACATAAAACATACTATAGGCACAGCCAGGTAGCACAGAGAGTAAGAGCACCGGCTCCAGTGTTGGGATGACCTGGGATCGAATCTGGGCTCAGATACTTAGCACCACACCCAGAAATAACTAGCCGTGTAACCTTGAGCAAGTTACTTAGCCCCAATTGCTTTAAAAAAAATAATAAAACTTACTATATGTCAGATACTGTGCTAAGCATTTTATTTTTATGATTTAAAATTTTTTTTAAATTAATTAATTTATTTTTAAAATTAATTTGTTTCCTTTTAGTTTACAGGGTTCAATTCCCCAATTCCTTGAGTTTCACATTTTGTCCCCCTCCCTCCTCTCCCCCCGCTATGGCGGCTTATAGTCAAGTATAGGATTTGTAAATACTTTCACATTATACATTAGTCAGGTTATAAGGACAGATTGTACCAGCTGGAATGAAAAATGGTAAAGAGGACATAAAACCATAAAATAAGAGAAGGAAAAAGATGAGGTATTTTGCTTCCACCTGGATATAAACTTAGTTCTTTCTAGTTCTTTCTCTGGATGCACATATTTCTCTCCATCATGAGTCTTTTGGGATTGACTTATATCACTGCATTGCTGAGAAGAGTCCAGTCTATCAAAGTTGGTCATCACACATACATTGTGTCTGTAATCGTGTACAAATTTCTCCTGGTTCTACTCTTCTCACTCAGCATCAGTTCTTTTAAGCCTCTCCAGGTAAATATGAAGACCGTCTGCTCCTCATTTCTTATAGCGCAATAGTATTCCATAACATGCATATACCACAACTTGTTCAGCCATTCCCCAATTGATGGGCACCCCCTTAATTTCCAATTCTTTTGTGCTAAGCATTTTAAAAATTATTATCTCATTTAATTCTTACCACAACCCTGGGAGATAGATGCTATTATTATCCCTACTTTGCACATAAGGAAACTGAGGTAAACAGTGATTAAGTAATTTGTATAAGGTCACACAGCTAGACAGTATCTGAGATTGGATTAGTTTTTTTCTGACTCCAGGCCCGGTAACCTATGCACTAAACCACCTAGCTGCCCCATATTATCTAAATATTATCTTTATAAAAAGGTATTTACTTTTCTTTTGTAAGAAGAGTCGTACAATGAATTCTCTATTGGTATTCAAAATTGGTAAAGCCAGACTTTTGTCCCAAAAATCTTTTACAAAAGTCTCATTAAAAGACAGAAAGAAGGTATACACCTTATGGGCTTGTAAACATACTCCTTTTGCTAAGGGGTGACCTCATGCAAAATCAGGCAGTTCTTCATCTAGACTCCATGGGTCTTCTTTCTAGAGAAGATTCAGGGGTGAATCGATGAGAACAACAGAATTTTGTGGGGCATTTGCCCTGTTATTGTTGTTTTTCTCTTATTGAATAAAAAGAGGACTGTTGGTGTGCTCAAGACTGAAAATGAAGAATAAAAAGCAATTATCTGGCAACTCCACTGTTGGCAGCCTTATAGGCATACGCCCACAGATTTCTAAAGAGGAATAAAGGTGTTCAGGGAGTTGACAGGACAGTGGAGACGAAGGGGTGTCAATTGGTAAGGTGGAGAAAAGTAGCCCCCTCCATTGCTCTGACTAAGGCACCGAGCAGCTTTGTGGACAGCTCCTCAGACTTGGGACAGCTGGGAGCAGATGAACCAGTGCAAATAAAAGAATTCACTTCAGCATTTAGAAAGGGGAAAACAATCCAGCTAACCTTTTTGTGAAACATTTATTCCCACCCCATCATTGTCTCTGTCTTCCTGGGGCCCTCGCCAAGGCAAGAAGCATAAATACCAAAATACCAATTAAGAAAATCTGTGCTTGCTCAGATGTAAGCCTGAATGTGTTGAAGTTGGACAGTTCATATGGGCACAGAATTTGTAGGAAGACAATCCCAATCCAGTGGAATCTTCTGGGGTTTGCCCACCTCTTCACATTGTCTCTGGCAATCATCACTGACCCAAAATGGGACCATCTGATGGGGGATGAACTTTTTGATACACAGATGTATCTGTAGCCATATGGAGCAGGGATTACAATTGCCCATTGCAATTCATAAAAACAATTCAGGATGCTAATTCTATTTCCCTGGCAAGAGAGTTTAATGATCACTAGGTTTACTTTAATCCAATGCTACTGTATTTATTATGTCTAAGAAGTTAAATATACAATTCAAGGAATAAGCAATCAAATCAAAAATATCTGGTCAAAACTTTTAGGTCTGTCCTTGGGTATACAGAGCCAAGGTGAAATTAGCAACTCATGTTCTATCTTGTTTCAATTCCAGATTCTTTTTCACTTGATACCTGTTGCCAACTAGATGAGTTGATGTTTCTTTTTTTTTATTTTAAAGCAATTGGGGTTAAGTAACTTGCTCAAGGTTACACGGCCAGTTATTTCTGGGTGTGGTGCTAAGTAACTGAGCCCAGATTCGATCTCAGGTCATCCCAATACTGGGGCCGGTGCTCTTACTTGCTGAGCCACCTGGCCGCCCGATGTTTCTTTACATGTCTTTATATCTACTACTTCTATGCCTTCGCATAAGTGGTGCCCTCTATTAGGGAAGCTCCCTTGCCCTTCCCCCTTGACTCATAAAATCTTAAGCTTCCTTCAAAGTAGAGCATAGGTGTTACCTCCTACATGGGAATTTTCCTAATCCCTCTAGCTATTAATATTCTCTTGCTCTTGAAATGCGTATTCCTTTTTTTTTTAACTTCTGTATTTTATATCTCCTTCACTAGAATGGCAGTTCCTTAAGAACATGGATGGTTTAATTTTTGTCTCTGTATTGGCAGAAGCTGCAAGTGTTTATTGCGTAGTAGTCACATAATAAATTCTTACTGAATCTAACTTTTAATTGTGGAGTTTTTATCTCCCTGGATGATACTTTAACTCATAGGAAAGTGTGAATGAACTCAAATGTAAGTTCAATCCATAATGAGTCAGATAGCTTAGTTTCTTCCTAAAGTTCACCCAGCCTAGGGCTAGATATTTCACAAGTGTGTACTTTTGGTGACAATGATAACTAGAGAAGAGAGTGTGGGTGGATCAGTGTAAATCCATCTTTACCATTTAAACTTACCTCAAAGAAAGTAGATTCAACTCAGAGCTGGGGGGTTGGTAGCTACATATTCATATTTAAATAATATAGCATCAGTATTAATCATGATCCCCATGATTGGGTGCTTGCTTCACAAATATATCTAATGTCTCCTACAAGCCTGAGTAGAACTAAAATTTTTCTATGCAACGGTCAGTGACCAAGGATTAACACTGAATCATAGAATCAGAGATGGAAAGGACCTTTAGCCTGTATGTAGCCCAACCCTCTGTCTTTTTTTTCCTGCTTTTTGGAGGGCAATTAGGGTTAAGTGACTTGCCAAAGGTCACATGGTTAGTTTTTATGTAAAGTGTCTGAGGCTGGATTTGAACTCAAACCTGATTCCAGGGCTTGTGCTCTATTCACTGTGATACCTAGCCACCCCCAACCCTCTATCTAATACATAAATCCTTTGGATAAAATTAATAGCAAATATTCATCCATCCTCCATAGTGATGAAAGACCAACATCCTTAAGCAAATGTATTTTGGGGACACTCAAATTCTTAGGAAGTTTTTCCTTTTATTGATCCAAATGATCACTTTTAACTGTGCTAAGACAAGCAGTTCATGATTTACTTACAGTGGAAATAGCCCCTCTTTGCTCAAACTGAGATTGCAACTTCAGGCAGTCTTTAGCCTTATTGGTACTCAGAGAACTAACCTGCTGCTTCTCACAGTTATAAATGCTGGGGTTGAGGAGTTTTCTTGTAATGGATCCTAGAGGAATCAAATTATATTTTTTATAAGCAGGACATTCTTCTACCTTATAAATAACAACAAATAGAGGTAGCACAGTGAGTAAGAGCACCAGCTCCAGTGTTGGAATGACCTGGAGATCGAATCCTGGGCTCAGACACTTAGCACTCACCCAGAAACACCTGGCTGTGTAACCTTGAGCAAGTTACTTAACCCCAATTGCTTAGGGGTGGCCAGGTGGCTCAGCGAGTAAGAGCACCGGCTCCAGTGTTGGGATGATCTGGATCAAATCCGGACTCAGATACTCAGCACCACACCCAGAAATAACTGGCTGTGTAACCTTGAGCAAGTTACTTAACCCCAATTGCTTTAAAAAAAATAACAACAAATAACCTACTTTGGGGGAAACAAATAATTCACTTTAGTACTTCTAGGACTCCTCTTTGACCAAATCCTAGAACAAGAGCTACAAGGAAAGAATGAAAGTATTAGGAGTAATAAGAAAGGAACAGGTCCTTTTATCTAGAGAGAGTACATGAGACAGGGAATAGAACATCTGGCTTGGAGTTTGCCTTAGATACTTGGTATCTCCCACCTGAAACACTTGCTCATCTTAGAGAAGTCATTGACATCTTTTGGAACTCAAAAGCCATTTCCTCCCTCACTCCTCCTCTGTCATCCTGCCCTCACCTCAAGCTTTCTGCCCTTCCTCCTTCCTGGAATTCTCCAGCAGTATCACTCTTTGCCCATTTTGGGCCAGGAATATAAGATTTAGGCATACATTGAAGTTGTATCAAAGTGCAAGAGAATTTACTGTATATGTCTTATACTTTTTAGATTTTCTCCCAAATTAATATTTCAAATTGTGAAGTCTGCTTAGGTGATAGGGAATGGTTCAGGTTAGTTTTGAGACCATTTGGACTCTAGGTCAATTTCTTTGGCTTTTGGTCATAACCATATTTAATGTTTTTTGTTTTGTTTTGTTTTGTTTTTTAAAGCAATTGGGGTTAAGTAAATTGCTCAAGGTTACATGGCCAGTTATTTTTGTGTGGGTGCTGAGTATCTGAGGCCGGAACCGATCCCAGGTCTCCTGACTGTGGGGCCAGAGCTCTTACTCACTGTGCCACCTGGCTGCCGCATTAATGTTTTAAACTATGCTCCTTCTTTTATTCAAACCACTCTCTTTCTTTCTTGTTTCTAGTTTAGCTAAATTGGACTACAAACCATCCCTGGGTTGTCCTTTCCTGGGCCACTTCCTTAGATTTGCACAGGCATTGCCAAATGTCCAGAATGGACTCCTTCCACATTTTCACCTGTTTCTGGACTCCATTTACTTTTTTCTGTGCCAAGCAGTAAATCACTCTGCCCCCTAAGAGTCATCTGCTCATACCTCTGCCCATCTGACCATCTGTAGCTCTTTCCTTAGCCTGGGCATTTTCCTTTATCACTTCACTGAAAATATTTGTATTTAAGGGCAATACCTATAGAAGTAACTATATTTAGTACAGTGTCTAGCATGTAGGCTTAATAAATTTAAGGCTAATTTAAATGACAATATTTTTTTCAGCAGGGACCATTGTGCTCCCTTATATTGATGTTTCCTCCAAATTCATACTCCCCTTTGTGGAGAGAACTCATGATTTGATTCTCTCACTCTTTATTAAAATTTCAATGTATGCCTAAATTTTATGTTACTGGGCCAAAAATGGGCAAAGAGAGGTACTACTGGGGAAGGCCAGGAAGGAGGCAAGGGGAAGAGGCTGGGGAGAGGGGCAAGGAATTGGAAGGAGGGAAAGAGGGAATGGCTTTTTAGTTCCAAAAAAAATTCATCATCATTACTTCTTTAAATGAATGGATTTCTTTGGTGAAATTGATGAGAGAAGGGTTAAGCAAATTAAAAGTCATCTCCAGAATAAGAAGACCTGTAATAAATGCCCTAGGTAATTCTACTGTCTCCGTTTCATAACCAGAAGCAGCTACTTCATGAGATAACTTTATGTGGAATTTTCCATCTAACACATCTGAACATCACTCAGGAGGTCATCTGTTAATTGAAAGATAATCCAGTGATGCATCTGGTAATTCTCTAACTAATATGAAATATAACGTCTTCATTTTGTGAATGAATGAGTGCTTTGTCTAAAAGCATTCCTCCTTTTCCTCATGTGAAGACCAAATGGAACTGAATAGGGGCTATTTTGTTTTGTTTTGTTTATTTCAAATAGGAAATATAAAATATTTATCAGTGGTGATCCTAGTATATTGAAATATAATATGACCATACCCCACATAAGTAGTTTTCTATTTTCTTTCCACCCACCAATTCAGTGAACTCAGCATTTTCTTTTGTCTAGGGAACTAAACAGGGTTCCCTGATAATCTTCCATGTGCCTTTCTTGAGACTCAGGAAATTTGTACCACTAACAGAGTGAGGGAGGGGGTTCCAATTTTTTTTTTACTGTGAACTTAATCTCTAACTGAGCTCATAGAGCCAAGGATAGAGATAAGCAGGTGAAAAGCTGCCTAGAGTGCAAAATTCAGGAGAGCACAAGGGATTAATTTTAATATTATTTTCCATAAATATACATTTAAAATGCCAGAAAATTACACTCACTATGTCACAGATTTATTTTATAAGTTAAGTCCTGTGATGAGTACTAGCAGTTAAATTAATATTTGCACATTATCTAAAAACTATTGTTTTTCAGCAATTTCTATTCTATTTTCACTCTGTTACCATTGGCATGGAAGTAGAAGAGGCTCTTAAGGAAGAAGAGGCAAAGAGGACCATTTTGCATGTATTCCATTTCATGCATTATTACAGAAAACACTCACCATCTGATGGTTGCCAGGCAGTAAAATTTTCCATATTTAGCTAAGTTCCATTGAGAAAGCACCTGAAAGGACATTTAGTCCAACTATACAATTTTTTCAGATAAAGTTAGAAAAAGAGATATGAAGTCAACCATTCAAAGCCACGGAGGTTTTAAGTAATAGAGTTAAGATTTGAACTGAGTCTTTACTCCAAATCTGGTGTTCTTTTCTTTTTAGCAATGTTTCACTGTTCATAGCATAATCAGCTGCTGGGTCAGTATTTGGAGAATGGTTTAAAATTATAAAGGACTATATGAGAATTTGTAGGAGAGGAAATGAACAGGATGTTTGGATATCACCCTATTGACAACTTAACTTCAGGAACCTTTCAAGATGAGTTTAAATCATATGGTAACACTGAAGGGACTATATGGAAAAAAATGTGATTCACCAGAAAAGATTGATTGTTTGTGGGCTATTTTGAACATTTTATGTGTTGTCTATATTTATGCTTTACTTTAAGACCATGACATTTCTATTCATTTTCTGTGGAAAATAATAAAGGATGTCCTGTACCAAGTAGCTGTACTTAATACCTTTAGTGCTTGTATGGGAACTGAAGTGAAGATAAGAGTGAAAACCTAGGAATAAACTATATTCAGAGATTTTATAAAGTATACTTAGGGTAGAGGTAAAATCATCCGAAGCTAAAGAGATTTTTAAAGTTTGAACCTCAATTTCATGAGCCTAAGTTTTGAGAATGTTGGGGGATGAGTGATATAAAAAAATATCTTTTTAATAATTAACCTTCGAATCAAGTGATAGATAAGGTGTTGATCCTGAAGTAAGGAAGACCTGAATTCAATTCCTCCTTGAACACTTACTGTTTCTTTGACCCTGGGCAAGTCACAACCTTTGCTTACCTCAGTTTTCTCAGCTGCAAAATGTTCTAATAATAACACCTTCCTCCCAAGGTTGTTGTGAGGATCAAAAGAGGTAACATTTGTAAAGTGCTTAGTATGATGCCTACCACATAGTAGACACTTGATAAATTTTCATTTTCTTCCTTTCTGTGAACATGTTTCTCTTTTCCCCACTCCCCACGTAATATAAGCTCCTTGAAAGCAGATGCAGTTAAAAAAATCTTCATCTCTACATTGTGTAGAACAGTTCTTTGTATATAGGAGATGCTTAATAAATGCTTATTAAGTGATTGAAGACTAATGACTGTAAAAATAAGAGGAATTTCAGTCTTGTACTGATGGAGACAAACATCTTGAGTAAAAAACTGTTATTTCTAAGATATTAAAAGAAAAAAAAACAAGGGAAGCCCTCCAGCCCACAGAATAAGTCCTCCAATTTATAGAAAGACATAGATAAACTGGGAGTAGTGACACATGCCTGTCATCCCTGGTGCAGACAAGACTAATGATGTTAGATATGAAGTTTAAGATGAAGTGGGCTATACCTTGGATGTCTGTTGGAAGGAAGGAAGGAAGGAAGGAAGGAAGGAAGGAAGAGAGGAAGGAAGGAAGGAAGGAAGGGAGGAAGGAAGAAAGGAAGGAAAAGGGAAAAAAAGAAAAAGTGATATGCTGATATGCTTAGTGGAATGGAGAAGGAATGGAGGAGTTGAATATATGTATTGGTGGAGGAATTAATCACACTGATGAAACCATACCTACAGTCAAGCCTCAATCTATAATCAAGAGCCATATGTTATAGTGAAGGCTCAACATTTTCCACAATTACATGTGTGGCCACAATTTCCAAACCTTGTATTGGGTTTTCAAAAGTTTTGTCCTAATGGAGCCATGTACTTGTGAGATATATTCTGATAAATTTATCTGAAACTGCTGATATGGTAATAACTATACCCTAATCACCAGTGAAATTCTGAAATGAGTGACCAAGTGCAGTGATTCACTATTGCTAAGGAAAATTCCTAACCAGAAAAACACTTCTCTTTATCTTGTCCGGTTCTTGAAATTCCTGAAGTCTTCCAATCACTTCACACCCAATCTCTTGTGGGTTTCAGAATGTTATTGAGCCTGGATCCCAGATGGGTAGGTGGGTAAATTAAAGTACCCCAGAATACGAAAAGCAAAGAAAAGCAGCACACATTTATTGAGCACCCATGGTGAATTACTCTCATTCCATCCATGCATCTTTGGCTCTCTGTGATGAAACCCCTTAAGAAAGATCTCTGTTCAAAAACCTTGTTAAGTTTCCAGTTTATAAATGTTGTTTTAAAATGTTCTCTGGGAAGAGATACAGACCCTTTTAGAAAACAACTCTGAAGGGGGCGAAGGTGTGTCTGATGATGTTTGTGAGCTAAAGCTGTTGCTAGGGGCAACCAAAGCAGAAGAAAATCATTGTGTGCAACTGGAGTATTGATCAGGAAGAAATGGGGAGGTAACCTTGAAAGATTTCTCAAGAAAGAGGCAAAGCAAGTAAAGATACAGGGGCAGTCTGGTAGAAAAAATTCTGTTGTTGGTAGCTTCTTAACCAAGTGGATCACTAACTCCATTCTCAACTCCCTCCCAGTAGGTCCAAATTGTTGTAAGATAGCTTCTCACTATTACTTGTTTTGGTAGTGTGGGAGGCCAAGAACACATGGAAGTGTACAACAAACAGGATGGATAGACCCCTTGTGGACAGGAAAAAAGAGAATCCACTGGCAGCTGAAGAAAAATTCTAGGGGGAGATCTTGATGCCAAACTACTCTGAAGTTACAGAGCCATATGCCATTCCCCAAAGGCATTTGTTTCCAACATAGCATTCAAAGTGAGTTATAAAGGAGAATTCTAATTGTGCCAAATATATATGTGCTATAATGAATAAACTTAGAGTTGGGTTAAGTTGTGCTTGTTCGATTTAGGATTCAGGGGAAAATGTACTTAATTGCATCTTAGATTTTGTGTTCCTTAAAAGCTTGCTCTTAGTGCCTTATACATAGGAACCATTAAATAAATGAAAATTAATGAAAATTAATTAAGTGAAAACACAATATATGGTAACATAGTTTTAATTAAAAGGACATAAAATATTTTTTGTCTTAAATGAAGAGGGTTAAAAAAGGCTTATATCAATCTTCTACCAGGAGTGTTCATTCTGACAAAATTACACCAAAGAATCTTAAGCAAAACAGACCTACATTGGCTAAAGTGTATCCATAAATAATGCAACATCATTACCTGGTGGCAACATCTTCTAATTGCAAGAAAAAGAATATTTTCTCAAGCTCAAAAAATCAAAATTGATTTATAGGAAATGATAACAGATGCCACATATTATACAAGGAGAATGAGGTTTTAACCTAGACCTCTCTACTAATGGCAGATATAGGCTTGGATGCTATTCAAGAAACCTTGTGAGGGAAGATGGCAGACTAGAAGCAGGACCTCCCTGCTGCTGCAGCTCCCACCATCCCCAATCCATGTAAAAAGGGGACTCTAAACAAACTTTGGAGCTGCGGAACCCACTAAATGACACAAATAAGCTAACCTCCCACTGAGGACAGCCCGGCAGGCCAGCAGGAATGAGACAGCGCAGCACTCCAGGAGCCAAGCCCAGCCCCACTCCGAGGCTTTAGCCCCAGGGCGGGCCTGACCAGCCACAGCCAGAGGGACTCCAGATCAGCAGCTGCTGTGGCTGTTTCCAGATTTATCAACATACAGATGCAAAGGACAAAGTGAAAAGTCAGTGCAATCTGGACTTGGAGATCCAGTAAGTGGGAGTGTGTGGCTTTTGTCCCCGGGGTGAGAAGCTGCTGAGCCTCTGGCTCAGCCAGCCAGTGCCACGGGGCAACTTCAGCTCCTGTCCTGCAGAGTGTAGGTCGACCAAGCAGCAGTCTGACGGGAAATCGCTCTTCCTTTAACCTTCTTGGATCTGTATTACAGTCTAGGGTAGAGGTCCTGGGGTGTGTGGTCCAGCATGAAAGAGAGTGTGGAGACCTCAGAGAGGGCACCCATCTAATAACTCCAGCAGCTAAGAAAACCCTAGCGTTTGGGACAAAAGCTCCCCTGTCTGGTGGCAGAGTCCTACTGTGACAAAAAGCCCAGTGGTCAAGTGACGGAGGGGCAACATGACCAGCCAAAGGAAGCAAAGCAACCAGAAGAATCCAACATTAGACTCCTATTTTGGGGACAAAAAGGAGCAAAGCAGGGAACAGGAGGAAGACAGTGAAGTCAGAACTCCTGCACCAAAAGTTTCAAAGCAAAATATGAGCTGGTTACAGGCCATAGAGTTCCTTAAGAAGCAGATAAGAGAAGTGGAGGAAAAATTGGGAAGAGAAATGAGAACAATGCAAGAAAATTACAAAATGAGAGTCAACAGCCTGACCGAGGAAAATAACACCTTAAAAAATAGACTAACTCAAATGGCAAAAGAGGCTCAGAAATGCAATGAGGAGAAGAATGTCTTAAAAATCCAAATTTGCCAGATGGAAAAAGAATCTCAAAAGCTCAATGAGGAGAATCATTGCTTCAGAATAAGATTGGAGCAAATGGAAGCTAATGACTTCATGAGAAATCAAGATGCTGTTAAACAGATCCAAACAAATGAAAGAATAGAAGGCAATGTGAAATATCTCATGGGAGAAACCACTGACCTGGAAAATAGATCCAGGAGAGATAATTTAAAAATGATTGGACTACCTGAAAGCCATGATCAAAGTAAAAGAACCTAGAAATCATCCTCCAGGAAGTTCTCAAAGAAAACTGCTCTGATATTTTAGAACCAGAGGGCAAAATAGAGGTTGAAAGAATCCACTGATCACCTCCTGATAAAGATCCCAAAGAGAAAACTCCTAGGAATATTATAGCCAGGTTCAAGAATTCCCAGATTAAGGAGAGAATATTACAAGCAGCCAGGAAGAAACAATTTGAATGTTGTGGAAACACAATTAGGATGACCCAGGATCTGGCAGCTTCTACACTGAGGGAGTGAAGGGCTTGGAATATGATATTCGGGAGGTCAAAGGAGCTGGGATTAAAACCAAGAGTCTCCTACCCAGCAAAACTGAGTATCATGTTTCAGGGGAAAATATGGCTATTCAGTGGAATAGAGGACTTTCAAGCATTCTTGCTGAAAAAACCAGAGTTCAATAGAAAATTTGACATTCAGATACAAGAAGCAAGAGAAGCACGAGAAGGTAAACAGGGAAAAGAAATCATAAGGAACTTATCAAAGTTGAACAATTAACTTTCCTACTTGGAAATACAATAATTGTAACTTATGAAACTTTTCTCTGTAGTTGAAGGGAATAGAAATATATATATATATATATGTGAGGGTATATGGGCATATGAATTTATATGTGAATGTGTGTATATATGTTTACAGGTATACATAGATAGAGGGCTCAGGACCAATTTAACAGGAAGGGATGATACTTAAAAGGTAAAATTAAGAGGTGAGAGAGTAATATAATGAGAGAAAATGGGGAGAGACAGAATGGGGTGAACTATCTTATATAGAAGAAGGAAGGGGAAATGGTTACAATAGAGGGGAAAAATAGGAAGGCAAAAGGGAATGGGTCAACCTTATTCCCATTGAATCTGGCTTGAGGAGGGAATGAAATGCACACTAAATAGAGTATCTCACCCTCCAGGAGAGTAGGGGGGAAAGGGGTTGAGAGGGGGGATAATGGAAGGGAGGGCAGCCTGGGGAGGAGGGAAGTTGGAAGCACCCACTTTTGAAAAGGGATGTGATCAAGGTAGAGAATAGAAGAAGTGGGAGGTGGGATAGGAGAGAGGGAAATGTAGTCAGTCTTTTACAATATATCTACTATGTTATTGTTTTGCATTAGCCACACATGTACAACCTATACCGAACTGCTTATCTTCCCAGTAAGGGTGGGTGACAAGGGAGGAAGGGAATGAATCTGGAATTCAAAGTTTGAAAATCAAATATATATGTATGTGTGTGTGTATATTATTAATACTATTTTACATGTAATTAGGAAATAAGATATACAGGCACTGGGACATAGAGATCCACTGGAAAAGTTGAAAGGGGTATGGGAGAAAATATGGGAGAGAGCAGATTGGGGGAGGGGATATCCTGTGGGACTGCTATTTTGGGGTGGTGGGTAGGGGAAAAACAGGGAGAAAATTTGTAGCTCAAAATCTGGCAGAAATAAATGCTGTAAATCAGAAGTCAATAAAGCATTTGAAAAATTAAAAAAATAAATAAATAAATGAGGAGTTTGAGCCAGGAGTATATTAAGGTCCCTTTCAACTCTAAATCTTTGATCCTATAAACTAATTGCAGCAGGGTCAGTACTAGAACCCATATTTCCTGACTCATAGTTCAGTCTTTCTGCCACACAACACTGCTAGAAATTAAGTTTCCTCTGTGAATTCAGGGTTGTCAGGGATGATTTGCTGTGATTCCAGATGGATTAAAAAAGCTAAGAGGTCATGTTCTTGTGACCTGAGGGCAAGACTAAAAACCTGATCAGTTGAGTTTTGTTCTCTTCTCTTCCTACATTACACCAGTTGTTGTTAGCTACAATAAAGAATATTGTTATTGCAAAAAAAAAAAAGAAAGAAAGAAACCTTGTGAGGGAAGATAGCATCTCTCATGTCAATGATGAAAATGTAGACCCTGATGAAAACAGTGCAAACAAGAATATTAGTTTTTTATCCATAGACTTCATTAAGATCAGGGAGTCATCCTTCAAACCCCAAGATTTTGGAGAAACCATTATTTATCATGTTATGGTGCTAGATATTGTTAGCAAGAGGCAATGTGGCATTCTGGATAGAAAGCTGGTCTTGGACTTAGGAAGATCTGAGTTCAGGTCCTACTTCTGACTACTATCTGGATAACCCTAGCCAAGTCACTAAACCTTCAGTGTTCTAGGCAACTTTCTAAGGTTATAATTGTACTGGTGGAAGGAGTTTCCTATCTGGAAGTTCCTTGTGCCAATAAATCCACAGGTCAAATCCCTATCATTACCCCTGTCTTGTTCAGAGCTGAGTACCTTCATCTATCTGTTTTTCTGAAAATATGCCCTTATCTCTAATCCAAGTATTTGCTTTCAGGTTGTGCCAGAGTCTCTGACCTTTTGAAAGGAATGGGATTCTCTTTCACCAAAGTTGAGAGTGCTGGAGACTGAGATAGGATTGTATTTTTTACTTTAACGAATGCTGTTTTGAGTTGCTTTAAGGAGGCTATTCCCAAGAAGACAAATGTGGAGACAATGGCTGACTGGTTTCTCTGTCTCAGACAGGTTCAGAAGTACCATGCAGGTGGGAAATTAGACTGGATTCCTTGTTAATCGACAGTTAGGCACATTCTCCTGCTGTTCAGTTACATACGTTAGAGCATTCTTGTGGTTGTTTGGATTTTTCATTATTATTATTGTCTCTAAGAGAGTAATGAAGGTTCTTATCAACCAAAGCCATGCTTACTTGAATGCAATGTGCTGCAAGCACTAGGAAATGTAAAAGGAGCTTATTGGTAAGGAAATGTGTTTTTGGCCATGTTGGAGAGAGTCACTTAACTTATAATTTTCAAGACCCGTGATTGTATGTAGTGTCATGTCTAGAAATGTTCTTAGCTTATGAGGACTCTTGGATAGCATTTGAGAAGCACGAAGAGTCAGCAAAAATTGCAAAGAGAGACACTGTCTTATACCAAAAAACAAGAGAATGAAAAAGCAATAGAGCAAAATGGACGGGCTGGCAGAAAGATCCTGCTAAGGTAGCAAGACAGAATGAGATCTAAAATTATGAGGGTAAAAGAAAAACAAAGAAAAGATGAAAAAGAAGGCTTTCTTTTTCCTTTTGGAAGGTATCTTTCTAATATGAGTAGACCCTTTGGTATGTGCTATGAAGGGGAGCTTTTTGTGAACAAATCCTAGATCTCTATATTCAGGAAGGAATTATAAAAATCTCTGAGTTGGAAGGGATCTCAGAATTCATCTAGTGATCAACAAATAACTGAACAGGAACTTCCTTTACAAATTTCTTGACAAGTATCCATTCCACCTTTGCTTCAAGACCTTCAGGAATGAGGAGCTCACTGCTTCCTAATTTGGAGAGCTCTAAGCATATCTCTAAGCATGGTACCTGCCATGGTGCAGGTGCTTAATAAATGCCTATTACTCATAATTGACTGACTAAATGTTCGTGAGTTTTTCATTACTTTAAACCCAAATCCACCTCTCCCTTACTTCCACTCATCTATCCAAATTATTTCTTATGGAAATGAGTATAAGTCTTATTTCTCTTTCTAATATGCACCCTTAAAATACTTGAAGATAGTTATCAATCCCACATAAGTCTCCTTTGTCTAAGCGGTATATCCTAGGCCACATCAAGGGTTTATAGTTCCCTGACCCTCTTGCTGTCCTTTACTTAGTTGCACTCCAGGCAGACAATACATCTTCTAAAAAGTGGCTTCAAGAACTGAACACAATTCTCCATTTTGGTTCTATTAGGTAAGAATAAAATAGGATTCTGACCACTCTTGTTCTGGCCATTGTACTTCTGTTCAGGTAAACTGGCTTTCCTTTAGCTTTGGGAGATGCTATGTTATGCTGTTGTGGACCCTTAAGTCTGGATCTACTGTGGTCTCTAGGTTATTTGTTAATGTACTTTTTCTAGCTATGTGTCCTACAATCTGTACTAGTGCGTTGACTTTTTGAACCCAAAACTAAGATTTTACTTTTGTCCTTGTAATACTTGGTTTTATTAGATTCAGTCTATCATTTACCCTTTGGTTTTCTTTTGGGATTTTGATTCAGCCACCCAGCATATTAAAATTCCTTCAAGTTTTTCATCATACAAAAATTTGATAAACAGGCAATTTATGCCTTCAAGCCACAAGATTTGAATAAAACCCCATTGGTCACAGGAGATTTCATGCTTTATCCAAGCATGAGAGTGAAATGGAAAATGAATACATCACTGAACCACAAGAAAAAGTTGTCCCTTTTGTCCATTTGAAAAGCATTTTCCTTTACCCTGCCAAGAAGGTTATGCAAAGGTGATTGATTGCTTAAAGAAAAGATTGGCACTATTTGTTACAACATTCTTTGATCTTTAAGAGATGTGTTAGAGTAAATGGTTAGATGGGGGAAGAATGAAATACTATAACACCTGATTCTTCTGTAGAGAGAAGAGACCAAAGTTAGGCAAAATATATAGAGTGTGGGACAGTTAAAAACTGACTGGAATGCATGTGGATAATGGGAACTAGGATTCTGTTTCTGGAATAAAAAAGGGATATTTCATCAAGATGAATCATGATATAGGGAATGGAGAATTCCTACTTTAGTTGGCTGGTAAATAGGATTGGCTAACAAACAAATAGATTAATAAATAAGGAAAAGGCTTAATTAAAGCATCTGATTTTATAGCATCACTATGTGTATAAAGGAAAGAGAAGAGGACTCAGAATAAGAAGAGCTGAGTTCAAATTCTAGAACTTCAGCAAATTTAATTCAACAAACAACAAATGTCTGTTGTGATATCCACTATATATTTGACACTGAGATAAAAAATAAAAAATAAAACAATTTATGTTCATAGAGAGTACATATTTTACTGGGGCTTTAACTTATTAGTTTTATGTGTGTGGGTAATTTGCTTAATTTCTATGAACCTTGGTTTTCTCATTTGTAAAATGGAGATAATCTGATCATAGATTTATTGACCTTAGACATCATCTTATCTAACTGCTCATTTTACAGGTAAGGAAACTAAGACCCAGAAAAGACGTGACCTGCTCAGAGTAGTAAATGTCAGAAGTAGCATTTGACCTTGAATTCTAAGACTATAAATATAATGTACTTTTCAGTGAAGATAATAATACTGACTCTAGCTCCCTCTTAGGGTTGTTGTTAGGAAAGTAAGTCACAAATTTGAAAATACAATATACATATTAGCTATTAATTAGAGAGGACAGACAATTTCTGTTGTTCAGTCATTTCAATTGTGTCTGACTCTTCATGACCCTATTTGCGATTTTCCTGGCAAAAATAATGGAGTGGTCTTCTATTTCTTTTCTGAGCTCATTTTACAAATGAGGAAACTGAACCAAACAGGGCTAAGAGACTTACTCAGGGTCACATAGCTAGTTAGTGTCTGAGGTGAAATTTTAATTCAGGTCTTTCTTATTCTAGGTTTGGAGATCTATCTATTTTTCCACATAACAGCCACAAGACAGATACAGACACTGCCATAAAAAAGAAAGAAAGAAAAAAAAAGAAGAGCCTTCTTCAGGCTTGAAATTCTACTGAAGGAGAACCAAACTTTCTCTTCCAATATATCTCTACTCTGGACCAATGTCACATTGAATTCCTCTAGAAAAAGAAAATGCAATGAACAATCATGTCATTGAGATAAGCCCAACCTAATTCATACACTAAAACAGAATCATAAAATAATTAACTATGGAAGGGGAAAAGTCACTATCTTGACAGTCTGATGATGCAGAGCTGGGTTCATGAAATGTGATATAGCTCCCCTGAAGGCTTTTTTCTAGTGCTCATAAAAATGACTAATTTAACATAGAACCAAATTGATGTTGGGGCTTCATTTTGCAGCAACCTACTGGGATCAGTTTTCCTGGAGTATTCTCATATCATCTTACAGAACCTTTTTGGGGTACTCTCTGATAACTATTCCCTAAGGTATGAAGTCCACATGGGTAGATTACTGAGAAGTGTGGGGAGATTGTTTGGGGAAAGAGCATGGTATGGTAGAAAAAGCATTGCACTTAAGGTAAAAATATCTGCATTCTAGACCTAACTTTGGAACTATCTTGTGACCATGATTCAATGGGAATTTGCTATGTTTATTACCACAAAAATTACAGTATATACTTTGGTGTCCATAAGATCTGTCTTTGATTTCCTGGAAATGTTTGCCTAGCAGTCAGATCTCTATGTCAGAGGATATGAACATTTTAATCACTTTCTTTCTCAATTATAAATTGCTTTCCAAAATGGATGTGTCGAATCACAGTGCTACCAATAGTGTTCTATTGTGTCTTTTTTGCCCTGCGGCCCCTAAAATATTAACTAAGGATAAACATTGAAAAGTGCATGATATTTCAGAATGGGAAATGGAGGGGGATGAGGATGCTTGAGAACATACTATATCAGTAATGGTGGAAGAAATTGGAGATGCTTAGCTTGGGGAAGAGAAGACATGGGATATGCACACATACAGATACATAGAGGGATATGTACATATATATATATATATATATATATATATATATATATATATTCTTAAGCTTTTCCTGGATTAAATTAAAATATTCTGCCTATGGACAGTGTTATCACATCAAATATCCCGAGTATTCATGATCCCTCTGTCAAATACTTATAAATTCACATAAACAAGTTCTTGCTGAACTTCTACAGTATTAATTCCTTAGAAAAGTAGATTATATTTGACTTTCCACTTTTATTTTATGGGGTAGAATGCATGGCATCCAAAGCTCACATTTCTCACCTGGCTAATGGTCTTTTCTGTAATAGTAAATTTATTCCCCTGGATTTTGTAAACATTTAAAGACTACTATACTGTGATAGTTAGCTGAAGTCCCACCCCTTTCATGGAAGCTACCTTGACTTTTCCAACCTGAATCTCCTTTCCTGAAGAAGGTGGATGGGTATTTCAGTGCCCTGTTGTTCTGAATGCATGGGGGTAGGAAAAAGTAAAGTTCAGGAGCCTCATAGGAGGAGAAATTCCATGCAGTGAGCAATATTTTTGGTAGTCACAGGCAGCTGAATAACAGCACTGAGGTCATGGACAAAGGACAGGACAGATGAGTAAGCCACAAAGGGAGAAGGACAGATCAGGAATTGGAAAAAAGGTGCAATGGCAAAGCCAAACAACTTGTCCCTCATTTTGTAAAGTTATTATTTGGGAGAGCCACTCTATCCATGGGACTTGATCCAGTAGTGGTTTCTCTGTGTTTATACCTAACTATGGTTATATATTTTGCTTAATAAAGTCTTATTCCTATGCTTAACCATGGTATGATCCTGGGTTTTCAAAGTCTATGGAATTGGAGTATAAGATCTAATAGGTACTACAAAGGTAGACAACCTACCTTAGGAGGCCAGGCGGTTGATATGCATCTACTGATGAAGAAACAATTTACATAAATTCAGAAAAAAAATGCCATCCAAGTTGGCCATGGGTTTCTTAATTTTTTTTTTACCTATAGCACCTCTCAAAGAAGTATTCTATTCCTTGGTGAAAGAAATATCTAATAACATTATAGATCTTTGAAGTATTAGGAAGCACATACTTTTGGAGTTAGAAGGCATCTGTATGATGATCCAGATCAACTTTCTTCATTTTACAGATGAGCAAATGGAAGTCCAGGGAAGTGAATTGACTGACCTGGCTCTAGGCAATTAGCAAGAAGAAGAATTAGGAGCAGGAGCTCAGGAGTCCTAATTCCCAGCCTAATAGCTTTTCTTCCACACTGCCTCTGGGAATATTTTGTTAAAAAATGAAACTTCTTAAATGAATAATGCAAGAAACTAGGGAATATGACTATAGATTAATCTGTTTTGAATAAATTCTCTTACTGAGGATGGAATGGTCGCTCTTGCCTGGGCCAACTATGAGCTCTGTGGGGACAAAACCTCTTTCTTAAGGGCATTGTGTCTCCCTTAGCTTCTAGCACAGTGCTCTGTACATAATTGGTGTTTGTTGAAATTATTACTTTGTTCTAAATAAATCAAAACCAATACTCAATTATCACAGCATGTTTGATCTGGAAGGAACATCCAATATACCCTCTCCACCCACTCTACTTGACTGATAAAGACATTGCAGCTAAGAAAAATGAAATGATTTGCTTAAGATCACACCAACTTGGAGGCAGCAGGACAAGGATTCCAACCCAGGCTTTCCACCTCCAAGTCCAGTAGGGACATAACAGTTATGTCAAAGAAACAACAAAGGACTTCAGCCAGGTAGAGAGAAGTCTATGGGTCATCACTGCAGACTGTGGGAGGAAAGTTGGACATAGAAGCTTCTGGGCTGGGGACTCTCAGGCTGTCTGTCCCTGGCCTGTGCTAAAATCCTCTTCCTGAGCTTCCACACAAGGTGTAGCTGTCCATAGGCCTCTGTATTTCATTGTTTCCCTGAGGGTCTTTGTCTGCTTGATTCTGTGACAGTAATAGTTGCAGTTCTGGGCCAAAATTCCATGGCGGGCCCACACATCTGAAAGCTGCATTTGATTTTTTGGCTGTCAGGGAGACTGCCTGGTGATGTCCAGCTCATCTGTTCCCGCTTCCCTCATCCAATGGGCCAAAGGAAGGAGTTGCATTGAAGCCTTTCCCAGTCATGTGTTGCTATTGTTTTCTTTGCAGATTCTTTTCATTGGCAGCTCATAGCCTTGAATAAGGAAATACTATTTCAGGAACAGAGAAGCTCTTTATGTGTGACATTGAGGAGGTCTTTCACTTCAATTTGGCCAGTGATGAGAATAGTGAAACGTATGGGTCATAAAACACCATGCCTGCATGTATTTCCTGCTTATGGACCCTAACCCTTTGTGCCAATCCATTGTGTTAATGTCAACACCTATATCTCTACTCTTTTTGCATTTCTGTTTGCAGCACACACCTGGTTCATGGAAGTATCTGGTGATAAAACGGTAGAGGAGTATGCAAACTAGGCCCTCTTCTGTGGCTCTGTCTCTCTTTCTGTGTGTGTGTGTGTGTGTGTGTGTGTGTGTGTGTGTGTGAGAGAGAGAGAGAGAGAGAGAGAGAGAGAGAGAGAGAGAGAGAGAG
>NW_027187313.1:3730900-3773394 GCF_028583685.1 Petaurus breviceps papuanus | reverse complement strand
GAGAGAGAGAGAGAGAGAGAGAGAGAGAGAGAGAGAGAGAGAGAGAGAGAGAGAGAGAGAGAGAGAGAGATTTGTTTTAGCATTAAAATCATAGGACCATAAATCTCAAGCTGGAAAGAATTTCAGAGGGCATGTAGTCTAACCCCCTCATTTTAGAGATGAGGATGTTGAGGCCCTGTGAGCTTAAATGAATTTCTCAGGTGTATACAGGTAGTAATCAAAAGGATTGAATGTGAATTGGATTTAAGTGAGTCAGAATTGCACAGTCATCAGCCTCACTCTCTCTTCCTGAGGCACTGAAGCCTGGCAAGATACAAGTCTGGACAACTGGTGATTTTCTGGAATGCAGTGGACGATTCTTGGCTTCTTTGATTTCTAACCAAACTCTAAGGGCTCCAGGGCACCTGCTCTAGAACAAATTGTTCTCACCACCCATTCTACCAGGGAAAGTTGTCACATGCTTGGGGTAGACATCCCCCTAACTCACTGATGATTAGAACCCTAATGGTGACCCTCAACCTGGTTTAGCTTGATTGCCTAGACAGTGTTACCTGGGTGTGTCCATTGTACATGCTACAGGTTTTTGGAGCCACAGGTGAGAATGGAGTGCCAAGTAGACACCAAAGGTAGGTGAGTAGCCTGGAAGGGGACTTAGCAAACCCTCCTATCAGACGTGCTAGTACCCACTGAATAACCCCCTTTCATATAACACAGAACAAGAAAGGAGAAGAAAAAAAAAACTAAATGCAACATAGTACCACTTTAACTGAATTCAGAACTTAAAATTTACCAATTGCCTGGATTAAAAAAATGATCACAGGGAGGCCAGGTAGCACAGTGAGTAAGAGCACTGGCTCCAGTGTCGGGATGACCTGGGGATCAAATCTGGGCTCAGATACTTACCACCACACCCAGAAATAACTGGCCGTGTAACCTTGAGTAAGTTACTTAACCCCAATTGCTTCAAAAAAAATGATCACACGATTATAGAATTAAGAACACAGGCTCCTAACACTGTATATATGTGCGTGTGGGCACACATGAATGTAGATATGGTTATAGATATAGATTTCATAATAGATACAAATGTAGATGTACATCTATATAGATAAATAAATAGGTACTTATATTTCAATATAATTGTTTTCCTTTGTAATCCTATGCATTTTATTTAATGTACTTAAAAATATTTTTTCATGAATGGGGCCCATAAGCTTCATCTATGGCCAAAGAGGTGAATTAGAAACCCTGATTTAGAGCTAGATGGACAACTGAAATAAATTAGAGCAGAGATACCAAACTAAAATAGAAAGACATCCCCATTGGTGACACAGTGACTTAGAAAACCACAAATTAGTATTATCTCCAGCTTCTTGTATTTTTATTTATTTTTGTCAAACATTTCCCAATTACATTTTTTGGTTTTTTACATTTTAATTTTTAAAAATGAATTTTAAGTTTATTTTTAGTTTGTAGCATTCATTTCCACATGAATTTGAGTCACAAAATTTCTCCCCATCTGCCCCTACCCACCATCCCAAAACAGCGATCCCACTGAATACCCCCTCCCCCAATCTATTCTCTCCTATATCCTCCCCCATTCCCCCTCCAACTTTCCAATAGGGCAAGATGGATCTCCATATCCCAGTGCCTGTATATCTTATTTTCCAGTTGCATGTAAATAACACCACCGCCACTAATAATAATAATAATAATAATAATAATTTTTAAACATTTTATTTTAAAACTTTGAATTCCAGATTCTTTCCCTCCTTCCCTCATCACTCACCCTTACTGGGAATATAAGCAATTCAATATAGGTTGTACATGTATATTTCCACAAAATATTTCCATAGTGTGGAAGACTGACTATATTTCCCTCCATCCTATTCTGCCCCCACTTATTCTATTTTCTACTTTGACCCTGTCCCTTTTCAAAAGTGTGTGCTTCTTACTACCCTCCTCCCTGCCCCCAATCTGCCATCCCTTCCATCATCCTCCTTCTTATCCCTTTCCCCCCTACTTTCCTGTAGGGTAAGGTGCCTAATTTAGTGTGTATGTTATTTCCTCCTTAAGCCAAATTCAATGAGAGTAAAGTTGACCCATTCCCTTTTGCCTTCCTGTTATTTCCCTCCATTGTAACAGTTTTCCCTTGCCTCTTTTATATGAGATAATTTATCCTATTCTGACTCTCCCTATCTCCTCTCATTATATTCCCCTCTTACCTCTTAATTTTATTTTTAAAATGTTCATCCCTTCCTATTAAATTGATCCTGTGTCCTCTGTCTATGTATACCTTTACATATACATACACACACTCATATATATATATACATATGTACATATACCCTCCTATATAGACACATATATATGTATACATATACACACACATTTATATTCCCTTCAACTATCCTCATACTGAGAAAAATTTCATAAGTTACATTTATTGTTTTTCCATGTAGGAATGGTAAATAGTTCAACTTTGATAAGTTCCTTATAATTTCTTTTCCCTTGTTTTACCTTCTCATTCTTCTTTTGCTTTATGTATTTGATTGTCAAATTTTCTATTCAAGTCTGTTTTCTTTTCATCAAGAATGCTTGAAACTCCTTTATTTCATTGAATGATGATATTTTCCCCATAGCATTATACTCAGTTTTGATGGGTAGGTGATTCTTGGATTTAATCCCAGCTCCTTTGACCTCCGGAATATCATATCCCACGCCCTTCAATTCCTTAATGTAGAAGCTGCTAGATCTTGTGTTATCTTGATTGTGTTTCCACAATATTCAAATTGTTTCTTCCTAGCTGCTTGTAATATTCTCTCCTTAATCTTGGAATTCCAGACCTGTCTATAATATTCCTAGGAGTTTTCTTTCAGGGATCTTTTTCAGGAGGTGATTGGTGGATTGTTTCAACCTCTATTTTGCCCTCTGGTTCTAAAACATCAGAGCAGTTTTCTTTGAGAACTTCCTGGAGGATGATTTCTAGGTTCTTTCTTTAATCATGGCTTTCAGGTAGTCCAATAATTTTAAAATTATCTCTCCTGGGTCTATTTTCCAGGTGATTGGTTTTTCCCATGAGATATTTCACATTGCCTTCTATTCTTTCATTTGTTTGGATCTGTTTAACAGCAGCTTGTTTTCTCATAAAGTCACTAGCTTCCATTTGCTCCAATCTTATTCTGAAGCAATGATTCTCCTCATTGAGCTTTTGAGATTCTTTTTCCATCTGGCAAATTGAGCTTTTTTAAGGCATTCTTCTCCTCATTGTCTTTTTGAGCCTCCTTTGCCAATTGAGTTAATCTATTTTTTAAGCTGTGATTTTCCTCAGTCAGGCTGTTGACTCTCATTTCATAATTTTCTTGCATTGTTCTCATTTCTCTTCCCAATTTTTCCTCCACTTCTCTTATCTGCTTCTTAAGGTCCTCTATGGCCTGTAACCAGATCATATTTTGCTTTGAAGCTTTTGGTGCAGGAGTTCTGATTTCACTGTCTTCCTCCTGTTCCACACTTTGCTCCTTTTTGTCCCCCAAAGAGGAGTCTAATGTTGGATTCTTCTGGTTGCTTTGCTTCCTTTGGCTGGTCATGTTGCCCCTCAGTCACTTGACCCCTGGACTTTTTGCCACAGTAGGACTCTGCCACCAGACAGGGGAGCTTTTGTCCCAAATGCTGGGGTTTTCTCAGCTGCCAGAGGTATTAGATGAGTGCCCTCTCTGAGGTCTCCACACTCTCTGGCAAGCTGGACACACACCCCAGGACCTCCACCCTAGATGGCAATCCAGATCCAAGCAGGTTAAAGCAAAAGCGATTACCCCTCAGACTGGTGGTGGTCCCCCTACACTCTGCAGGCCAGGAGCGCAAGCTGCCACATGGGGCTGTCTGGCTGTGCTGGCTCAGCAGGTGGCTCAGCAGCTTCTAGCCCTGGGGCAAAAGCCACACACTCCCACTTACTGGGTCCCAAAGTCCAGACTGCACTGACCTCTCACGTTGTCCTTCACATCTATGTGTTGATAAATCTGGAAAAGGCCACAGCTGCTGCTGATCTGGAGTACCTCTGGCTAAAGCTTCGGTGTGGGTCTGGGCTTGGCTCCCAGAGCGCTGCATTGGCCGCTTGCTGCCAGCCTGCCAGGCTGTCCTCAGTGGGAGGTTAGCTTCTCTGTGTCATTTTGTGGATTCTGCAGCTCCAAAGTTTGTTCACAGTCCCCTTTTTCCATGGATTGGGGAAAGTGGAAGCCGGAGCAGCAGGGAGGTCCTCCTTCTCTCCGCCATCTTGACTCTGCCCCCCCTTCCCCAGATGTTTATATTCTTCACCTTCTTTCATTAGAACTCTGAGCTACTTTTTTCTAATATATAGGATCATACTAACATAGATTCAGAGCTGGAAAGAACCTTAGATTTCATATAGTTCAATGCCCCTCCTTTTATCAAGAAGAAGACTGAGGCCTAGAGAAATGGAGTGACTTATTCAAGGTCACTTCAATATTCACTGGATACTCCAGTATTCATAAGAATATCCTTCTACTTAAACCAAAACAAAAGCTACCTTTCAGGCACTGGAGACAAGTCGCTTGTTTTGGGGGTTTCCAAAACAATCCAAAAGAGTACTTCCTTTCCTTGTTCCTTGCCTGTAACATGTGAGAAAGACTATAGGAAGCTGAAGAAATGTGAGCATGTCTAACCAATATCTCTCTCATGGTAACAGACAACTGTAAATCTTGACTGATGAATAAAATAAATCAAGCTCATTTCCACTGATTTCTGTAAATTGGCTTTCTTTATGATCTCTGGTTTTGAAAATTATTACAGTGCTGTTTATGTGATTCATAACTTTAATGTTAGCTTCTGAAAAATGTAGGACAACATCAAGAAATTGAAGATGTATGCTCCTATTCTTACATCAAATAAATTTGAGACTTTAGTCATATTCACTGAAAGTCAATCATGCTGGAAAAACGCATGTACAGACTTCTTCCTCTGTCCTGCTTTGGGTCCTATGCCATGAAACTAGCTCAACTTGAGCATATCTATAACAAGGGTTTTTAATTACAGAAAGGGTTATATCATGGAGTAGATGGTGATCAGGTGGTATTGTTTTTAACTCTCTATATCTCTTGTGAAGAAACAGCATAAGTGAACAGAAAAATGTGGGATTTGAATAAAGTGCAAGGATGACCTTCCTGGAAACTTGATCTCTTAAAAAAAAATGGGTTGTAGAGGGGAGGTAATGGAGGATTCTTTCTTGGAGGTTTTACAATTTAGTCTAGAATGGTTTGGGTGAAGTCCTACCTAAGCTTAGAAGAGTAGGAGGAACTGATAAGGAATGACCCTTTATGATCTCAAATGTCAGCTGATTCATTTAAATAAGGACATAGTAGAAAGAACCCTGGACTAGTAATTAAAGGCTTCTGTTTTAGTCTGGGTTCAGTATCCATCTCATATGTGACTTAAAAAAATATTTTATACTCCCTAGGTTTCCTCTTTCCTATCAGTTAAATGGAGACAATAATACCTATCTTATCTAACTGTGGGTGGGTTGTGGCAGTGAAAAGAGATAATCTATGCGAAAATGCTTTTGAAAAAAATGCAAAAGCACTAAATAAGCAACAAGACATAATTAAATACCACTTCTCAGATTGATGAGCAAAGCATCTGTTATTCCCCACCTTCTTCCTGTCTGAGCATGGATCATAGCTCACAGAGTCAAAAGATCTCAGAGTTAGAAGGTACATTAGTGGTCATCTAGTCCAACCCATAGCTGGAAAATATTGCCTTCTACCACCCCCTTAGCTGGTACTTATCTAGTCTCTTCCTGAAGAGCTTTAGTGTGGCTAAGCCCAACATCTGGGACAGGTTGCATAAACCACCATTTTAAAAATGTTTGGCCTTGTAAAGAGAAATAGAAAACCCAAGATGACTGTCTAGCTTATGAGACAAGAATTACATGAATCAAGTAGGACAAAAAAAAAGAGATGGTGGAAGTATATGTTTTCACATGTTTGTGTATGCAGTTGTATCTATGTATGTGCATAAATACATGTACACTTACATATATGTATAATGTCTCTGTGTACACATATCTGTGCAAACATACGCACATATGCACACACCCAGTTAGATACACAAAACACGCACTGTTAGCTACCTCCCCAAATTGGCATTTGGAGTTTTGCAGTTTGAGTACATAGAAGGATGATAATTTTCAGGTTTTAGTGTAACCCATGAGGTTGCATTCTAAAACTACAGTTCACAAACATAAACTTGTAGATTTGTCTTAGTCAAACAGTAGGCACCATGAACTCAAAGCAAAAACATTTACTAAGATGGAATATTTAGAAAAGTAGTTTACAAAATATTCCCTATCCCCCGAACCAGGGGCGCAAAACCCAAGAAATTGTGGATGTTCCCCTTATTGGCCACGATGAACAATATCCTTGGGAATCTTGTGTGGGCACAGAATTAGACAGAATTCGTGATAGTGAACCACAGGTGGGGAACACATGTGGCCAAGGTCACTCTAAAGCTGTTGAGTCAGAATGTCCTTTTTCTCCTTATGGAATCTTCATTCTTCTTTCCCCTTGGAATACCTTTTCTTCAAGTTAAGTTGCTCAACTAGCCTCTCAGGGTCTATACTTCTCTTCAGTACAATTCTGATTTGAAGGTCTGTGATTTTATGCACATATGCACAGACATATCCATCTATCTGTACATATATATTTATATATGCATGCATATACACATACACACTTATATTTGAGTGAGGGAGGGCTGTGCATTCAAATCAAAGTCAACTGGAAGTCATATCATAATCCCTGATGCCATGGTCCTCCTCAAAAACAAAGGACAAGGGACGGCTAGGTGGTGCAGTGAATAGAGCACTGGCCCTGGAGTCAGGAGGACCTGAGTTCAAATCTGCCTTCAGACACTTAACACAAAAACTAGCCATGTGACCTTGGGCAAGTCACTTAACCCCAATTGCCCTCCAAAAAGCAAACAAACAAAGAAACAAAAGGACAAACACAACCTGTGAGTAGACAGAGATGCCTGAATGCAGACCTAGCTAGTTGGGTAACTCAACTTGTCCTTTCCCCCTCCCCCTTCTCCTCTCCAAAGGAAGGTAAATTTTGATGGCCAGAAGCTGCCCACCTAACTTGGGGTTTACTGGCTAGATTTCTTCCTCCCTCCCTCTTTCCCTTCCTCCCTCCCTCTTTCCCTTCCTCCCTCCCTCTTTCCCTTCCTCCCTTCCTTCCTCCTTTCCTCCCTCTTTTCCTTCCTTCCTCCCTTCCTTCCTCCTTCCTTCCCTCCCTCCTTCCTTCCTTCCCTCCCTCCCTCCCTACTGCCTCCCTCCCTACTCCCTCCCTTCCTACTCCCTCCCTACTTCCTTCCTTCCTTCCTTCCTTCCTTCCTTTCTCTTTCTTTCACAAAACCTTACACCCAGTTCACTCTGAAGCTTATAGATTGAACTACAATAGGTCCCTGCCCAAGCTCTACTTAATAACTGTATTTTGGACCCTCCTGGCTTTGAGTGAACCTCAGTGGTAACTGTTTCTCTTCAGAACACTAACCCTGAGGGTCTTCCCCTCCCAGCTTGATTTTTTTCCTTTTTTTTCTAATTAAAGGGGTCATCCCTTGACTAACTTCTTTAAGTGGCCTATTCACTGAATGGGCATTGCCTCACTCACACGAAAAGGCCTTAGCTTAAAAGTGCCAAGGTCTCCCATTGCATCCTGGGTCATCAAGTCATTCTGATGAATGTCAGGTAACTGGATCCAGATGACTCTGGAGGAGAAAGTGAGGCTGGTAACCTTGCACAGTTCTCCCTCACTCAAATTATAGTCAACTGCAAGTCATGTCATCATTTCCCCGATTCCACGGTCCTCTTTGAAAACTAAGGATAAACATAACACACTTATATCTATGCTATAAATACATATATATGCATATGTGCACACCTACATGTATACATATGTCCAATATATATTTTTATATATATTCACAGATATATGTCTCTATATGCTAGGCTCTACAATACAGACTACATTAGTATGACTGAATTTCTACTATATTTTTTTCTTTGCAATTAAAGCATACCACCTCAATCAGTCTCACAACTCTGCTTAGCACCAATTAGCATAGTATGCATGCTACCAGATTGACAAGATCCTCAATAGTTTTCTCATGAAAAAAAATGAAAAGCAGAAGTAAGAACAGTATGGTTTGAGAAGGTGACCTAGACTTCCCAGCAGGAATTTTGTAGGGGACTCATTTAGATCAGAAAAGTCAAGCACTGCAGCAAATGAAACCCACAGAATTTCCTTGGACATTTTGATGGTTTTCTTTCTTTTTTAATGCCCAATGAGATCTCTCTGAACATGGTCACAGGGTTATGCTTGCATGCTCCCTACTAACAAGGGGATTTAGGCAGGGGTGTAGGTGTGTAGGGGTGTGTGTGTGTGTGTATGTGTGTGTGTGTGTGTGTGCGTGTTTGTGTGTGTTTGTGCGCATGCTGGGGCTAAGTGCAGCCACTGGATGTCAAAAGAAGGGGACACAGATCTAATCTCAACTGCTCTTCAATATACATTACATCAATATTAAGCAGACATAATTGGTGCCTTTGGGATCGCAGGTTTTCTTGAATTCTTGAGGAAGTCCTAATGATTAATGGATGTCAGTGGCATCGTTAGACTGGTGCAGACATAGCAGCAGCTCTCTGAGACCACACAGCACCCAACTGGAAACCATTAATTATTCTTTTTTATTTCAGGAAAGCACAGCTAGGTGGGAAAAGGAGCTCCCTAAACCCAAATCTACCATGGACAACGGCAAAAGATATGGAAGTATTGTCCTAAAAAAGGGAACTGGGGTTGTGGGAGCTGTTTTTGAAGTCACCCACATATTTACCCTAAATGTTAAGCAGGAATAGAAGGCTAAACTTGCCTTCAATCTGTGAGTTACTTTTAAAGTCCTCAGTACCAGACAGCTATTCACTTATAAAGTCAAGGAATGCATCAGATACTTAGGCTGTAGTCCCTGGTTCCTTACTGGGTCACTAAAGCATAAATTCCTCCAAATTTTTGTAAGGACTAGGCTTGGCCATTAACAAAACTACTCTTCCCTTCCTCAAACCTATCTTTACTCGCACACACACACACACACACACACACACACACACACACACACACACACAGAAAGGGGGAGAAAGAAAGACATAGAGAGAGAGAAATTGGGTTACTGAGCTCCCTTCCTAATAGGAACTCCAACAAACATTAGAATTGGCAGCCTGAGGGAAATAATTGGTTTGAACCTCTACTAGAAGAATAAAAAAACAAACAAAAAACCCCAAAAAACTCCCTACAGATTCATCACTTCAGTCAACAAGCATTTATTAAACTCCTGCTGTGTGCTAAAGACTGGGCTATGGATTGTGGATACAAAGATAGAAATGAAACAGTCCTCGTCCTCAGGCAGTTTCCATTCTTTTGGGGGAAAGATGGACACACACAAAAATTAAACATAAAATATATGCGAAGTATATACAAGATAATATCCAGGGAAATGGGCACTATCCCTTATGAAGATGAGGAGAGGTTTCACTTTGGCCTTTGAACCAAGTTCTAATTCAGCATCAAACACTTATTAATTTGTAACCCTAAACAAGTCACCTAACTTATGTCTACCTCAGTTTTATCTTCAGTAAAATGGGAATAATAATGGAAACTTCCAGGGTTTTTTTGAGGGTAAAATAAATATTTGAAAATGCTTTGCCAAACTATAGAAATGCTAGTTATTATTGTTGATACTTCCATGCTTCTTGAAGGCAAAGGGTCTTTCTCTTTGTTATTTATATCTCTAGCATTCAGCATAATCCCTGGATCATAAACAGTGCTTGTTAATTAATTTATTTATTGATTGATAAGTTTCCTAGGAAGTGTCCCTTCAGTTGAGTTTTGAAAGAAACTAGGTATTCTATGAGGCAGAAGTAAGGGGAGAATGCTACTCAAGCATGACGGGCACACTATACAAAGGGGCAGAGGCAACAGGTAGAACGACTCATATGAGATCAGTTTGAACGGAAGCAGAAGATTGGCTGGGGTTAGTGGCCCAGGCCTGTCAGCCCTGCTACAGGAGAGACTGAGGCTGGTGGATTGCTTGAGCTCACAAGTTCCAAGCTGCAGTGATGAGGCCATTCTGTTATCCTAAGTTTGGCATCAATATGATGAGTCCCTAGGAGTGAGGGGGAGTGTACAGAAATCTACCAAGTTACCTAAGGAAGCATGAAAGAAACCAGGCAGGACAGGGAGCATGGAAAAAAAAAAAAACTGCCATGCCAATTATCAGTGGGTTTAGACCTCTGAATGGCTGCTGCACTTCCAGAGATAGGGAGGCCCACTCCCACAAAACCAAACAAAGCACAGTGTTACACCGTGAAGTTGGAAAGGTAGGCTGAAAATAGGTTGTTAAGGACTTGGAATGAAAAAACAGGAATTTGTATTTTCTCTTAGGCTCAAGGGGGAACTATCAGAGTTTCTTGAGCAGAGGAGGAATCAAATTGGATCTAACCCTCCTCAAAAGACTGGAAAAAAATTGGGACAATGGAAAAATGAAGGTTTATTAAGGACTTACATTCTAGTCCCATATATTAAAGGAAGGGAAAGGGCTTTGGGAGATATATCATCACAGAAGTGGGAAGAAGTTTGAAAAATAGAAAATTCATAATCTTTCCAGCAAACAATGGTTGGGCTGTGGAAAGGAGTGGAAATGAATGGGAAATGGAGCAGATGATAAAAGTAGAGGAAAAAAGGAAAAGAGCCCCCCTGTGGCTTTATGGGAAACAATACAGGAAGGGTAAGAAGGAATAAAAGTGATAAATGCACATTCTAGCCTCAATCAACTGAGATGTTGGTAAATGGGCAGTCGTGCTATTCTTCTTTATTGAAATGTAAGTTTCTTACTAGTAGCAATTGTTTCATTCTTTTTACTTGTATCTAGCATAGTGCTGTACACAAATATACTTGTTGACTGATTGACAGTCAACTCTGCACATGAGCTGACTTAGTAGACTGAAGAAAAGTTTAGCCTTCTATTGCTGCTTAACATTTAGGGCAAAAATGTGGGTGACTTAAAAACAGCTCCCACAACCCCAGTTCCTTTCTTAGGACAATACTGCCATATCTTTTGCCCTCATTCTTGATGGATTTGGGTTTAGGGAACTCCTTTTTTCCCACCTAGCTGTGCTTTCCTGAAATAACCTCCAACCAAGAAAAGAAAATTCAATTAAGCTCAACAGCTACTTTCTGATCACCTACTATGCACCTAGCACAGAAGAAATAGAAGAAATAGTTCTTCCTCTTGCCATACTCCATCTGAATCAAACTAGGGATGATGGTACAGACTATCTCACGAAGTTCCTCTCTAACAGAGACTATAAATTGTCTACCACAAATGAGAAAGAAATTATGCAGTAACATCAAGGAGCATTGGACAATACCTTTGGAGATGGTAGGGTATCTGGAGGTTTGGAGGTCTGTGAATTCTGCCCTCTCATTTTACAGATGAAATGATTGAATCCCAGATAGATAAAATGACTTCTCCAATGTCACTAAGACAGCAGAACAAAGATTTAAATTCAGTCTTCTGATTCCAAATGCTGAATGCTTTCCCCTGTACCATGTTGCCTCCAAAAAGCCATGCGCTGTGTCCACTTTTTTTTTCTGAAACTCCCTAGTGCTCAAGTTATTTTCATTGGTAGCAAGAGGTTCAGGTGTACAAAAGTTCTTCCAATCACCTTTTTAAAGCTGTGGACTCCAGGAGTAGCACTAAAACTACCTCCAACTCATTCATGAATTGTGACTGACATTTTTTTTTTAAGCAATCGGGGTTAAGTAACTTGCTCAAGGTTACACGGCCAGTTATTTCTGGGTGTGGTACTAAGTATCTGAGCCCGATTTGATCCCCAGGTCATCTCGACGCTGGAGCCGGTGCTCTTACTCACTGAGCCACCTGGCCGCCCCTAACTTTGACATTCTTAAGCATCTGTATACCAACATTTCATCATCTGGTAGGTATTATTATATGCTCAGGCATGAATTCCGGGTCACTAGAGGACATTATAGTCTCCCATTCAATGAAAATCATTTTCACTGACACACTGGGATGCATGATTCTATCTTAGTTTTCCTATCTTCTAGAAAATGTGAATCCTAAAGCCAGGTGATACAGCTAGGCCTTCCACTGACCAATGAAAATGTTTTTAAGTGAACTGGTTTTTTGTTTGTTTCTTTGTCAAAAAGTACAATGGTTGCCAATTCAAGATGAGATCAGCCTGGTTTTATTTACTTTGTTTTGTTATTTGGGTTTATTTTATTTTATTTCATTTCATTTCTTTTTTTTTTGTTAGTTGACTCAGGAATTTAAAAAACCTCTAATGATGGCAATGGTAAGAAGTCTAAATATGCTAGCTATAAATATGCTCAAATTTCTGCAATACATCTTTAAGTCTCTAGTTGAATTTTTTTTAATTTAAAAAATTCCCTTTTTTAATGGACCTGTAATTTCATCCAAGCAGGAAATTTCTAGTGAAACAACTCCTACTAGTTCAAGTTTGCTGACTAATTCAAGTCAGCAAATATTTATGAAGAACCTACAATAGTGACAGATATTATAAGTGATGGGGATCCAAAGGCAAAAGACAGCCTCTGCTTTCAAGGAGCTGACAGTCTAATGGGGAAGAAAACATGGAAACAATGACATGAAAACAAACTATATGCAGGATAAATTGGAGATAATCAACAGAAGGAAGGAATTAGCATTGAGTTGTATTAGGTCTGCTCTTGCAACTCTTAACCTTCTCAAGTAACTGGCACTAAAGAAGTTAAGTTACTGGTACAGTCACATTACAAGTATGTGTCAAATATGAAAATGAAACTCAGATTTTTCTGGCTCTGACATTTCCCTCCCCCAAACTTTATTTTAAATAGTCACTCCAAATATTTTATGATATATTACAAGTTGCTTGTTTCTCTGAAGGACATTCTGCTTTGCAAAAGAAAACTGTTAGGTAAATATGGAAAAGGGATATGGGTAGGGCCAAGTAAGTAGTCATATTATTTACATGTATATTTGTCATGACGCCAACCCTCACTCTTCCTCTGTATCTGGGCTAAGGTTCGTTTAGTCACCTCAACCAGTGTGGTTTCCAAGAGGGCGAAGTTATAAGGGCACCTCTCACTCAAAGATTCCCAAGGATTGCTGTGAGGTGGGGGAAGGGTCTTACTACTCACAAGTGTAGCTTCTGAGTCCATGACATCTTCTTTCCTATTAAACAATCAGCCAAGATGACAGTATTAACACTTAATAATGAAACATTTATTAAAAAGAAGGTAAAAGTGATAGTAATCACAATATAATGATCAACCTGCAATCTTGGGTCAAACTTCTGCCAATGCACTTTTTCCTCGGGGAAGATCAGACACACATTTCTTCACATAATCGTGAAGCACATGAGTAGAAAAATCTGCATGTTCTACCTAAGCAACTCCCATTTCTGTACTGTAGGTCTAGATGTTTTTGGTTTCTTTAGGGAATAGTAGGTAACACAGATGACATTCTGGACAGAATCATTTCTCCTCTATACATTTTTATTACTCTGCTGGGCAAAGTTTCTTCTCTACTACTCTCATGCTGATGAAACAATTAGTACTACTAGTACTAAGGGATGTGGAAAGAGAAGAACTTTACCTTGTTCTTTAAGAAAGCAACAGGCTTAAGCCTGGGATCTACAAATCTCCTTGGGTCTGTTCTCTTAGCTGGATGATGAGAAAATTTTGCATTCTTTCAGTGAAAAGCAGTCCACTTAGCTTGGGATCTGTAAAACTATGGAGGCCTGACATGTGTCCTTTGAGGGAGTCCCCCTCAAAAGCCATAGAAGGCAGTGTAGAGCAAACTAGGCAAGTTCTGAGGGATTCCCTCTTTCTCAAGTTATAGATGGCAATAGAGAACAAGGTATCTTTTCTCCAGCTAGTTCTTTACTGAGCAGAGGGTTCATGTTTTTTTTTCTTTTTTCCATTCAGCTTCCAGCACCAGAAGTCTCTTCTAATCAGATCAGCTCCCTGCATCAACTATAGAGTCAATGTATTTCTAGTCAGCTAGATTCTGCTTCTGCCAGTTCCTCAACTCTATTGGCTTCTGTGTTCTCTATTCTGACTTCTGATGTCTTGGATTTTGTTGTTGTTGGCTTAACTTCTGGCTTCTTAAGCTGTGGCTTCTCATTACTTCTCCTGCCTAAAATTGGGGCCATTTATTATGTAGTAAACCACCTCTACCTTAGTTTCAGATACAAAAAATCCACATTTCTGACAGATATAACATGAATAGTTAATATACAATTTCCCCATAGTCCCAAGTTCTTTGATTCATAGTTTCCCCAAAATAAACTCTAAAGACCTGAGAAGAGGTATATTTAAATTAGTTCCTAGGAAACAATGCACTGTAACCACCTTAATTTTTTTTTCCCTCAAGACAATTTTTTCCTCTCAGATTCTCAGAATGTTATATTTCTCCTTTGACTAATTTTCCCTATGTTTCCCTCACAAAGGTCCCTTTTCTCCCCTTTAAGTAAATAAAATGTTCACATTAGGAAGGGCTACTGTGTAAATTATGTAATCTGAAAAGTATTTTTTTATCTTCTGCTTTAATTTTTTCTTTGGTTGGAAATTGTCAGAGCTATAAAACTTTATTTCCATCTCTCCCTGCTTCCCCCCCCCCAAAAGAGGTTAAGAATGCTTTTAGAATTTCATTGGGAATTCAGTAAGATTAGTGCTAGAACTTATTTGGGAGATGAGTGAGAAGCTTTATCTTGTGAACTGATTGAAGATAGGTTCAATTAAAAGTATGCAAATTAAAAGAAAATGTGTATATTTATATATACTGTATGTATATACCTTTAAGTGTGTGCCTGTATGTGCACATGCGTGTGTGTATGTATACACATACATACACACCACAAGCAATACATGCTTCTTTGGATAGTGTAGCAGGAAGAGATCTTGAGCCAATCACTTAATCCTCTGGTGTTGGTTTTCTTATCTCAAAAATGAGGATGAAGATAATATTTGTAGGCTTCTTACTTCATAGGATTGGTGGAAGGAAATTGTTTTGCAAACCTTAAAGCCTGATATAAATGTGAGATCATTTGTGTGTGTGGGGGGCAGGTACTAGACCTATGATTCCATTGGTATATATAACACTGAATAAGGAAATGCATTACCAATGCAGAGGCATACCTTCTCAATAATTTCTATTTTCAGTGAGTTGCCCAGGTCACTAAGAGATGAAGGGATGCACCCAGTACTCATGGTCACACAGTCAGAGCGGTGTATGGGTTGTTCAGAGAGGATGAGCACTTCTGAGATAAAGGCTTGCCATACCCTTTTCGGGGCTGCTCATTCACCGTTGGTGTCCACCTATCATCCAACTCTTGCCTAGGTTTCCAACAAACTGTGGCATGCGCAGCAATTCTACTTTGGTAAAAACCATCTTGACACACCAGCTAAATCAGGCTGAGAGTAACCAACAGGCCTCAGACCTATAGGTGAGGGAGAAGGATATCCACCCCAAGCATATGAAGTCTTCCCCTAGAAGAATGGGTGGATGAAAACAATTTGTTCCAAAGACCATGAAGGTTGCTGAAGTAGGGCTTAGAGCTTGGTCAGACATCAAAGATGCCAAGGTCATTCATCTGCTGCATCCTGGACCATCGCCAGTAATCCTGACTTTCGTCTTGCCACTGGATTCCAATGACTCTGGAAGAGAAAGTGAGGCTGGCTATTTTGTGTAGCTCTCCATTTAAATCCAATTTATGTCACAGTCAAGACTCCATGATGCCATTGGTCATTCTCTTCAAAATGAACAAAAACAACATGTTTTGGAAGAAGGACTTGACCCCCACATCTTCCTGACCTCCCGGTCAATTTTCTATTCCACTTTGCCTTGCTGAGTTATTATTATTGCTAAATTGAGGGGCAACATTACATAAAGAAGAGCTAGGAAGACCAGGTTCAAGTATGGCCTTTGACACACATTAGCTGTGGGACTCTGGGAAAGTCTGTTCACCTTTCAAAGGTGTATGCAAATCTTTAGGAAGCTAAGGTGTAGCAGAGTTACAGATGTTATCAATCTGTCTGAGTTCAGGTAGTTCATGACACTGATGAAATTTAGGTTCAGACCTAAATGCACTACCCATATAAAAAGCTGTTATTGTATAGGTGACAGATTAAAGGAATTTACTGAATGACTGTAAGGGAGAATGACTGAACAGGGTGAAATAATGAAACTTCAGGTTGATCATAAGAGGAAGGGATAAGAGAAAATGGATAAATGTTCACTTTGTGGTGATCCAACTGTCAAATACTTGGCTAGGGAGAGAATAAGAGAGAAAGGTTTGGATTTCTGAAAATGAAAGGATCAGAAGAAATCATAGATGGTGGGGGCTGGGAGCTGAGGTTAATATACACCCATCTAGGTCAGTCTTCAGTTTCCTGACACTTTCTAAGTATGAAGGTTGTTAAATATGTTCCATTCCTGAAATTGTCGGGACAGCTCCCTGCCTGACTCGCATTAACCCCCATGCACCTTTGCCAGAAACATGAGCTCATTTCATTCAAGTCTGTCCACACTCCCAGCAAGCACGATGAAACTTTATGAGGCTTGTTACAAGCAATTTACATGGGAAACTAAAAAGGAGATGCAGAAAGGGGGAGGGAAAGAGGGGAGAAAGGCAAGGATGACTGCCAGGAAAGGGGAATGGGTGGGGGAGGGTTGAGTTGTGCAGGCTGGACTTGGAAGGAGTCAGGGCCCATCACTGGGCAGCTGGCAGCTCTGCCCTCCAGGGCCCACTTTCCAATGTGATGACTTGAGTGTTCACACCTGCACTGGCAGCGACTGAAGCCCTCCCTTTGCAGAGTTAATGGAGCGGGCAGGGCCCAAGAATGCTTTTGGCCACAGAAATAATTGCTCTCTACTAGGGCCCCGCCTTTTTCTCAGACCTAGCAGTTTGTTCTTAAGCATTCCATATACATTCATCTGCTTCTCCTTTGCTTCCTCCCAACCCTCATTCATTAAAGGGGAAAGTGTATCTCTGGGGAAAAGTGTCTTAACTTGGGGTCCATGGTCAAAGATTTTTTTGGAGGGGATAGGGAATTTGGATAAGGAAAATCAGTACAATTGGTTTCCTTTAAAATCTTAGTTATTTTATTTTATACATTTAAGAATTATTCTGAGAAGGGATATATAAACTTCACCAGTCTGCCAAAGGCATCTATGACAAAAACATATGAACACCTGCTCTAGAGCATATGACAACAGAAAAGACACATGACTTATGGGATGTGGTTAATGAATGTGTGATGATTGATGGACAGACTCCAATAATTTCTCTATAACTTTCATTAAATATCTTTCTTCCTGTACCCTCAAAACATCCACAGATTTGCACAACATTTAAGATTTATAATATTTTCTTTAAAAAGCCTGGGGAGAGGGGTGGCTAGGTGGCACAGTGAAAAGAGCACTGGCCCTGGAGTCAGGAGGACCTGAGTTCAAATCTGGACTCAGACACTTAACACTTACTAGCCATGTGACCTTGGTGTAGTGGGAATGCAAATTTGGAAGATCTTCCCTGCCCCTAGGCTAAAATGCACCTGAAGCCTGGGGAGGGAGGCTTGTTTTTCAGTAGATACTTCTTGATTGGCCAGTGGGTCAATAAGGTTGTTACATTCTCTGAGCCAGGAGAAGGCTATATAAGCCCTGATGTGTAGCTTTGTTTTGGGACTCACTTTGAGAAGTGTTCTGTGATTTGGTCTGAATTCTGGGAAGCCGTTGTTGAGAGTCCCCCAGCTTTGAAAAACCCAGATGTGGAAACCCAGATGTTGACTGGGTATGGATGTAATGGTTGGACAGTTTGGAAAGCTGTCTACTTGATCTGTTAATGTCTTGATAATTCTGTCTGTATATTTTGAAGTTTGGGGTGCTGACCTTTTTGCCCTGAACAAGGTAAACGATATATGGTCTGACTGATTACAGTAAGCTTGTTAACCCATTTTGAGTTGCTTTCCTTTATCAAAGCAGATCCAAGAACCTGGGTGAGCAGCCACTCTGGAGATGCTGGGGTGCCTGCTGCTACACTTGGGCAAGTCACTTAACCCCAATTGCCTTGCCTTCCCCCTCCAAAAAGACAAAAAACAAGCTTAGGGCAGCCTGTTGTAGTCTGAGTAATACAGTTGGATATAAGAAGACCTGGGTATAATTCTTACCTCTGACACTAGCTTCATGATTCTGGGAGAGTTAGTCAATCTTTTGTACATTATCTGCATAGTAAAAACACTGTATAAATGTGAGTGATTGCCGTTACAAACAATTTAATTAACCTCTCTGAGATTCAGTTTTCTCTTCCATAAAATGGGGCTAAAACACTTGTCTTTATGGAAGTAATGTGTGTATATGCATATCCATATATGGATTATTCAATGGTGTTCCATTGTTTCAGTCCTGTCATCTCTTCATAACTCTATTTGGGGTTTTCTTGGCAAAGGCACTGGAGTGGTTTGCCATTTCTTTCTGCGGTTCATTTTACAGATGAGGGACCTGAGGCACACAGGATTAAGTGACTTGCCCAGGGTCACACAGCTAGTAAATTTCTGATTCCAGATTTAAATTTAGGAAGATGAGTTTTCCTGACACCATGCCCTGTGCTCTATCCATCGTACCACCTAACTGCCTCTATATATGTATATACATAAACATATATGTGTGTTTATCTACATATGTAATGTTTACATGTATACTTACACATATATGTTTCTTTGCAAAGCAAACTGTAAACATACATGCATATATGTCCGTTTACACACTGACATCTATGTACCCAGATATGTGTTTATAGGCACACATATATTTGTATAAATATAGCTGTTGTTCAGTTGCGTCCAACTCTACAGGACCCCACGAACTTTGTCCATAGGTTTTATTGGCAATGATGCTGGAGTAGTTTGCTATTTCCTTTTCTAGCATGTCCATATTTTACAGATGAGAAACTTGAGGCAAATGGGGTTAAGTGACTTGCCCAGGGCCACATAGCTAATAAGATCTTCCTGACTACAGGCCTTGTATGCTATCCACTACACCACTGAGCTGCCCCTGTATACATATATACATATGTGTATATTTTGTACCTCTCTCTGTTTTTATATCTATCTTATCTTTAGTATATTACAAAAGTTCCCATAGTATTGAATGTTGGACTTGAATTCGGAGAGGCCCAATATTAAATGGCCTCAACATTTACTGGCTCTGTGGCCAAAAATAAGCCATTAAAATTATAGTTTTATTTTAAAATTTCGGAATAAGACAGATGATTTCATTGATGCAAGAAAATCTCAGTGAAGAGACTCATTTCTATCTTTTTTCTTCTTTTTTTTTTGCTTTTTGGAGGGGGGAAGATAGGGCAATTGGGGTTAAGTGACTTGCCCAAGGTCACATGGCTAGTTCTGTGTTAAGTGTCTGAGGTCACATTTGAACTCAGGTCTTCCTAATTCCAGGGTCAGTGCTCTATTCACTGTACCACCTAGCCACCCCAAGAGACTCATGTCAATGCAATCATCACCTGCTCCTTAGTTTCTAGGACTAGAAAGGACATGGAGGTGCTGCATGGTAAAGCCCAGTTTCATACAGCTAACATATCTTTGACACAATATTTGAACCCAGGAATTCCTGAATCTAAGGCTAGTTCTATATGACTGATACCTCACTCTGCCTCTTGTGGCAGTTGGTAAATTACAGACATTAAATCAAAATCATAGGTCCTTAACCTATTGATGTAATCTGAGATCCAGTTACAGCCCAACCAGGCTGGAAGATGTTAGTATCTGCAAGTCTGAGAAAGCTTTCTGTAAGCAAAGTAACTTAAGAGATGGCCATGGGGAGAGGAGTTTGGCCAAATGCCTCAGCCCGTTTCTGGATGCAGGAAAGAAAAGAAACAGAGGAAGATGCTATATACCTTTTGGTATACGAATTTCCTCTCCCCAGAGCCGCCTGAGGTGCTTAGATGCTGTTTCAGTCTAATGGGAGCTCCTTAAGATCTTCCCCTAATGCTGAAAAAACATTCACTTAACAGGCTTGTCCAAACAATTCCATTTTTAATTCAGACATGATGAACTGCAGGGGGGAAGCAGAGCCCCAGGGCTGTCTGCCTCAATATCATCACTCCTGACAGGGCACAGAGCCACATACTTCAACCTCAATGGCCCATTAAAAAGCCTAATGGGGAAACTGTGTTTATGGTCAGGTTACAGAAACAGGCAAAAACCTATTAATCCCTTCCCCATTGCCCCAGTCCCTCCACTTTCTTTCCCTTCTAACACCTACGTGTGAAATGCACATGCCACCCTCTCTTCTTTGGTTTCAGTCTCTCTTAGGAGCTCACTCCCTGACAGCTACCCACCTCCTTGCACACACTAATACAACTGCTCTCAGATTTACAAATCCTCTGAGGCAACACATTCACACACCCCTTCACTGATACTCTGGCTCAGAGTGATCCACCCGTCCACTTGCTTCTCCTCCCTCCCTAGATACTCTTCCCTGAAATGATTCCATGGTCCTTATCATCTCCACTCTGTCCATATCCCCTTCTTTCCCCCTCACACAGGCAATCAGTCTTTCATCCAATGTTTTCAGCCAAAGAGAAGCCCTTTCCTCTCTCTCTCTCTCTTCCTCATGCAGACAAAAAAAAAATGTTTTAACATGTGACATTCCTATTGCTGTCTTATCACTCACTCGCTCTGTTAATATGCTCTTATGTCCTTCCTTCCAATGAAACTAGTCCTCTGAGCTAAAAAGCCTGGCTTTGTTTGAATTATGTAACAAGATCCTTAGGGGAATACACAGGGATTCAGCTAGTTACTCAGAAATAGAGCAAACTGCCAAAATTACAAAAAAAATAAGATAATAATGATAATGGCTAGTTTACATCAGAATCCAATTAAAAGTAGATCCAATTGGTGGAAAGCCGTGGAAATAAAAGAAAGTTTCAAACTGTGTGCTGTTAGTTTCCTGTCAGATAGCTATTCTGTAGGTGCTAACAGTGTGGGGAAAAAAAAAAACCCAAGGGGGAGGAGTACTCACACTTACATTTTGCATAGCTAAAATGTGTGCTTCATAAACAATACTGTGCATATTTAAGATGCAAACTGTCCACCCACAACACACAAACGGTGCTGTTAAAATGTCTCATTTGTCAAATACTTTGTATAGTATGTGACAGAGTCCATATTATATTATAGTCTAATAATGGCACACAGTGCCATATGACCAATACACATTCTGTTACTATCTATGTGACTTTGGGTGAGTCACTTCAGTCCTTTGGGTCAAAGTCTCTTCCTCTGCAAAATGAGGAGTTTGGACTAGAAAGCTCTAAATCCTATGATTCCATAAAGATGTGTAAACTGATTTTGCTATGCTAAAGAGATTCTTTGCCAAAAATAAAAATCAATGTAACTCCTTCTGCATATTACCATACGTAATTTTCCTTGCTATTTTTCCAAAAGTTGTTCTGGCAGTGGATGTTTTTCCTCAGAGGATGCCATTATGTACACTGAATTTAGGGGAGAGAGAGGCTCTCATTACTTAAGAAAAGCAGAAAACTGGGGGTGACTAGGTGGCACAGTGAATAGAGCACTGGCCCTGGAGTCAGGAGGATCTGAGTTCAAATCCAGCCTCAGACACATAACACAAAAACTAGCCATGTGACCTTGGGCAAGTCACTTAACTCCAATTACCCCCCCCAAAAGCAAAAAAAAAAAAAAGAAAGAAAGAAAAAGAAAAGCAGGAGATTTAACTGATGAGTGGGCTTCCATCTGGGCAACCTAAAAGAGTAAAATTGAGTGGGGAAGAGATCAGGTCAGGGTTGAGGTGCCTGCAGGATTTAAATATGGAGTGTTTTCTGTAGCAAGCTAATAAATTTTTGAAGTCTTTTCATTAATTCATTCATTAACTCCATTCATTCATTCAATGCTTATATAGCATCTACTCCATGCCTTAAGCTCTGTTTTCTTTCTCAGAAACGTGAAGGACAGATCATAGGATATTAGACTTAGAAGAGACTCAAGAGATCATTAAGTCCAGCTCCTTATTTTACAGGCAAACAAATTCTTGAATAATGATGTGATTTGCCCAAGGTCACACAAGTGGCCAGTGGCAGAACCAAGCTATGGAACTAGGGCATTCTATTAAGCTACCTATACCTTTTGACCCAGCAATATCACTCCTAGGTCTATTTTTAAAAGTGATTAGGGAAAAAGGAAAAGAACCTATGCTCTAAAATGTTTATAGCAGCTCTCTTTGTGACGGCAAAGAACCGGAAATTGTGGGGATGTCTGTCAATTGGGGAATGGCTGAACAGCTTGTGGCATCTGATTGTGATGGAATATTACTGCTATAAGAAATGATTAACTCAATGATTTTAGAAAAACATGCAAAGATTTACATGAAATAAAGAAGAATGAAAGGAACAGAATCAAGAGAACATTGTATACAGTAACAGCAATATTGTTTTAAGAATGACTTTGAGTGAATAAGCCATTTTAACTATTATAAATACCCAAACTAACTATATATCTATACTATAAAGTATCTGCATCCAGAGAAAAGAACTGCTAAAGAGAAGTATGTCTAGAATTTTACACACACACCCATGAACACACACACATGTGTGTGTATTTTGTGTCTGCGTGTATCCTTATTTATGTCTGATGGTAGCCATCATCATGGGAGGAGGGAAGCAAAAAAGGGAAAAATTTTTACACGTTAACTTCATTGTGTATTTAAAAAGGAATAGCAAGTTGTACATAGTAGATTTGCTGTTTCATTTGTAATCATCTTTTTTTATTATACTGTTACAGAAATGCTTGTTTTATTACATAAATTAAAACAATACAATAATTACCAAAAAAGAAACTAGGATATTCTGATTACAAATTCAAGTCCTCTCCCCCACCATGGGAATGCTTACTCCTCTCATTTTGGTTCATCAAGATGACTTAATGTGCTGGAAAAAATAATGTCAAATGCTAAGAGATATTTATAAATTCATGTCTTCCCTGAATTGGTAGAAAATTGAGCCAGGAGTAAAGAAGAAGGTTTTTTTTGTTTATTTGTTTGTTTTTAGGTGCCAGCAAGTGGTAAAACCTTCATTATGTGTTTTAGTCTGTTGTGTGACTTTGGACTCAGTTTGCAACATCTGAAAAATGTAAGTGGTAGGCTAGATTATTGCAAATGTGGGAAGTATTGACATGTTTAGGAAACATACCATCCAGGACCACCACCAGAGGAAATAGTTAATAACTAGCACTTACATAGTACTTTAAGGTTTGCAAAGCACTTTACAGATATTATCTCATTTTATCTTCAAAACAACCCTGGCAGGAAGGAGCTTTTATTATCCTCATTTATGGTAGAGGAAATTGAGGTAGACAGATGTTAAGTGACATGTATAGGGGCACATGTGAATATGGATCTGAGGATGGATTGGAATTCAGTTCTTCCTGACTCTGGGCCTAGCACTCTATGCACTCTACCACCTAGTTGCCATATAAAACCCAGAGGATTGTGAATTTCACTCCAATTTAACCATTGTTTATAATACAGACCTGGGCAAGATGAGAGAGCTGTGTATGTTATTGATGATTGGTTGAATTATTTTGTGATGGCAGGGATCTGTGTGACCCCTAGAACAAGGGAGAGGTTTCAGAAAGTTGGCACCCTTCTGTAATATTTTTAATTTAAGGAACATTCAAGGAATGCCTTTCTGCCATACAAAAAAGGCCCTTGACAGGAAGGAGTAGATCCTGGGTAATCTTGCTAAAAGTTGTAGTTACCTGAAGGAGTGACACCTGAAAATGTTGGCTGGGAGCTGTGGAGAGATGTGGAACATGTCTGTTAACAATGACAAAAGTAATTTCATCCTAGAGTGCAGACAAGAGTAAGGCATTTAAGTAATCTCTTGTTACAAAGGAGGCAAATTTAAGCTACATACCAAAAAAAAAACCTCAAAAAACCTCTACCAATTAGAGCTTGTGAAAAATGGAATGGATTGCCTAAGGAGGGAGCAAGTGTCCTCAATTTTTGGTCTTCAGGTGAAGCCCAGGTGACCACTTCTCATCTATGTTACAGATGGGGTTCTTGGTTAGGTATAGATCAGAATAGATAGTCCTGTAGTTTCTTCAGAGTTTCTGTAAAAATGGACTTGGCAAGAGTACTCAACTTCTACTAACCTCTTGTACGTCCTCAGAGTTCCAGTTTAAGCCCTAATTCTGCATTTGAAAGGTGGGAACATAAGGGAAGAATTCCAAGAAGATCTTTATTGGCTTTTCTTTTCTAAACCAGCAGGGTTGGAATAAGAAGCAGACCCCTTGGGGGTGCAAAATATGAATGGCATGGTACAAAATGTTAGCTCATGCCAGCACTAACCAGGACTGGTTATAAGCATTATAAGCAGTATGTGATGTGTGAGAGGCCAAGTAGAGTGTTATATTATCCCCAATTTGCAGAGGGGGACACTGAGGTACAGTGAATCAAAAAATATACCTGGGCCAAATGTGGGATCCTGCTGCAATGGAAAATTGAAATAACATTTCTCCATTATCAGCATTCTGTCTCCATTGCAGGAGTCCTGTTTGAATATGGGTTTTGCCATCCTTCCTTAGTGGGTAGGTGTTCTGTATACATCAGGCTTCCAACAATAAAACTATGCGATGTAAATTAGTTTGAGGATCCTTTTTCCTCATGCCCCTGGTCCCTTGCCCTCAGTGAAATTAAGTTAGATCTAAAATAAATCAGGCTATAAGGAAGTAAGAATTTGAAATAAAAATGGATGGTATTCTCCACTGCCCTGGTACGGTACTACATCCAGCTACTGCTGTTCCCTGCTGAAAGATATAAATTTGCAATGATACCAATCAGGAAAAGAAGAATTGGTGCAATATTTGTGAATGGACAAAAGTTTGTATAGTGTACTAGGTTTTTAAAACGTTTTGGCAAAGTCTGCTACAGCTGCAAATCTAAAACTTGCCTCAACTCATGATATGCAGCCAATTATTCTTTTACAAATATTTGTTTTTTTAAATTATCTCTTGTTTTGGCATATCTTCATTTCCAAATATATTCCACCCACACCCTCTAGCCAGCAAGTCTTCCCTTATAACAGAAAAAAGGAAGAAAAAAATAACAGTTCAGCAAAACTAGCCAACACATCAAACCAGTCTGACAGTGTATACAATGTTTTGTACCCATATTCCCCCATACCTCTGAAAAGAAAGGAAAGAAGCACATGTTCTCACTACCTGATTAATTCTATAAATTATGTGTGAAATACTTCAATGCTCCTGCCAATCACTAAATATCTCATACCTTATAAGGAGATATTCATAATATTCTTTTTCAGCAATAGTGTTCTTCATATGAGAAAGCTCATAATTCTGAGGGTACTGAATCCATTTTAGTACATTAAAGTCTCAGTTGCATAATGGGAAATTTGGGAATACAGTATCTTAAATTTATTGCATTGGTCCAAATATAGGCTGCGAAAGCTGTCTTATGCAGAACCTAAGTATGGCCTCTAATTGTGCTCTTAGTAAGATAATGATAACTTAAGTGGAAAAGATGAAGAGAGCAGTGATGATAAAAATGAATAAAACATCTTCCTATGAATTGCAATAAATGTACAAAAATTCACTGTGAATATATGTATGTATGTATGGTAATTTTCCATAATTATCTTTCTGTACATATCTGGCATTATTTCTCTCCCCCAAAATGAAGATGGTACAATGCTGTGGGAAGAGTGTTTTGCTTAAGAGTTAAAGGATCTGAATTCAAATTCTTCCTTTGCTACTTCCTATCTTGTGACCTTGCTCAAAGTCATTCAACTTCTCTACACCCTAGTTTCATCATGTTTAATGTGGAAAATGGGGGGTGGAAAAGATGTTCTTTCAAAGAGGCATGCAGTTCTAAATCAATGACTCAATAAAATTTTGTTTTGGGGGTGTGACCTCTATTTGGGAACAGCCGATAGATAGATAGATAGATAGATAGATAGATAGATAGATAGATAGATAGATAGATAGATAGATAGATAGATAGATAGACTAACACTATAACTTGTGTTTTTAAAAGGATTTCAACAAAGGATTTAACCAATTCCCACCCTTATCTGTCTTGAGTTTCAAGAAAGGCACATGTCATTACTCTTATTTTACAAAAGAAGAATCATTCATAGCAGGAAGCTGATTGATCAGTGCATAGGCACTTTGAGAATCGAATTAACTTGGTTACATGAAAAAGGCTTGAATTGCCTCAGCCATATCAAATGGGACTCCAATTCATTATTTGAAAATTTAATAGTTCATGGCCCTATGATTTTTTTTCATTGTGCAAGTTCTCTTCACTGATACAGATCACAACCCCTTCATGCTCCAGTGGTGGTCTTTATGAATTGTTTCAACTGAAAAAATCCATCAGCTGGTGGCCAGTCCAATGATTCTGACCCTCTTTGAACTTAACTGGTCTGGTCCTTGGATGACAGACACACAGTCCATCACCCTGCCTATATTAGAAGCCATTTTAGCTTGGCAGGTTCTGTCAGAGCTTACACTCCACCAGCAATGTATTATTCTTAGAAACCAGGGTCACTACCTTGCTATGATCACATATTAGTACTTTTGGGAAGGATTTTTTTAACACGAGCTCAAGTGTTTCATGTGTCAACAATTTTAAAGCCTGACTCTGACCTTGTGCATGTTCATACATAGAAATAGCCTAGTCATATCTTCAATTCCATCCTGTCATTTTTCAAGACCAAAGGATACTGTATTTTTAAGAATAAATTTAAGTTTAGACCTTAAGGAGTCATGTTGGTAATTCCCCTGCCTGAATAATCCCCTGAAATGAAAGTCAGTACCAAATCTCCCACAGAAGGATATTCTATACCCATATCTCCTTGGAAATGTATAGAACTCCCAAGGGAGAAATGATTATAAAAGTCACCCAGTCCAGTACCTCATTGCATAGAAGATTTCAGCTTCAACCTGAGCATTTCTAGAGACTAGGAAAGCAGTAGTGAAAAAGGAAGCCCATTCGGTTTTTTGGATCGCCACAAATGTGAGGGCATTCTTCCCTATAATGACATGAAATTGGCCACTTTGTAACCTACATGAATTGCTCCTAGTTCTGCCTTCTCAAGGGAATAGCATTATTTTCATAGCATAATAGAATCTTAGAATTGGAGAAACAGGGAAGATGCAGGTAGCCATTCAGTCCAACCTATACAGAAAGCAATCCTCACTATAAAAAAATCTCACAAGTCGTAGTTTTGCCTCTGTTTTTTTTCTTTTCTTTATATTCCCAGCTTTTAGCACAATGCCTACCACATAATAGGTGCTGAATAAACGTTTATTGACTTGCTTGCATTTGCTTGAAGAACTCCAAGAAGGACGAATCCACTGTCTTTGAATTAGCCAGTTCTATTTTTGGACAGCCCTAATTATTAGGAAGTTTTTGTGACACAATGCCTTAATTGGTCTCTTTGAAACTTCCATCCATTGCTCCTGGTTCTACCATTTGAGGTAAAAGCAAAGAAATCCAAACCTTCTATTTGACAGCCTTTAAAATACACAAATATATGTTCCCCCCAAGTCTCCTCTTCAGCAGGTAAACACCCCAGTTCTTTTAATATATTCTCACATGACATGAATTTGAGACCCTTTGCCATCCTGGTGCTCTCTGGAACCTTTCCATGGACCTGATCATTCTTCTTAAACTGTGTTTTCATCATCATCAGTTACATTTATGAGGTACTTTATAACTTCCAAAATTGCTTGGCATATACTATTTTATTTGAACCTAACTGGTATCCACAAGGGAAGCAATACAAATTATGTCATATCCATTTTACAAGGGGAAAACATGAGGTTCAGGCTTTCACAGGGTCACACAGCTGTGTGACAGATTAGAAGTGACAAATTCTAAACTTGAACCTAGGTCTTCAGACTCTGAACCTCTTTGTATTTTCACTTTACTTTAACTGCTTCAACAGCTATGTAGAATAAATTGAATCCCTTTTCTAAGTGACAGTCTTCTTAATATGAAATAAAACCATCATATTTATGTCCTTCCTTCAATTGATACCCATAGGACATGGTTTAAAGACCCCTTATCATCCATCCTTGTCAACCCATTTTGACAATCCTCATAACAGGAGATTTGGTCAAAGAACCTTCCAAAATTGAACACAGATATAGTCTGACCAGCACAGAGTCAAATTAGCCTCTTATTTTACTTATCCTCAAAAATACTCTTCCATTAATGCAATCTAGGACTTCATTACCTCTTTTACTAGCCATTCAGCACTATTTTAAGACTCTCCTCCAGCAAAGAGTGGGTCTCCTATGTGTCAAAATCATATATGATTCCTTGAAAGATGCAACAACAAAAACAAGTTTATTCAATAGCATTTTACAATCAATATTATGCATAAAAGAGGGACTCATATGCTGCCCAAAGTGTTTGACACTGTCTTAAGGGATGTGCAATATACAAGTTCCAAAAGGAAGATAGATTTTCCCTAGGTGGCAAGGTCCTACAAATGGTGCGTCCTGTGATTCAGTTTGTCTTAGTTTCATCAAACCCCAGAATGTTGCAGGGCCTCCTAATTTAGCTTCACAATAAGTCAGAAGAGTTTATTTAACAAAATACACACTCTTGAACAAAAAGGAGTCGATGAAGACTGTTTATTGCAGTTGGATAGATAACATGTACAATTCTTCCATCAGCATATCCGTTTCATGCATAGAAACTGGAGATAGAAAATCGTATGAGCCCAAAACAAGGAAGAGTGGAAGAATAAGGCTGGGTAGCCTCTGGGAAATTTTACAATACTCTAAATGGGTCCAAGCTTCTCCCTAAACAAAAAAATTATCTTTAAAAACAAGACAAAATAATGTGCTTCTAGTTTTGCTGTATGCCTGAAGGTCATGAGATATTACATTTTTTGAAAGACTGATAATTAAGAACAATGGAGAGATGAATGTTGAAGTGGATGTAGTCACATGTCTATAGTAATATAGTACCCAAAAAAGAGGAAATAAGCAGAAGAGATAGAAAAGATGTTGTCAGAGATATGTATGACTATAAAGAAATGAGACCCTGGCTAAATAAATTAAAGGATCATAGGATTATAGGTCAAGAGATAGACAATTTATTGAACATTCCATGTGCCTCAGTGGCATATGAAAAATGTCATGAGTTCTAGAAATCTGGATCAAAACCCCCAGCTTTCTGGGTAACCCCCTGAGGATGTGTAGGTGGCCATGGATAAGAACAAATGGAAGACATCTTTATCACCACCATTACCACCACTACCACCACCACCATCATCAACATCATCAGGATAAAAGTTGAAATTTATCTAGTGCTTTAAGGATGCAAAAGGTTTTTTACATGCATTATTTTATTTGACACTCATGAGTTGATACTATATTTTCATCATTTCATAGATGAATTGGGCATGTTTATCCTGGAGAAGAGAAGACTCAGGAGGGATAACTGTATTCAAGTATATGAAGTGCTCTCATGTGGAGAAAGGATCAGACTTATTCTGTTTATCGCTAGAGGGCAGAGCTGGGAATAAAGGGTAGAAATTATAAAAAGACCAATTTAGTTTCGATATCGAGAGGAAAAAATATCCACCTAATAATTAGAGCCCTGGAAAGGGCTGTCACGAATGGTGTGTAGCAATTTCCCCTTCCTCAGAGGCCTTCAAGCAGGGCCTCAATAACTATTGGTATGCTATATTATGGTGGGGGCTAGATCCCACCCAGTTAGATCCCTTCCAACTCTCAAATTCTCTTGTAGCCTGTGCTCTGAGCTTTCGTAATCCATACTTTTATAGTAGACCAGATCCCCAGATAGTGGCCGGCTGCTATCCATAGATTTCTGTGGGACCCTGTTGGATGGAACTGTCCTAATGCTCATGAGACCCCACCAATGTGCTTTCATTATTGATTATTAGTTTATATCAATTAGTTAGCCAGGATTAATTATCTTTTAGAAAGAGGTTTATTAGTAAGGCATAAAATTCCCTTCCCACTCCAAAAAAGAGAATTTATGACATGGTCTCCTAAAAATACATACGTGGTCCAAGGGAATGTGTTTTCCAAACTCAAGAGTTTCTGGTTGCTGTAGGTACTTTTGTCTACTTTAGAGAGTGTTCAACTCTTTGTAGAGCCTTGAAGCTGCCTTTCCTCAGTGTATTTATTTTGTCTTTGGCTCCTGATGTGGACACTACTGCAAGCTATAGTTGTCCTAGGGACACTGCTAGGATATCAATGAAAATCAAATCCTCCAACCTTCCTATACTCACCACGTCATTCTTGCAAGGGTCCAGAGTGGGGAGGAGACAGATTCATTTTGTCCCCTCAAAGCAATTCATTCTCAATGGCTTAGCTGATACTCAACTCTGCTGGGTTCTGATTGGTTTTGTCTTTTATATAAAACAGGAAAGGTATGATCATGTGTCTCCAGTCAATCCCAACCCACTTCTTGCTTCAAAATTGCTTCACTCCATCCATTGATCTTCCATCCTTTCAAACTGATCAAAGACTTTTTCTGTACCTTATTAAAATGCCTTCAATTGATTGATTCAATAGAGATGTCTAGGCGTGGTTCACACTTGGTTAATACCTCTGATTGAAAAATTCAATTCAGAAATACAGATGTCCTGTAATTATAGAATGTGAAGATAAGACAATTTAAACTATTGGATTGTGATTCTGTTAAATTGGTTATGAGAGGTTAAGTACAAAGATCATATAGCCTTGAAGTGTGATGGAATTAGAACCCAGATCTTCCTGCGTCTAAGTGCAATACTCTATCCTTTATACAATGTTGTATCACGGGTATCAATCCACATCATTGGAGGGACCAGATCATCACACTGTTTACCCATTTTTAGCTTGCACCCAACTAAAATCCCTGTCTTTTTCAAATAAACTGCTAAGTTCAAGTCTTCCATTTTTCTATAGTTAAATTTTTGAACCCACATACAATATTCATGTTTCCATTAAAATTTATCTCATTTAACTTTTTGGTTTTTGATCTTTTTTTTGAAGGGGGGAAGGCAGGGCAATTAGGGTTAAGTGACTTGCCCAAGGTCACACAGCTAGTAAGTGTTAAGTATCTGAGACCAGATTTGAACTCAGGTCTTCCTGACTCCAGGGCCTCTATTCTCTGCCCCTCATTTAACTTTAAAATATATATCTTATTTTTAATTTATGGAATAAAACAAGCATTTCCATAACATAGTACAGTAAAAAAAATGATTGTACATGAAACTGCAAATCTACTATGCACAACTTGCAATTTCTTTCAAATATACAACAAAATTTTAATGTAAAATTTTTTCTGCCCTCCCACCTTAGAGATGACACAAAGAGGTATGTGTGTATATATATATATACATATATATATATATATATACCTATACATGTATATATGTAAAGTTATTCTATACATGATTCTATTCCTCAGTTCTTTCTCTGGATGCCAATAGCACCTTTCTTCAAATGTACTTTATAGTTAATTTGAGTATTTGTAATAAGCAAATTAACTTATTTGCTTGAAGTCACTCTTAAAATAATGTTACTGTTACTGTATACAGTGTTCTCATGGTTCTACTCATTTCATTCTTCATAATTCTGTGCAAGATTTTCCATATGTTTTTCTAAAATCATTGAACTAATCATTTCTTCTAACACAGTTTTAAATTTCTGAAAGCAATATTGTTACTGAACACACAAGCTGCCTCTGCTGGCTTTCTAAGTTCTGCAGTCTTGGTTAGCATGCCTTCCCTTGTTGATTCATTGACAAAAATGATGTTAAATAAAGCAGGATCTATCACTGAGCCCTATGGCAAGACAATAGAGACATACCTTCCAAGTAGTTATTAAGATTCACAAATATCTTGAGACTAATAACTGTTGATGAGCATTGACCTCAGGCTAGTTCATAGACTAGTGTTTGATAGCAGTATATTAGGCCCGTCCCAAAACTAGGAATAGGGGAATAGAAGATGGGAGGTAATGGGTATCCATTAACCTCATAATCTATATATCCCCCAAGATCTAATAATACAAATCAGTGATCCCTTTTAAAATTGCTCACAAACCACATGATTAAATTAAATTTTGCTGGGTTTGGCATCAAGTTAATTTCTGGAATCTCTCCCTTTATTGAAAACCAGGGCAGCATTTGTCAATTTTCAGTTTTCTGGTATCTCTCCCATTTTGTAAACTCCAAACAACATCAACAGCAACAACAATGGTTAAGGATCCCATTTTTGAGTTCTTAGCCTGGATAGACTTCATCTGCTACTGGAGACATCTATGCTCCAAGTAGGTTGGCGCTTTTTCACTGTCCCCTCACTTATAGTGGTTGGGCTTCAAGTTCTTCTTAATTATCTTCATCTTTTATTTTTACTATTTAAAGGTCATTCTCCTCGATAAAGAATTATCTCTAGCGAGAAGATGGATTCAAAATAGAAGGTGAATTAACTTCACTTCCAACCACCTTCTATCAAGGAGTGTACTTATCCATTTCTTGTTTTTTGCTTGGGCTTGGGCTCATCAGCATGCCAGAGCATTCAGATTTTAAGCCAGACTGGCCTTTATTTGTTGCTGTTCTTTAGAAAATTCTCCATTTTCTTCCTGCTTCGTTGTCTTCCATTTTTGTACCTTATCAATAAAAATGTTTCTATAATGCTAACATCTACCTGATCTTAGCCATAAATATACACCTATAAGAATAATGTTATGTTATTATTGGTGTTGGGGTAAAACTTGCATTACCCTGGGTTTTTGCCTTTATACTAATTTTAAATTTCTGTGCTACTCTCTTGTATTCATCCTTAGTTTTGTGCCCTTCCTCCTGTATTTTCAATGTAGCAGTCTTTAAATTTGACTCATTGTTAAATTCCCTGTGAGGCTACACACTTTTCTATAGATGTATCCTTTTTCTTCTTTTTTATACAGGGCTGGAGCCAGACATATTTTAGTAATGAAGAAAATTCCATTGCTGTCCACAAAGATTTCTTAAACACCCACACAAAGCTCTGTGCCAGCTTCTAGGGATACAACAATAAAAACATCAGATTTAAGAAGTCCCTCAGTGAGATTATGATCTAATGGGAGGAAGGGGATGAGATGTATACACAAATAAGGAATATAGAAAAGTTAGAATGCCTGAGATATTAAAAAGGAAATTTTAATTACCAGTTGAAAATTGTCTATTACAGTTAACCATCACTTCAAACATTTATAAGTCATTTACTATATATGACATTGATCAAAACTCTAAATTCCAAAGAGAATTTTAATACCCATAAAGAGATGGAGCTTTATCGATTATTTTAACTTTTCTTCAAGGGAAACAATTCAAGTCAATAAGCATTTATTAATTGGTTACTATTGCCAGATACTATGCTAAATACTGAGGCTACAAAATAAGACCAAAACAGTCCCTGCCCTCCAGGAACTCCCATTCTAATGGGGGAGACCACATGAAGGGACTATGTACAAATAAGATATGTAAAGGATAAGCTAGAGGTAATCATCATAGGAAACACTCACATTAAGGGAGACCAGGAAAGGCTTCCTATAGATGTTTGGATGTTAGCTAAGACTTGAAATATATTTTAATGTTTCAATTCATTAAAAATTATAAAAATGAAAACAATAGTAACAATAACATGCAGATGGAAGAAGTAGGGCAAATATCACATTAAATGTGAAAATTTCAGTTTTTCTGGTAAGCAAAAAATAACAAAATGTACATGTACCAGTCAATTTTATTGAATACTTATCAAATATGAAACATTGACTTCGAATGGGAAGCCATACAATTATTTGTGGAAGGTAGTCATCAGAAGGCCACAGACCTTGGTCTTCCCTCTGTCACAAATATTGCTGGCCTTGTAACATCCCTAACTAGATAGGCTCACCTTTATCAGGCATACTCTGTCCACCCTTCTCTTGCTCATTTCCTAGGACTAGGTGTAGGGAACATGTCTTATTTCATTTGGTGGCAATATTCTTCATGTAACCCCTGCTTCCACCATTAGCAGCTCATAGCACTGGCCATAGCATCACAAGACCTTGCCATAGGTTCCTTGCTGGCTCCATCATTACCAGTTAAATGAGCTTGGCTTTTAGGTTTCTCAACTATAAAACAGGGAAATAAATACTTGCACTACTTTTCTATAGATAATAGCAGAAAATAGTCAGCAGGCATTTATTAAGCACCTGTTGTATATCAGGCAACAAGCTAGGCATTGGGGATACCAAAACAGAAGTGAAATGGTCCCTACCACCAAAGAACTTATATTCTATAGGGGAAAAGCAACATGAACAGAAATAAGTATATAGGAAATACATAGATACTAAGTAACCTTGGAAAGAAGGGCAACAAATTTGAAGGAAATTCCTGTAAAAAGAGTCTTTTGAGTCAATTTTTGAAGGAAGTTAGGGGTTTTAAGAGGTTGAGGTGATGAAGACATACAAGAAACGCTCTAAATAAGCATATACAAGGTAGAGAGATATGGCCTTGGCCCGTGATTTCATCAGTATAGGAAAATTCCAGATGAAGAAAATCTCACTACCGTGTTTCCCGGATAATAAGACCTATCCCGAAAATAAGCCCTCCCCTTACTGTGTAAGATTCCTCTAAAATAAGCCCTCCCTCAAAAATAAGCCCTATTGAGATTGCTACTGTAGTGAAGGTGATCCCCTGCGCTACATGCTACATTACGGTACCCTCTGTATGCACTGCCCCCCCGCCCCGTGAAACGCACGCCGCGCACCGAGCTGCATCCAATCAGAGCTGCAGCAGTGAGCGCGTCATCCTGTTCTTCCCCAGTGATTTGCTTGCTGGCGCCATTGAAAGCAGTGCCGCGGAGGAGAGCTGAGGCAGGACAACATAAGCCCTTCCCTGAAAATAAGCCCTCTGGTGTTTTTCTTTCCAAAAAAAATATAATAAGACAGTGTCTTATTATCGGGGAAACATGGTACCAATGGTCATCAGCACCTTCTCTGCAAATGACAGTCTTAGAATGTTGTTCAGGGGCACAGAGAGTTTAAATGAGTTGTCTACATTCACAAAGTCCATATGTGTCAGAGATGGGCCTTGAATCTAGATATCCCTAGCTTCGAGATCATGCTGTCTTTCTATAAGTAATATACATAATTAATACAAGGTAATGGAGTGGAGAAGGTGAAAGAACACCGAATTTTGAATCAGAAGAGTTAGTTTCAAATCCTATTTCAACTATGTTCCTATGGGCCAACTGCTTAACTTCTGAGGGTCTCTTTTTCTTCATAGGGATAACGCTTGTAGCCAGAGGCAGTGTGCCATAATGAATAGCATGATACAGTAGAAAGGATGCTGGATTTGAAGACAGAAGATGTCTATTCAAAACCCAGTCTTGTTTCTAATAAAGTAACAACCCCTCTAGGCCTTACTTACTTTGTTAGTATAATGAGAGGGAAGGACTGGATGACCTCTTGGACACCTTTCAGATCTAATGATACTATGAGAGATAGTCTTGGATTCAGGAAGACCAGAGGGCATCTGACATCTACTAGTTATGTGATCCTGGACAGGTCACTAACCTACTCAGAAGAAGCTCTCTAAGATTTTGAGTTACAGAGAATTATTGATCTTCATGGTAAGTGAAAATTCCTGAATTCGAAATTCCCTAGACTGATAGAATTAGAAATCTTGACTAACCCACAAAATGAGATTGTTACAGAGAAAATATCTCCTAAACCAAAATAACTATAGAAATGGGACTTATTATTCTTACCTAATACCCTGAATTGTTAGGTAAATAAATCAAATAATGTAGGTCATCATTATTATCTCACAACTCAGGTCTACACATTAGGGATCGTAAAGAGTCAAAATGGAGAAACATTCAAAGGACAGTGGGGAGGGGTGTGGTGGGTGTGAGCAGGTTGCAGTGATGAGAAGGATCTAAAGGATATCATCAGAGGAATATGTGACTATAAAAAAAGATGACCGTTGCCCATTGGACCACCAGAATGGCCCATTGGTATCTTTAAAATGTGAACAGAACTCAAACCACCTAGCACATTGGCTTGACCCCCACTGTGAATTTCTGGATAAGAAGCACATGTATAAGAGTCACCCAGCTTGGGCAAATCATTGGAGCAACCATTCAAATCATTATGTTCACAGATTGCGAACAGTATTGGAATATCATTATTCCAGCACCTACCTATTGCCAGCTCTTATGAGGTAGACTGAGGTCAATTTCAATTCAAGGGAAGTATAGTTATTCCTGATGTCTCATTTTTAGAAAGTAGGTAAACACAGAAGAGTATAAAAGTCCCTCTTCCAAGGGTGATAAAGAGAAGCACTTTCAGTACTATTCCATTTTATTCTATGTGTTTTGAATTAGGGTCAGAGAGATTAAATGGTGGATTGAGTATAGGGCCTGTAATGAAAAAGATCTGAGTTCAAATTCAGCCTCAGAGATTAGTTATAGGACCCTAGCAAGTCACTTCACCCTGCTTGCCTCAGTTTCCTTTATCTGTATAATGAGATAATAAATCATATATCTCCCATGGTTGTTATAAGGATCAAATGAGATAATATTTATAAAGCACTTAACATAGTACTTGGCATATAATAGGTGCTCAGTAAATGTTTGTTGAATTGAATTTATAGCTACTACTATTATTATCAATTTTCTTGTTTATCCATTTCTCTCTCTCTGTCTCTCTCTGTCTCTCTGTTTCTCTCTGTCTCTGTCTCTCTGTCTGTCTGTCTGTCTCTGTCTCTCTCTGTCTCTGTCTCTGTCTCTGTCTGTCTCTGTCTCTCTCTGTCTCTGTCTCTGTCTGTCTCTGTCTCTCTCTGTGTCTCTCTGTCTCTCTCTCTCTCTGTCTCTCTCTCTCTCTCTCTGTCTCTCTCTCTCTCTCTGTCTCTCTCTCTCTCTCTGTTTAGGGCTTATAGTTTCTACCATAGTCAGTAACTCCCTGCTTACTTCTATGATTTTGCTTTGGACTTCATATCTTGAATGAGAAACCAGAGAGATTCAAGAAAGTAGTTAGATTTTCAAAAAAAAGGTGATGGATCTTATAAAATTATGCAAGAGTATAACATGAGATGAAAACCATTTTACATACTAATGTACTCTCTATTCTTCTCATTGGTGGGAAGATAGGAAAAAAGTTGTCAGTGCCATGACCTCCCAGGAGACTGGAAGAACAGTACTGGTGTGTCTTCAGTGGGAATTTGTGGAGCAGAAGGGCTACAAAATTTGCTGGACATTCAGGGAAGAATTATTGGATGCATGCATAAGAATTGGAGTGGACCTGACCCTTGAGGGTTGGGCATAGGACTAGACCTTCCCCTATCTAGAACTGTGGAAGTAAAGGGCAGTGGTTGGGGATGTGGAAAAACGAATGAGACCCCCTTTACCAATGGTTTCTAGGAGTGCTAGCTCCTTTGAGAGGAGTCCAGACCACATTACCCCTGTGGTTTCCTTTGGATGGCAGCTGCTTCTAGGATTGCAGATGGCTGATTCTTTTACCTAAGCAGAGAGCAGCTGTTGAGGGAGTCTCAATATTGTGTTTTAATGTTATTCTACTTCTTGCAGTAAATGTACATACGCTATAATGTGAATGTGTTTTCCTTCTGGGTTATACAAAGTTGAGATATGATTCTTTTTAAAAAGTTTTATTGAAGTTTTGTTTTTACATTGCATATATTTATAGATTTCTCCCACTTTGTAAGAGATCTCTCATAACAAAGTAAAACAGGTAAGCTAAGCTAATAATATGGTGACCTCACCCAAAGTTCATTCAAGATTTCATACCTTAACACCCCCATTTCTCTATAAAAACACTTTTCCTTTTCTCATGCCTGGCTTCAATGAAAGAAAAAAAAAAGAAAATCAAATTTCTTGTGACAAATATGGAGAGTCAAGTGAAACAAATTTCTTCCATAGCTGTACACAAAAATGCATGTGCCACTCTGTGCCCTGAATTCATCACATCTCTCTCTGTAATGGAGAGCAGGATTCATTATCATTCCTCTGCTATCATGAATGGTCATTGTGTTGATCATAGTTCTTAAAAAGCAAGCAACTGAGAAAGATAGGATTCCTAACAGTATAGATCTGTTGAAAACTTCCCTGTATTTCTATGATGTGATCAAGATATGAGCTGAATTTGTGATCATTTCATGAAATAAATGAAAACGAGTCTTTTAAATGTTGCTACCCCAGCTAGATAGGACTTAGAGGAACTGTGACCAAGGCAGGGAGGCAGACTTTTGCTGCAGTTAGCCAACTTCTTACTAGAAAGATAGAGTTAATTCTCCACTTTTTCTACCAACCCTTATTTCCTCATAAGCAGAATATAATGTCATTACTATGTTGGATAGTAATCATCAGTGCTACATACATATTAATGGGAAGTTATGTAGCACAGGGGATAATAGAGTGCTGGACCTGAAGTGAGGAAAACCTGAGTTCAAATTCAGATTCAGACACTCTTAATTGTGTAACCCTGGGCAAATCACTTAGCCCTTCTTTCCTCAGTTTCCTCATCTGTAAAATGAGCTGGAGAAAGAAAATAGCAAACTGCTGCAGAATTTTTGTCAGAAAAACTTCAAAAGGGATCATGAAGAATTGGACATGACTGAACAGACTCAGCAACAGCAATGTTATGTGTTAAGTATTGGGCATACAAACACAAAAAAAAACAGAAACCATCCCTGCTCCCAAAAATCTACATTCTATATGTGAGACCTCATTTACATATCAAAGTGTATATATCTAAAGATAGATATTTATATCTAGATATAGATATTTGTACTTAGTTATAGATATTTATATATCCCTAGATATTCTATATTCTCATATATGTGTATATGTATATATGAGTTGGACTGATTGAAATGACATAAAAGCACATAGCTATTATGTGCAATCCTTGTATTAAAGATATTACTTCCAAAAGGTTTTGACTCTAGTCAAAAACTCCTTTGGATTTATAAATGTTTATAAATCCAGAACAGAAAGGGGTCTTAAAGGCCATCTAGTCAAACCCCCTGATTCTGCCAATGAGGAAACTATGGCCCAGATAGATTAAAAGACATGTCTCAAGGCACAGAGATAGTAAGTCAGTCAGAGATGGGATCAGAAGCCAAGTCCTCTGATTTCAGGGCTCTTTTCATGCTCTCGCAGTTCTTCTCTGCAGGAATCATGATTCTCCAGCCCTCTCACTTTTAGATCGGTTTGTAACCTTGTGATTAAACACCTTTTCACACCCCTTTTGATTGCTTCCATAAACTACTGTGGCTCATTTGCATCCTGACTGCCTTGTCCATCAGATCCTGATGGAAGTGACAGATTGTGTGCCAGACTGCCCTGGTTTCCGGCCAGTAGCCAAAGAGAGACCAGCAGCACTGCTACAAGATTGGCTCCCACCTATAGCCTGGATCTCATCCAGTAGTAAACAAACTCAGATGATTGCAAGCCTGAGCATATTTCATTGCTGATATTAATGAACCTCATCCCTTAGTACCTGCAGTTTCAGCTCACTAGACCATCATTACTAAGGAAGGCTATGACAATGAAGGCAGAAGAGGCCTGGTGCTTAGAGAATCAGGCTCTTGTTCTTGTTGGGGCACTAATAAATTGGATGTTTTTGAGCACTTTCATTCTGTTCCTCAGTTTCCTCATCTACAAAATCAGGTAGTTGCATGGGATGATTTCTAAGGTTCCTTTAAACAAAAACTGGATGATCATATGGGAGTATTATAGAGGGGATTCCTGTTCAATTATCAAACAACCAATTAATAGATATTTAATAAACACTTATTGTGTGACGGGGCAGCTAGGTTACACAGTAGATAGAGTACTGGGCCTGGAGTTAGAAAGATTTATCTTTCTGAGTTCAGATATGACCTGAGACACTTATAAACAGTATGACTCTAGAGAAGGCACTTTACCCTGTTTGTCTCAGTTTCCTCATCTGTAAAATGAGCTGAAGAAGGAAATGGCAAACCACTCCAGTATCTTTGCCAAGAAAGACTAAAATGGAGTCACAAAAAGTGGACATGACTCAACAACAACAAAATTACATATTAGGTGATAGGTACATAAACCCCCAAAAGAAAGAGAAATAGTCTCTGCTCCCAAAGAGTCTACAGTCTACTGTGTGAGACATCATATATATATATATATATACATCAAAGTGTGCATATGTAGATATGACATTTCTATATAGAGATAGTCTATATTCTCACACATATTTCCACAAATATATAATTTATTTATCACCTATTTCCCATATTTTATCTATAATTTTATATAGATATTAAGGTGTCCCAAAAACCTTAGTACAATTTTAAGTTTTAAGCATTTAAAATGGTGCTAAGATTTGGGGGATATTCTGTATTAAAAAAATACAAACTCAAGTCAATCGGGAGAGTAGAAGACCCTATCATCTGGGAGGTCATAAATGGTCTCATGTAGAAGGTAACTCTTTTTTGGAGGGCAATTGGGGTTAAGTAACCTGCCCAAGGTTACATGGCTAGTTGTGTGTGTGTGTGTGTGTGTGTGTGTGTGTGTGTGTGTGTGTGTTAAGTGTCTGAGGCCAGAACTGAACTCTGGTCCTTCTGACTCCAGGGCCAGCACTTTACTCACTGCGCCACCTAGCTGCCCCTAGAAGGTAACTCTTGAGCTAATTTTTTAAGGAAACTAAGGATTCTAGGATGAGTTAGCCAGGAGGAGTGAGTGCCAGGCTTAGGGTACAGTTTGTATCAAGGGATGGGAATGGGAAATGACACATAATATGTGAGAAACAAAAATGAGACCAGTTTGACTGGAAAGTATTTAGTTATGAGATTAGATGGCTTCTGAGGTTCTTTCCAATTCAGAGACCGTAATTGTAGTTTATTAAGGTCTTTGTCAATAAACATTTATTAAACACCTACTATGTGCCAGTCACAATGTTAAATGCTAAGGATACAAGGAGAGGCCAAAGACAGTATCTATTCTCAGAGTTCTAGGTTTCTATTATATAAAAATGGATTATTCTGAAACTACTAGAAGAGGACTTTGTAATGTGAAAAAATCTCCAATACAGATCTGGACCCAGTGTAGATCTGTGCTAACTGGGAAGGGGTCTCTGGAAATCTGTATGTGAAAGTTATGATAGCAAAACTGTGTGTCCCCAAAGCAGGCTCCATGAACTTCTGGGAGAGAAAATAGGAGGACTGAGACTCGACCAGGAGAACCCTCTGCCTGAAAACAAGTTTTAAGTCCAGTTGTATATTCTTCTACCCTCTGACAGTAGGCAGGATAATATTGGGAGTGAGTCGCCAAGCCTGAATACTCAGGCTATACAGATAATTGTTTGACAGAGAGTTTCTTAATGAGAGAGTCATGGCGAGTGAGCCAGTATTTAATAAAAATGAATCCGCATGTTAATAGGATGGGCTTCAAGCAGAGGGACTGTGAGGAATTTTGCCCCCTGCTGGCTCCCCCATCTCTCTTTCCTCCTAATAAGGTCTCTGTGGAAAACATTCGCCCTAGAGGGGGCTGGGCAGGGTCCTGGAAGAATTTGCTCACAGATCTGTTTCTTCACAGAACCTGCTGCTGTTTCAGGAGGCAGTTGATTACTGAATAATGAATTATCATTCCTTTTTCATTTCCCAGGCCTCTTCAGAAGTGTTCTGCTCCTTTCCTGCTTATTGAGGCTCAAAATATTAAAAAAAAATAATAAAAGGCTCTTCTACAGTCTAGAGGGGAAAAAATACAATCTTACCTAACAACCTTTTTTGAGTATGGGGAAACTATGGTAATAATTGTTTTAATTAATTCGATTTCTGGCTTCCAAGTTATTTCATTTCTTCCTTGACTGGACAATAATATCCCCAGCCAAGCAAGACTGCCTTAAAACAAGGCAAATCCAGGATTAGGAGGTGGAAGTGTCATCTGTGGCAATGGGGGTTGAACTCTTTGGTCAAAAAAGAGAGACAGAGAAGGATCATTCTATTTAGCAAAGAAAAAGAAAAAGGAGGGAGAAGGGAGGGAGAGAGAGGGGAAAGAGAGGGAGGTAGAGGGTTAGAGGAAGGAGGGAGGGAGAGAGAGAAAGAGAGGGAGAGAGAGACAGAGAGAGACACAGACTAAGAGAGACAGAAACAGAGGGATTATTGTATTTAACAAAGAAAGAAAAAAGAGGGGGAGAAAGAAAAAGAAGGGGGTGAAAGGAGAGAGTCAAAGAGAGACAAAGAGACAGAGAGAGAGAGAGACAAAGACAGAGACAGAAAGAGAGGAGAGAGAGAGAGAGAGAGAGAGAGAG
>NW_027187313.1:3695164-3730800 GCF_028583685.1 Petaurus breviceps papuanus | reverse complement strand
GAGAGAGAGAGAGAGAGAGAGAGAGAGGAAGGGGAGAAAGCCAAAGACACAGAGACAGAGAGAAACACAGACAGGGAGACACTTCCCTGGTGGATAGGAGTAAAGAATAAAAAAGGACTACCCATTTGGATGAAGCATAGTATCACTGGTGTCAGATAACCTGGTTTCAGCTTCTAACTCAACACTTATTATCTGAATCTGAGCCGTTCCCAACCCTTTTCCCAACCTTACTTTGCTCATCTGTACAATGGGTGATAATAGCACTGGAAAAATTTTATAATATTGTCCATCTCATTGGGTTGTTGTGAAGAAAGAGTTTTGCATCCTGTAAATTGATAGAGTCCACTATACATCAGGCACCTTCTAAGTGCTGGGGATAGAAAGAGAACCCAAGAAAATAGTCCTTGCTCTCTGGAAGTTCACGGTCTGAGGCACTTTATAATGAGAGCTTGAGGATGATCTCTGTCACTCTCAGGGAGGAAGCATCTAGTAATGTTAGTGAGAGTCATCATCTTGTTCTGTGCTGAGCTTGTGGGTTTAAATGATTAAGAAGCTTGTCTTTCAAGGACAGATGCTGCACAGAGCAGGGTAGTGGGAAATGAGATGAGGGAAGGAAAGTGGAGTCCTTGGTAGGTGATGAGATAGAAGATGTTGAGGCCACCCCAGGCATGAATAAGGATAGATATAATTCACCTTAATTAGCAGAACAAACAATGCTAGCCTCTCCATCACCTCATGAACCTTTCCCACAAGCTTTATCTCTTCCACCACTCCCTTTCTAGTACTGACCTATGCAAGAAAACGGCTCAGATTCTACATTGGCTGAAAGAAGACTAGTGTATGTAGTGCAAAGAGCTCCAGTGGGCGTCAGGATACCTGGGTTCTTGCTCGTTCTGTTGCTCTAGAATTGTCTGATTTTTATCATCTTACTATGCAAGTCTTGAGAGATGTCCTTATATAGAAGATTAAGGGCCAGATGTGCCATCAGGAAGATGTGGGTTGAAATCCACCCTACCCCCTACACTTCCTTGTTATGTGGCCATGGCAAAGCCACATGCCTGAGCCTCAATTTCCTCCTCTATAAAATGGAAATAATAATAAAACTTTGTAATACCTACTTTACAGGTTTGTCAAGCATTTCAAATGAGATAACATCTGTCAATTGCTTTGCAGTCTTTTAAAGTGCTAAATAGATATCCATTGTTATTATTAATTTTTTTAGGCCTAAATTTTTTTGTTGGGCCTTCATTTTTTCAGAGAGAGCCATTGATACCACTGGGTGAAGTCTTGACTCATTAGTGATTTATATTTACATGAGACAGACTTGGCCAAAATCATTAGCCTCTCCATCTCTTTTGGACTCAACCATATCCAGTGACAAGACAAAAGTTAGAATGACTGGTGATGTCTCAGGACACAGTGATGACCTGTGTGTCTTGGATGTCAGAACAAGTGGAAAGGAAATAGGTTATCTAGTCTAAAATCCTCTCTACAGATTGACTGGTCTGAGCCTAAAAGAGGTAAAATGACTTGCCTAAGGACACATGAGTAGTCATACAGAGAGAAAAACTCTCGTTCTTAGACTCCAAAGTCAGTGCTTTTCCTCAGTCCCACTTCTGCTCTGCAGACCCATTGAGATATAATATTTAGCCCTTTTACAGCATTCTACTTGTATGCGGGGTGACTTGAGTTTTCAAAAGCCCTGAGAGCTTATTCTGGATTTAGGGGATGTCCTGGAGTTACAGCAAGGATGTATGTATGTGCAAATTTGCATGCATGAATGTGTGTGTGTGTGTATTGGCTAGACTCGATAGTTTCATCAGTCACATTACAAATTACAGAGGTCAAAGAAGCCATCAAACAGGAGATGCAATGTAATAAGCACTTATTGAGTGACTTCTGGATACAATGCAACATTGTGTAGTGGATTGAGAGATAGTATGGTATATAATAAGAGAGATCTGGCCTTGAGTTAGAAAGAACTGCATCAGTGGTATCCATCTCAAATAGAAACAGAGCCCTGAGGTCCACATATTGACTTAGAAAACCACAAATTAGCATTATCTAGGTTGTATTTTTATTGTTAAACATTTCCAAATTACATTTTGACCTGTAAAATTCCACTTTAAACTGGAATCCAAAACTCCTGGACCCCTTTGCATTGAGTTTATCACCTCTGCAAAACCATAGGTGGTGCAGAAGACAACAGAGAGTTTCCTCATTGCGAAGTTCTAGTAAAAGCCCAAATCCAATCCTTCTCCTTTATTCCAAACTCAATAATGTGATAAAAATAATGTCCTCCTGTGAATTTTGGAGGTAAGCTGGATTTCAGATGAATTATTCTGTTTTCTGAAATGTAGGAAAAAGCCACTTTAGTTATTGTGTTTACTCTTTTCATCCCCTTTCCCAATATTTTTTGGGGAATGACAGGTCAGTATCTGGTAGCTGAGTGATTATTTAGGGATTTGTACAGAACATCAAGAGCCTAGGAAAAAAAAAACAGGAGGATGTTCTGGGGCAGGAGATTTGTACGACATTAGGCAGTATTGTCCATTTGTTTATATTCTCACAGGCCATCCATTCTACCCTTTTGATCATGCCTTACCCTTTCTAAGATTGACATCTTCCACAAACTATGATGCCCCCAATGTGAACAAGAAGTTATCTGTGCTATTGGCAGCTGGCAAACTTTTTCTTAAGAGGTTGTTTCCTTTTCTTAGATCTCATACCTACTGGGGAAGTTTTGAGGAGGAATAAAGAAATATTTACTGATGCCAGTAGGAACCAGGCACCCTGCCCACACTCTCCTGCATATCTCTTTATTAATCTTCAGAACTACTGGGACCCCCTTCACCTAGCTCATGGTGAATAAGCATCTTTTTTAGAAAGTTGTTATAAAGTAGAAAGGGAGATTGAACAGCCAATTCTCTAACCTCATTCAATTCATACCAGTAAAGAACAAATATAATAAAGTCATGGGGGAAAGAGCGGGAACTTTTGAATGGGCCTTTCTGAAGCCAAATCCGCAAACATCGATTAAGCATGTGTCGTTCAGTCGTTTTCAGTCCTGTCTGACTCTTTGTGACTGCATTTAGGGTTTTCTTGGCAAAAATACTGGGAGTAGTTTGTCATTTCCTTTTCTAGCTCATTTTACAGATGAGGAAACTGAGGCAAACAGGGTTAAGTGACTTGCCCAGGGTCACCCAGTGAGTGAGTGTCTGAGGCCAGATTTGAACTCATGAAGATGAGTGTTCCTAGCTCCAGCCTTGGCACTCTATTCACTATGGTGCCAGCAAGCTTATGCCAAGCTCTTACTATGTGTCAGGTATTGAGTAAAATGCTGGGAATCCAAAGAATGTAGATAAAAATTATTAACCCCCCCCATCCTCGGTCTTTGCCCTCAGGAGTTTCCACCTAATAGGGGAGGCACCATTCAAAAAACTGTTTATACTTACAAAATATATAAAGGGTAAAATAGTAGTAATGTCTGAAGGATTTGAACAGAATTGAAGAAGACTGGACAAGACTTCTTGCACAAGGTGACATTTTAGCTTCTTCTTGAAGGAACCAGGGAAACCAGGAGGCAAAGAGGAGGAAGAGCATCCTCACGATAAGGGACAGACAGGAGAAAGACAAAAAATTGGGAAATAGAGGTAAGTAATGAAGCAAGTGTTGGTGGAATATAGTGTACACGGAAAGGAGTAAAGTGTAAGACTGGAAAGGTAGGATGGGGTCAAATGGTGAAGAGCTTTAAAATTCAGAGGAGTGTGTCTCAGAGGCAATAAAGGTGGAAGGTTAATGAGGTGGCAGGCTCAGCCATTTACAAGGCACAGAAAGACTCACCAGAGAGAAACGCAGTTTTCAGATAGACCATTACTTCAACATTGCAGTTTTCAATTTTCACTAGATCCCTTAAGAAAGAGAAAGTGGAATGAAGACAATACAGGATTTAGCTTTCTTAAGCCTCTTGCAATGCAAACAACGCTCTAAAAATATCTTGTAGATTTAAATAATGAATAATGCCCAAGAAAATAGGCAGTTATTAAGGTACAGACCAAGGATAAAAGACAGGCTAGAGGCAAATCAGATTGTGAAAGAACAATGCAGAGAAATAAAGGGAGGAAAGTCCAGTTAAGAGGAAGATTGACATGGAAGATAGAGTGTTGGACTTGGAGCCTGCAAGACCAAGGTTCAAATCCTGAGTCCAACATTTATTAACTATATGATTATAGGCAAGTTAGGTAACTTCTCTGACACTCAATTTCTTCATCCTAAATGGGTTCAATAATACCCGTATTCTGTACATAATAGAATGATTGGCTTTAAAGAGATAGTGTATGTAGAGTGCTGAGCAAACCTTAGTGTTCCATAAATGGTTAGAAATTGGCAAGAGCATGGGGGAGAATCATAGGAACATAGATTTAGAGCTGAGGGATTTTTGACTTCGTTGATTACAACCTTCCTCACTTTGCAGATGATATTCAGGTGCAGAGGTTAAGTGACTTGCCCATAGTCATTCAGTTAATAAGTCCTCTGAATCAATTATGAAAGTATGCTTCAGGATGTCAGTGGCTTTGTTATCTCATCCATGTGAATACTCTCACCACTGGTGAAGTTCACATTTTATCTACATCTTCTCACCTGGAGTGTTTCTTATGCTTGTTCTCCCATAAATCCTCCATAGATGACCTACCCACAGGTATATCTCTGGAACATTTACCAGTGTCATATTCAACCAGGTTGTCAATTGTCCCTCGCTTTCACTATATGGCCAGCCTACTCTCTTTTTCAACCACAAGTTTCCTGGCTAATATATTTTAAATTATATATGTTTTTCATTCTCTAGCCTATTTATGTTCAAAATTTTCTCCATTGTCCTTTGGGTCATTCACAACCTCAGTTTTCCAGAGATTGTGGTATTATGTGATTTGTAGTCAATACAGAATTACTAGGAAGAAGAATATCAGCTTTTGAAAGAAAAGTTTTTATATTAGGGGGCATTTTGTGTATTGAAAGTACTTGGCAATTTTTCAAATGTAAGACATATATAACCTATATTTGATTCTTAACATCTCAGAAAAGGGAGAGGGCAGGGGAAGAAGGAGGGATATAATTTGGAATTTGAAATAAAAAAAACACAAATATTAAAAATTGTTTTTAAGATGTAATTGGGGAAAATTATACATACATGTATGCATGCATACATACATGTAAGTCATACCAACCTCTTCTTCTCTAGTTAATTCTGGGCCCAGTTCATTGCCTTATACATTTATCTTTCCCACACACATGATGTGATGGATGAGCTATGTGAGCTATTCATTTTGCTTCATATCTTACTCTAGAAAATATTTAGAATTTTTTCGTCCACTTTTATTGTGTGGATGATTAGGCTGAATACTTTTGAGGGGCTATGAATTTCATTTAGGAGGCCTTGCCATGTTCTGGGTTTTGATGCAAAAAATACAATGTCTTCCAAATATGGCAACTTCTGAAAAACCTTATCATCTACAGGAAATCTCTTTTGCATTTGGACCTTAAACTGAACACACGCCATGATAGTGGTGAATTCTCTTGGCAAGAATGTTTCTCTCTTTTACATCTCTTCCGAAGTTAATTGTGGGAGGATTGTTGTATTATCTCTGTGCTAGTATCAAACAAGAAATGCCGTAGCATCACAACATGGAACACACCTTGTTATAACGAGTTCTCAGGCTCTGTTTTGCTATGTATGAGATCTCTTCCCCCTTTTGTGATTTAACTTCTTGAGAGGGTTTTTTACAATAGGTGACTTCATTTCTTTCCTCTTCCATTCTTAACTCCCTACAATGAGGGACCTCCTCATTTAACCAAAACTGCTCTCTCTAAAATTACTAACCACCTCCTAACCCCAGATCTAACAACTTTTTTCTCAAGCCATATCCTTCTTGACCTCCCTGCAGCCTTTGACACTGTTGATGACTCTCTTGTCCTTGATACTCTCTTTCCTCTAGATCTTTTTTTTGAGGGGGGGATACTACTCTCCCCTAATTTTCCTCCTACCTATCTGACTATTCCTTCTCAGTGTTTCCCTTTCTGGATCTTCATCCAGGTTGTTTCTGCTAACTGTGTGTGTCCCACATGACTCTGCCCTAAAGTCTCTTTTCTTCTCCCTCTATGCTATTTCACTTGATGATCTCATCAGCAAGCCTGTATTCAATCATCATCTTTATACTTATGATTCCAAAATCTATTGACTGAGCTGTCACCTCTCTGCTGACCTCTAGCCTCATGTCTACAACTACCAGTTGGAGAGTGAATGTTTTGCAGGCCTCTTAAACTTAAAATGTCCAAAAATAAACTTATTTATCTTTCCCTCTGCCCCCCCTCCTAAATTCCCTATTACTATCCTCTTAGGCACCCTGGTTTGCAGCATACATTTCATTCTCATCTGCTCACTCTCTCTCTCACCCCTTTGTATATAATCTATTGCCAAGGCCTGTTGATTTTGCCTTCATGGCATCTCTCACACATTCTCCCTTCTCTCCTCCATCACTATCACTACCTTAGTGCCGTTCCTTATAAGCATACACTTGGGCTACTACAATAGCCTACTTATTGGTCTCCTTCTCCAGTCCATTGTCTACTCGGCTGACAGAGTGATCTTCTGAAAAAGTGAAGTCTGACTATGTCATTCTCTGACTCAATAAACTTCAATGGCTCCCAATGCCTCAAGGATCAAATATAAAATCCTTTGTTTGGCAATTAAAATCCTTTATAACCATCACTACCACCCAAACACATATCCTATTATACATCCCTGGTACAGTTCCTGACACATAGTAGGTGCTTAATAAGTTTGTATTGATTTGATTTGACTTGGTACCTAAAGTTCCTACGTACCAATAGATCACTTCATCAAGCATGGAAATTTAGATATGACTCAGAGTATATGAATGATTTCCTAGCTGTAACTGTGCTAGGCTGAAATATACAAAGCTCAAATAATACAACCTGACCTCAAGAAACTTACAAACTAGAAAGGGATAGGGAAAATATACCCAAAGATCTATCCTATATGTTAAAATATCATTATTTCCATAGAAAATATAAAATAGAGAGTTATCATTTGAGCAGTATCATGATGTATAGAGGTTCCCAAACATTCTGGTATTGAGTCCCCTTTGAACTATTAAAAATATTGAGGATCTCTCAAAGAGCGTTTATGTATATGTTTTATCTATCAATTTTATCATATATATCAATATTTGTAATATTAGAAATTAAAAGTTTTATTATTCTTATGAAAATAGCTTTGACCTTGTGGACACCATGAAAAGGTCTTGGGGACCTCTGGGGTCCCAAGACCATAATTTGAGATCTATGGATGTAAAGTAAAGAACATTTTTCTGATTTTTCTGTTTTGGGCATCAGAATTCTTGAGTTGGAGTGCTGGTCTGCTATGCCCAGGGAATGTGATAGTGATCAAGCCACTCACTTATCCTCTCTGAATCTCAGGTTCGTTCTTTATAATACTTGTTTTATTTCTTTATTTCTATTTCACAGGAAGCTCATAACTTTGTAAATGGTAAAAGTCTTATATAAAAGTCAGTTAGTATTTTTTCAGAATTGATGGATCCCTTCTAGTTAAGGAAAAACTTGATGGAAAAAGTAATACTTATTCTGGGTGGAAAAAGGGCACAAGAAAAAGAAAGTATAGAGAATGGTGCATATAAGGCCCAGAGGGAAGAGACAGTAGGACAAGGTAGGGGATAGCAAATGTTTGAGTTTGGTTACACTTTAGAGTGCAGAACAGGCAATACCATGGCAAAGCTGAGACAGACAGGTAGGCTGGAGTCAGATTACAAATTATAAAGGTCTAGTTAAGGTTTCATAATTAACTAAAATGTATTATTGATGTTATTCAATTGTTTTTTTTAGTAATGTTCAACTCTTTATGACCCCATTTGAGGTTTCTTGGCAAAAACACTGGAGTGGTTTGCCATTTCTTTCTCCAGCTTATTTTAAAGATGAAGAAATGGTGGCAAACAGGGTAAAGTAACTTACCCAGGGTCACATAGTTAGTAAGTGTCCAAGGTCAGATTTGAACTTGGGAAGATGAGTCTTCCTGAATCCAGACCTGTCATGCTATACACTACCCTGTATAGCTGCCTAATTAAAACAGTGGAACACTAATTTATATTTTGAACATGTTAGCAACATAATTAGGAAGTTTACTTGAGGGATAATGTGAAGAATCCATTGGAGAATAGAAAGACAAGAGGAAGGTAGATCATTTTCAAGCTACTACAATAGTCTGAGCTTTGAACTAGGTAGTGAAAACAAGTATTAGGGGCAGGGAAAAGGGCAAAGATGACTGTGAGTGATGCCATGATAAAAGTCCTGAGATGGAAATGAACAGAAGATTCCAGATGTGGACTGACCAAGGGAGAACACAGCAAAATCTCCAAACTAGAAGGAACCACAGAGGTTATAGATACTATCCTGTACCTGTATTAGAATCTCTTCTCCAATGTGTTTTTGAAGATGGCATCATTGGCAGACTGTCAAAACAAAATGCTAATTGCATCTATATACTCTTCCCTTTACCTTTGTGGACTGCAGGGAAACAAAAAATGAACATGTAGTGAGTAAGAGTGGCAACAATGGCAATGGAGGTCATTATTAGTCAGCACTGAATAAATAAATAAGCATACAATGGACTTGGGAAAAGGGAGGGACTGTTTAGCCGAGGGACAATGGACACTCATGGAGCTGGACACAGCTTGGACAGGACTGTATACTAAAGTCAGTGAGGATTAAGTATCTGTGAAATCATGGAGTATAGACTGCAATCAGGACAAATAGGGCTCAAAGGTGATTTTCTGAAGCCAATTCTGAGGATTTACAGATCTAAAGAGCAAATGGTTCAAATTGAAAACGTATGTGGTCCAGATTCACCCAAATTTCAGCTTCGTTGCATAAGACTCAGGCTCAATAACCCCAGAAAGATTATAAAGAGGCATATCAGAAATATATCATCAAAGCATCCATATGATTTCTATTTTTATTGTTACATGAAGCATTACAATTTCACGCAGGTAACAAGCATCCCTTTAAATTGTCAGTTTAAAAAATGTATTGCCGTCATATATACCCCCATTCTATGGAGAATATTCTTACCATGAGCTTAATTTTTAAGATGCCTTTGCTAGAGGAAAGAAATGTCTGTAATGATTATAAAGTGTAGGTTCTCAAAGTGGCCCCATTTGCATCATGTATAGCACAACATTGAAGGTAAGAAAGGATCACAGATTCACAGAAAGAGTTAAAAGGGACCATAGCAACCATCTCATCCAACTCATAGACCCCAAAGAATCTCCACTCCAACACATCTTTCAAATAGTCATCCAGCCTCTGCTTAAAGTCTTCAAATGAAGTGAAACTTAGAGTATTACATCCAAGGCAGTTTGAGATCAAGCCCAGATTTGACTCTCAGCAGCTTCAACTCATTGCTCTTACTTCTGCCATCTGGGTCCAAATAGAGCCTTCCTGTTCCACCTTTTACATTATGATCCTTCAAATATTTGAAGACAGTTATAACCTATTTGTAGCTTTTCTTCTCTCCCCAACCATCTCAATTCCTTAAGCCTTTAATTCCCCTTTACAGCATGATCTTAATGACATTTATCATTACATTTATCCTCCATTGAATGTCCTCTAGTTTATTAATATCTTTGCTGAAATGGGTGACTAGAATGGAACAAAATTGTTGTTTTTACTTGTCATTCAGTCATTTTAGATTTTTTATGACCCCATTTGGGGTTTTCTTGGCAAAGATATGTAGTGGTTTCTTCATTTCCTTCTGCAGTCCATTTTACAGATGAGGAAACTGAGGCAAACAGCATTAAGTGACTTGTCCAGGATCACTCAGCTAGTAAGTGTCTGAGGCCAGATTTGAACTCAGGAAGATGAATTTTCTTGACTCCAAACTCCATATGTTTTCCACTATGCCACCTACATGCTGTTGTTTTTAATAGAGAAGGGGCAGTCCCAGTCCTGGAAACATTAGCTTTTTTGGATGTCAGATCATTGTGTTGATTTGTATTGATCTTGTGATCCACTGAAATTCCAGATCTTCTTCAGACAAAAAGAGACACAGCAATTCCCCCTACATCATGTATTTGTGATATTTTTTAACTGAAGTGTAACATCTGTCTTTATTAAATATTATTTTCTTAGATTTGTCTTAGTATTTTAGTCTTTCAAGATCTTTTTGGATCCCCAATATCTGTGATATATTAGCTTCTCAACCTAGCTTTATGTCATTTGCAAATTAGATTAGCATGCCGTCTATGGCATTATCTAAATCACTGATTTAAAAAAAAAATGCTAAATAGCATAGAACCAAGCAAAGATCCCTCAAGAACTTCCCTAGAGACTTAGAAGTTGAAATGGAGTCACAATGAAAGATAAGATGTTAAATAAATAGCACAGGTCCGGGGAAAGCTTCCTATGACACCCCACTGGTAAATGAATCACAATTTATCCTTGGGCATAGAGTCAGTTCAGAGTCCACCTGATTGCACCATTGTCTAAGCTATATCTCTCCAGTTTTTCCATAAGAATAGCATAAGACACTTTGTCCAACATTTTGCTAAAATCTAGATAAACCGTATCTTCAACAATCCTTTGAATAACCAGTTAAATACATAAACAGAAGGATCTGAAGGATATCTAACTGGTTCAGTAGAGGGACTTCTCCTCACCAATGCTGTTCTGGATAGTGACAATTTGGATTACCTTTGTAGAAGCGTGGTGGAACAATGGATAGATAGAGCAAGGGCCCTGGAATCAGGAAGATCTGAGTTCAAATCCAGCCTCACACTCCTCTAGCTATGTAACCTTGGACAAGTCACTTAAACTCACTCTGTCTCAGTTTCCTCAACTGCAAAAGAGTAATCAAAATAGCACCTGCTTCACATGGTTGTTGTGTGATTCAAATAAAAAGTTTATCTTAGTGTCTGATGTGTAGTAGGTAGTTAATAAATGCTTGTTCTATTCTCCTTCTCCTCCCCCCATTAATTACCAAATAAAATCCAAGGAGTAGTTGCCTGAAGCACACTGGGTTTGGGCAACATACTCAAAGTCAATCAATCAACCAATCAATTAAGAAGCATTTATTAATTACTGACCATACATCTGGCAAGTATAGTTCTCTTTCCACTATATAGTCCTAACTCTATAATGAGGGTGAGGTTGTTAGTAAATCAAATCATCCCACCTCATCTAAATGGGAATAAATGATAGGACACCCAAACAATCAATTGAAATAATAGGTTTTAGACAACGTGGGAAAAATTATTTGAAAGCCACTGGAAGAAGTGAAATGATACCAATTTGGAAGTCTATTCCAATTTGGCTGACAGATTTTGTCATGGCTTCTGGGTCTTATAAATAAGCATCTAGTGAGGCAGAATTGGGAAGTTCCAGTTAGTGGTAAGCAAAACAAGAAAGTATTACAACAAACCTTAAGGAAGAATTTCCTGGAGGGAAAAGAGAGATTTTGTCTTCAGCCTTTGTGTAGGTCTCCTTCTCTACATGAACCTCACCCTCTTTTTGAGAAGAGGAGAGCCTTGTGAGCTTTGAATGGTTTGGAAAATACTGTTCTGACCATCTCTCCACTGTTGTCCTAGCAGTTTGTTCATTCATTAGTTATTGTCCTTCTTATATGAAGAGAACCCGAATGACATCATGAGACTAGAGTCAAAGTAGTTTCCTACTGTGGTTGACCAAACCAATCTGAGTTTAGAGACTCTACCACAGGTCATGCACAAGTAGTCCATTTTAATATTTGGGAAGGACTGATGTCTCTAAATTTGCATGTCTAATGTTTCTTTTGAGTTACTGAGATTCTACTTTGTTCATAGAATGCATCTCTTTCTTTGGTGTGAGCATGCCATGCTGGACAGTCCTATAGCAATGTCTCCCATGTCTCACAATCAATACCAAAGTTCTTCAAAAAGACCTTGAGAGTGCCCTTGTGTTGCTTTTTTCTGATCTCTGTGTGAGTGCTTGCATTGTGTGAATTCTCCGTAAAATGATTTCTTAGGCAAAAGTACATTTGGCTTTTGAACAACGTGGCCAGTCCATTGGAGTTGTGCTCTTTGCAACGGAGTTTGAATTCTTGGCAGTTTATTTTGAGAAAGGACCTCAGTGTCTGGAACCTTATCTTGCCAGATAATCTTCCTAACACAATCCAAATGGAAGCAGTTTGATTTTCTGGCATGGTGCTGGTAGACTGTACAGATTGCAAGACATACAATGGTGAAGTCAGCACAAGGGCTCTGTAGCTCTTCAGTTTGGTAAGCAATATAATACCTCTTTTGTCCCACAGATTCTTTTAGAAGTGTCTATGTTGAAAGATAAAGGAAGATTGGATATAGATTCCAGAATCTACCAGAAAAAAAACTATACCATGACCAACAGAAACATCTCCAGTAGTAGACAAATGGGAGAAAAGAACTTCTAATAACCAGAATCTCTTTGCCACATATGCTATGTTTGAGTCTACTTTCCTCTGGACTCTTTCTGTACTTGTGAAAGAATGTCACAGAATTTTTGGGAGGTGTTTTGCATCATTTGTATTTTGTCCCGTCTTAGCCAATATATCTTCCTAAAACCTCAAAATAATTCTCAACTAATAATCTTGGGGAGGGGGCCATACTGGTGGGAGTTTGAGTTGATGGCATTAATCACCACTAAATCCTCAGGGATACTCCTAGAATTATGAGGAGGAGATATAGTCTTGCCCAAGAACCCAATACTCATCTGTGAGGGTGAGAAATTCTCAGAATTTCTATGGGCTCTAATTCCATATATGTTTGAGTATACCTGTGAAAAAAACATAATAATTTTAGTCTAGCTTGACCTGCTCTTATTGAAGCCATGCTGGCTCTTGATGATTAGTGCTGGCTCTTCTAAATGTTTTCTATCCTTTTAAAAATATGTTTTAAAATTTTGCTAAGGGGCAGCTAGGTGGCACAGTGAACAGAGCTCCGGCCCTGGAGTCAGGAGAACCTGAGTTCAAATCCAGCCTCAGACACTTAACACTTAGTAGCCATGTGACCTTGGGCAAGTCACTTAAACCCAATTGCCCTCGAAAAAGAAAAAAAGTTGCTGAGAACCAACACAAATCTCACTGGCCTATATTTCTCAAACTTCATTCTCTTCCATTAACATAAAAATGGGATAGTATTACTCCATCATATGCTACTTCTATCCTTTTTCAAGATCTTTGGGAGATCACTGATAGTAGCTCAGTAATCATTTTTATCGGTTGTTTTTTTTCACTACCATGGAATGGAGTTTGGACTTAGTCATTGGAACTGATCAAGGCGACCAGGTGTCCTCTTACTATTTCCCTAGGCAGCTTGGATTTCAAAGTCCTCTTACCAAGTTTTATTTTGTTTTGTTTTCCCCTCCTTTACAGTATGAAACACAATTCTGTTTATAGAGAAAACAAACCAAACCAAACCAAAGCTGAGTAACTGTCTTCTCTTTATTGTTCTTTACCAATTGTCCTATTCTGCTGAGACATCAATTCTTTTTTTTTCTTAGTTTTTTTTTTTTTTTTGCTTTTGGGGAAGGCAGGGCAATTGGGGTTAAGTGACTTGCCCAAGGTCACACAGCTAGTAAGTGTTAAGTACCTGAGGCCGGATTTGAACTCAGGTCCTCCTGACTCCAGGGCAGGTGCTCTATTAATTGTGCCACCTAGCCACCCCTGAGACATCAATTCTATCCCTGCTTTATTTTTCTTCTTTTTCTCAGTGCAATTTAAAAAAACCAAGCAAATATATGTATATGCATATACATGTTGACATGTATATATAAAAATATAAAAATTTACACACATGTATGTGTATTGATTGTTCAGTGGTTTTTCAGTCATGTCTGACTTCATTTGGGGTTTTATTGATAAAGATCCTGGAGTGGGTTGCCATTGCTTTCTCCACCTCATTTTATAGATGAGGAAACTGAGGCAAACAGGATAAAGTGATTGTCCAAGGTCATACAGTTAGTAAGTGACCAAGGCCAGATTTTAACTTGAGTTCCAAGCCTGGAACTCTGTTCACTGTACCACCTTGATATATACATACATACACATATATGTATGTATATGTATGCATATATATGTATATATAATGTCTATATGTATGTGTATAGACACACATACACACATTATCTATCTTTGGTTGTCTTTAGCCTCCCTTTTTAGCCAGCCCCTGCTCTTTCGTCTAGCACTCCTGACACTATCCTTAAAATAAATGTGTCAAAATTTTGTCTTCATCCTCCATTACCCACCCTCGTTGCTATCTTCTGTGAATGTCTTTTTTTATCTAATCTGGTCAGCAAGTTCCTTTGTGTATCCATGTTTATTTATTTAGTAAACTCTCCCCTTTTTAGCCCTCATCAGATTTGTTTTATTTGTGTCTTCAGAATTTTACTCCTGAATATTTACCATCCCTCCTGGGCTGATTCTGTAGAATTTCACTGCCTGAGATTCTACTTATCTTTTCTCTGAGCTTTTTAAAAGCATGCCCTCCAGGAATTTAGGGTACATGGTTAGTGATGCCCAGTGTTCCTCTCCTTACTTTCACAAATTCTAATATGGTTAAGTCTCTTTCTTAAAAGATTTACATAATTTCTATTTCAGCCACTGAGTTTTCCTTGTTTGTGAGAATCAGGTCCTGAAGAGAATTCTCCTCCTTGTTTCTGTTCCTTCAGAAAAATGAAGTTATCATTGAAGAAAGTCAGGAAATTAGCAATTGCTTTGCTTCTGGTAGAGAGAGATGTCTAGATAATCAAAGTCCTGACCACTTTTATGACAATCCTCTGTATCAGGCAGTCAATAAACATGTGTTAAGCACCTACAATGTGACAAGGATTGTGCTAAGCTCTGGGGATATGAAAAAATACAAAAAATGGCCTCATTTCAAGGACCACACAATCTTATGGAGAAAACTTATGAAGAACCATGTATAAATAAAATAGAGACAGGATACTTGGACATAATGGTGACTGAATCTTGAACTCATCTATTTTCTATTTCTGATGACAGACATATCATTTCTCTTTGCACCTCCCTTGATCTTTACTCAGATGTTCTCTGCCATGTTTTTCTTCTCTGCTTCTTCAAATTTCTTATATTCTTTTTAACATCACTCTCATCTTCCCCAAGGCCCCCACTATTTTAAGGACTCATGTGCCTTTTAAATAAGGTATGCCTTTCCAGATTCATGTTCTAGCCAAGGGCCCCATCCTACCAAGTCGAATTTATTTCATTGCCTTTGGATTGCTAGTTTTTCTTGCTTTTTGCTCATACTCACTGTGTACATGTGTTCGAGCACTTCTGAAGCTGCAGGCTTTATTGCTTGCTCCTTTGCTGGATTTTGTCTCCTGTGAATTTCCAGTTGCCTCTCTTGCTATTCTTTTTCTTATACTTTAGCTATTCTCTTTGGTGTCTAACTCCGAATATACATAGGCAGTTTTTCCCTCATGTACGCCTTCCTTTTTCTATTTAAAACCCTTTTTATTAGATTTTCAAGACTAAAGGCAAAGACCTTTGAGCTACTTCTTTTTCCCCAATTTTAAAAAACATTTTATTTAAAGTTTTGAGTTCCAAATTCTATCTCTCCCTCCTTCCCTATCCTCCCCCCCCCCCTTTAGATGGTAAGCAATCAGATATAGGTTATACATATGCAATTATGTAAAACATTCCTATATTAGTCATTTTGTACAAAAAGATTCAAATAAGAGAAAAAAAAGAAAGTGAAAAATAGTATGCCTCAGTCCACGTTCAATCATATCAGTTCTTTCTCTGAATGTGAATAGTATGTTTCATCAATAAGTTTTTTGGGTTTGTCTTGGATTATTATAATGCTGAGAACAGATAAATCTATGAAAGTTGATCACCTGGTTCTGTTCACTTCACTATACATCAGTTCATGTAATACTTTCCAGGTTTTTCTGAAATCATCTTGCTTGTCATTTCTTCTAGCACAGTAATATTCTATTATGATTATAATAGCTTGTTTAGCCATCCCACAATTGATGTGCATTCCTTTGATTTCCAATTCTTAGTGACTACAAAAAAGAGCTGCTATGAATATTTTCATACAAATAAGTCCTTCTCTCTCTCTCTCTCTCTCTCTCTCTCTCTCTCACACACACACACACACACACACACACACACACACATACACACACACTTTTTGGGGATGTCTTTGGGATATGGACCTAGTAGTGATCTTTCTGGATCAAAGGGTATGGACAGTCTTATAGCCCTTTGGGAATAGTTCCAAATTGCTCTCAAGAATGGTTGGATCAGTTCATAACTCCACCAACAATGCATTAGTGTCCTAGTTTTCCGACATCTCCAACATTCAGCATTTTCCCTTTTTTGTCATATTAGCCACTCTGATAATTGTGAGGTGGAAACTCAGAGTTGTTTTAATTTGCATTTCTCTGATCAACAATGATTTAGAGGATTGTATAGTTATATGAATAACTATAGATGGCTTTCTTTGTTTGAAAACCACCTTTTCACATCCTTTGATCATTTATAAATTGAGGAGTGACTTGTATTTTTATAAATTTGACTCAGCTCTCTATGTATTTGAGAAATTAGCTCTTCATCAGAGATACCTGTTGAAAAGACAATTTTCCCAGTTTTCTGCTTTCCTTATAATTTTGGTGCCATTGATTTTGTCTGTGCAAAAACTTTTTAATTTTATATCATGAAAATTAATCTATTTTACATTTTGTAATGCTCTCTATATCTTCTTTGGTCCTAAATTCTTCCCTTATCCAAAAAAATCTGAGAGATAAACTATTCCATACTCTCTTTGCTTATGGTATCATCCTTTATATGTAAATCATACACCCATTTTGACCTTATCTTGGTATATGGTATGAGATGTTTGTATATTCCTAGTTTCTGCCATATTGTTTTCCAGTTTTTCTAGCACTTTTTGTCAAAGACTGAGTTTTTGTTCCAAAAGTTTGGATCTTTGGGTTTTTTATATACTAGATTACTATGGTCATTTAATATAATGCCATTTGTACTTAATCTGTTCCACTCATCTACCACTCTTTTTCTTAGCCAGTAACAGATTGTGCTGATAGTTCCCACTTTATAATACAGTGTGAGATCTGGTACCTTCTTTTGCATTTTTCATTAATTTCCTTGATAGCTTTGAGTTGTTGCTCTTTCAAATAATTTTCCCTTAATTCTATAAAATAATATTTGAAAATTTGATTGGTATGGCACTGAATAAATAAATTTAGGCAGAATTTTCATTTTTATTATATTGGCTCAGCCAACCCATAGGCAATTAATATTTTTCCCTATTGTTTAGATCTGACTATATATGTGTGAAAAGTGTTTTATAGTCATGTTCATATAGTTTCTGGATTTGTCTTGGCAGGTAGACTCCCAAGTATTTTATGCTGTCTACACTTATTTTAAATGAAATTTCTCTTTTTATCTCTTGCTGCTGGACTTTGTTGGTAATATACAGAAATACTGATGATTATATGGGTTTATTTTGTGTCCTGCAACTGCTAAAGTTGATAATTTCATGCAGTTTTTTAGTTGATGCTCTAGAATTTTCTAAGCATAACATCATATCATCATTCTTCTCTTATTGCTATAGTTCTAGTACAATACTGAATAATAGTAGTGATAATGGACATCCATACTTCACCCCTGATTGTATTGGAAAGGCATCCAGCTTACCCCTATTACATATAATGCTTGCTGATTTTAGATAAATACTACTTATCATTTTAAGGCAAACTCCATTTATTATGCTCATTAGTGTTTTTAATAGGTATTGGTGCTGTATTTTGTCAAAAGCTTTTTCTGCATCTATTGAAATTAATCATAGGATTGGTTTGTTACTGATAAGGTCAATTATGCCAATAGTTTTCTAATATTGAACCAGACCTGCATTCCTGGTATAAATCCCACTTGACCATAGTGTATGATCCTTGTGATATATTGCTGTAATCTATTTTCTAGTATTTTATTTTAAAATGTTTGCATCAATATTAATTGTTGTATGATTTTCTTTCTCTGTTTTGGTTCTTCCTAGTTAGGTTATCAGCACTATATTTGTGTCATAAAAGGAATTTGATGGTACCTCTTCTTTACTTATTTTTCTATATAATTTATATAGTATTAGGATTGATTGCTTTTTTTTAATGTTTCATAGAATTTGCTTGTGAATCTATCTTGTACTGGGGATTTTTATTCATTGATGATTTGCTCAATCAATTTCTTTTTGTAAGATTGCTTCATTTAAGCATTTTATGTCTTCTACTAATCCACATAATTTATATTTTTCTAGATATCCATCCATCTCATTTAGATTGTCAAATTTATTGGCATATAATGGGGCAAAATAGCTCCTAACAGCTGTCTTAATTTCATCTTCATTGCTGGTGAATTCGTGCCTTTCAATTAGATTCTAGTAATTTGATTTTCTTCTTTCATTTTTAAAATCAAATTAACCAATGGTCAATCTATTTTATTATGTTTTTTCCCATAAAACTAGCTTCTAGTTTTATTATTTTAATTGTTTTCTTACTTTAAATTTTATTAAACTCTCCTTTGATTTTGCAGGATTTCCAATTAGATATTTAATTGGGATCTTTAATTTGTTCTTTTTCTAGTTTACTTTTTTTTAGTTGCATGCCCAATTTGTTAATTTGCTTTTTCTCTATTGATGTAAGCAATTAGAGATGTAAATTTTCCCCTAAGTATTGCTTTGACTATATCCCATAAATTTTGATATGTTGTCTCATTGTGGTCATTTTCTTCAATGAAATTATTGATTGTTGCTATGAATTGTTCTTTGACCCACTTTAAAAAAAAGATTAGGTTATTTAGTTTCCAATTAATTTTCAGTCTATCTTTTCATTGCCCATTATTCAATGTGATTTTTATTGCATTATGATATGAAAGGGATGCATTTGCAATTTCTGCTTTTGTTCATTTGATTGAGGTTTTTGTGTCCTAATATATGGTCATTTTTTTGTGTAGGTGCCATGTACTGCTGAGAAAAATGCAGATTCCTTTCTATTCCTATCAAACTAGACCCCTTCTTTAAAATATTTTATTTAGTATCTTATTTTCCACAATTATATGTAAAAACTATTTTAACATTTGTTTTTAAAACTTAGAGTTCCAAATTCTCTCCTTTTCTCTGTCCTCATCCCCCCATTGAGAAGGCAAACAATTCAATATAGCTTATAAATGTGTAGTCATGTAAAACATATTTCCATATTAATCATGTTGTGAAAGAAAGCAGACAAAAAACTCAAGAAAAAAAATTTTAAAAGTGTGCTTTAATCTGTATTCAGAACCATTCATTCTTTAACTGGAAATGGATAGCATTTTTCGTGATAAGTCCTTTGGAGTTGTCTTGGATTATTGTATTGCCAAGAATAGCTAAGTCATTCACAGCTGATCATCTTACAATATTGTTATTACTTTGTACACAGTATATTTCACTTTGCATCACCCCATGTATGCCTTTCCAGGTTTTTCTGAGAGCATCCTGCTCATCCCTACTTATAGCACAATAGTATTCCATCACAATCACATGGTATGATATGTTCAGTCATTCCCCAATTGATGGGCATCCTACCAATTTCCAACTGCCTGCCATGAGAAAAGAGCTCCTATAAATATTTATGTGTACATAGATCCTTTTTTCCCTTTTGTTTATCTCTTTTTGGATAGAGACCTAATAGTTGTACTTCTAGGTCAGAGGGTGTTCATGTCTTGGGGCATAGTTTCAAATTGCTCTAAAATGGCTGAATTGTGATTTAATCCTTCTTAAGTAAACTCTATCTCATGTCAGGAACCTACCATTACTATATTTTAAGCTATGGTCCAGAAATCCAAATGCTTTTCTCAGATCCTTTTTTTAATAGTAAGCAATATTTAAAAATCAAAGAAAAATGTATTCAATCTTAAATTTATTATCACCATCAATTTAAATTTATTGTGTTACTTGTAGTCATGCTTCTCAGGGACCATCAGAGCAAAGATTCAGCAGTGGAATATCTTGGGAGTCTGGAGATTTTGCACAAAACACCATGTGAAGTATTCAATATAAAAAAAAATTTGTGAAAAGCTGAGGCTAATGATCTTGACAACATCCCACCAAATACCGTTATGTTCTTTCTGAAAAGAGTCACAACATGCTACATCATTAAGTGCTTCTGGATAGTAACTTTGGAGGTCTATGATAAATACATTTATTAGGTTGTGTTGTCTTTTTAAAAACTCCAGCAAAGTAATGGCAATATATGCCTTCAAAGGTGTGATGTATAGAAGAGGCCCTAAAGGTGTTTGAGGCAGTATAATAATCAGCTAATGAGAAGTAAGGCATTTTTCTTTATAAAAACAAAAATTTTTATTAATTCTAAACTTACACATACACACACACACACACCAGAAAAGGGGACCTGGGTCCATAAAATAGAAACTGATTTATGAAAATGACAATGTAAAATACTCTTATTCTCAGCGAATATATCTTAGCTTTCTCACCCTGCAATACTGAATAAAACAAACACATAAATAGATACAAGGTCTACTATTTTTTGATAGAATTACCTTATTTTTCATACTACAATCCTCCATTCCCTCACCCCATTCAACTAGCCATCATGTAGATGAATAAACCCAGCAGAGAAGGCACTGGCTATACCCACCAACTACCAAGCAACCAAGCCCACCTACTTGTAGCAATGTCACATTGAGGGAGAGACAGGAGGTGGCATGTACCATTCTCATCAAACCACCACCACTGCTCAACTCCAAACCTTTTTTAGACATGGTGATAACCCAATAGTGGAAGACCACCTTCCCCTGCTCCCTCCCCCACAGAAGTGTTCCTAATCCTAGACGGTCTTTCATAGACATCATCCAGAGAATCAGCTCTTGTGGTAATATGACCTAGCTACTGCCTCTGTAGGTGCTATAATCCCTGCTTCTACAGCAATCACAGTTACTGAAGACCCAGAAAAGAATGTTCTTATCCCCCAAAACCCTTGGCACCATCAAATGTTTCAATATCTGAAAGGGATACAGTTCTTTTTTAAACAGTGTAAAGATATTAATGGAGATACATTATTATTTGCTTTGCTGAAGAAGGGGTCTTTCTGTCTGACTTGTAGTTGAAACCTCTTACGTGTATTATTTCCCCCTATCATAATATGAACTCTTTAAGAGAAGGGACTGTCTTGCTTTCCTAGTTGTACTCACAACACTTAGCATAGTGCTTTGTACATAGTAAATGCTTAAGATTTTTCATTCATTCATTCATTCACTCACTCAAATTCCTATTTCAGGACCAATTTTGCCCATAACTAAGTAATTATGGGGCATCTGAGAAGTATTGGGATGTTCTTGTTAAATTCACCACTGTGTATGAAGAACATGAGCCTTTTGTAGTCTCCCACAGGGACACAAATGTAATTATTTGGAAGTTAGTATTTAATTTCTTATAACGCATTGCTGCATTCATTCTTCTAGCACTGAAATATCTTAAATGAATATTTTAAAGAGTACAACACTTAGAAATGTAATTACATTATGATAATTTCGAAATTAATCCCCGCATTCATGTCATATATCAGAAACTCGAAGTATGCACCAATTTCCTGGAATATTTTAAATTTAAAAAAAATCTCATTGGCACTTTAATGACACATCTAAGGACAGAAAAGCAGTTTTTTTCTTTGCAGAAATCATCTGCAACATCACATTATTTTCAAATTATTATCTAAAGAAATTTATTAAAGGTAGAAGAAAGAGGGAGGATAAGGGGCACCGTTAAGAATTAGAAGAAGAAAATCAAAAAAGGGGAGAGAAAATCAGGAAAAAATAATATCAACAAGAGCCCCAAGAAGAGAATGAGGCCATGTCTGAATAATTTAAGTAATTATCTTTACCCTCTGCTTTGCTTTTGCTGTGCAGACATGGTTTGAACAAACTCTATTCCCAGAAATCACCCCGTGGAATGGAAAGTCTAGGTCATTCTTGCCAAAATGTTTGGGAATTGGCACTGAGCAGTAGTCAGACTTAAGCTGGCAATCTGTGATACTATCCTCTGGGTTTTAATAGTAGTTATCTTTGCACATTCATTTGGTAAAGCTTCTATTCATGTTCACACAAGGCCTTGACTATGGCTTCTGAATTTGTTGGCCCCTTCCACTCAGAGGACAAATTCAGTCTGCAAATAGCAATATGCTCAGTGAGTAGATATGTTTTAAAGATTGTATGCTGATCAGATGAGACCTCATTTGTTCAACCGAACAACTGACCTTTCTCAACTTGTCTGGTATATAAAAGTTGAGGTTTAAGTAATTGGAGCAAATTCATAGGATTCATACAATCATTTTGTTTTTTTCACTTTTATAGGAATAGAGGTGTGGTTAAGTCAATCATAAAATCACTTTAAAATATATATTAAAATCTAATATGTAAAAAAAGAATCAATGAAGAGATACCATGGGAGAGAGGGAGAACTGGCTTCAAATCATGAAAATCTGAGTTCAAGTCCTTTCCCTTATATATACCAACTTGTAGAATCCTTGGGAAGACAAGTTGAACTTTCTGTGTTTTGAGTAAATCTCTAATATTCTAAGTTTCCAGGAAAAGTACTGACTTACATTAGTATAGGGAATTTCCTCATTCCATTCCAATGTATTCACAGTCCTGATATCTATTAAAAAAAAAATACAACCAATTAAAATTGTTTCACAATTATGTAGTTTTAACTTTGTGAATTTCAATGCTCAAACTGTCAAAAATTTACAGTCACTCATTCAATTCTCCATCTAGATTTTTTATTCACTTTTCCTGTCTCATGGCCCCATTTTTCATCATGCTGTTTTGATTCTGCTTTCCCCCCCCACTTTGCTTTATTTCATAAAATCCCTTCCTGATTTCTTAATACTCATCATACTTGCTGATTCCATTTTGCTATCTGATTATATTAATAGATCACAATTCATTTAAGCATTCCACTGTTGTTGTACATTTAGGTTGTTTCCTGTTTTAAGCAATTACAAATACTTTTTTGTTTGTTTTGGATACAGGGTATGTTCCCAGTAATGCTATACTTGAGTCTTATGGAGTGATTACTTTTATAATTTTTCCTGCAAGTGTCAGCTAAGATGAGACTTTTTTGAGTCCTTTTTAAGCACCCTTTGTTAGCACCCTTGGAGAAAAAGACCACCTTGCATGTATTTTGTATATTCTTATATATGCAAATGATATCATTCCTGGTAGACTATAAGCTCATTGAAAGTAGGAGGTTTTTCACTTCATCTTTGTATCTTGACCACTTAGAAGACTTCTGAGTCATTGGCAGTCACTTAATAAATCCTTGCTAATTGATATTGCCAGGTCTGGTTCAAGAAAGTTCTATGAGATTGATTACACATGTCTTGGTTTATTCACAATTCGCTAGTATAGACTTTTGTCACTTTTAATTATTTTGGCTAATTTGATGAGTGTTGAGGAAGAATCTCAATTTTTAAAAATTTGCATCCATATGATTATTATGAGGATGAATAAATCTTTTTTCAAGTGCTTATTAACAATTTGTGTTTCCTCTTTTGAAATTTGCCAGTTTTGTCTTGTGGTGCCTCCATCAAACTGGCAAAGAAGACAAAAATATAGAAATCATTACTTTGGAAGGAGAAGAGAAATGTCAGGTACACTGATGCATAATTGCTGGAACTATGAATTGGCTAAACCATTCTGTAAAAATATTTTGGAATGATGCTAAGATGATGATTAAATATACCTTTTTATTCAATCAATCAGTAAATGTTTCCCTTTTTTTTTCTTTTTTTGGAGGGGGGAAGGCAAGGCAATTGGGATTAAGTGACTTGCCCAAGGTCACACAACTAATAAGTGTTAAGTGTCTGAGGCCACATTTGAACTCAAGTCCTCCTGATTCTAGGTACTCTATTCACTGTGCCACCTAGCTGCCCCCAGTAAATGTTTCTTAAGCACCTATGTGCCAAGCACTGAGGATACCAAAAGAAGTGTAAAACAGTCCTTGCCCTCAAGGAGCTTGCAATCTAATGAGGTAGGCACTATGAAAATTAATATACCAAGCAAGCTATATACAGGAAAAAGTAGAAAATAACAGAAGGAAGGCAGTGGAAATGAGGAGGTGGCGAAGGCTTCCTTTCATGCAGAGATTCCACTGATACTCGAATACTCCAAGGAAGGTAGAAAGAAAACTTCCATATACACAAACAAATTTATAGTAATATTGTTTTTGGTAACAACAAATACCTGGACTCAAATAGATGCCCATCAGTTGGGGGAATTACTAAACAAATGATGGTATATGAATGTAATGGAATAGTACTATGCTTTAAGATATGAGAAATGGGACAAGAAGCACAAGAAAACCTACAGGAACTGATGTATGTCACGTGAAGTAAACCAAAAGAGGAAAACAATATGCACAATAGTCTGTTTCAACAATGTAAATGGAAATATCAACAAAAATAAAGTGGAATCTTGTCTAATTATAATGAACAAGTGTATCTGCTAGAAGAGGTGAGAAAATGTATCTCCTTCTCGTCATTGGAAGGCAGGGGATTATGGGTGTGAAACATGGTATATCCTGTCAGACTCTTGATTCAATTTGCAGAACTGACTTTCCCTCTTTATTATTTCTCCTTTGCTACGAGTGATAACTCTGTAGGCAGAGAAGAGGGTGAGAATATATTTTGAAATGAAGATAACATAAAAAACCAAAAGATAACAATTAGAAAGAAAATTTTAGAAAAGAAAAGTCTCTGCTTATTCTTTCACTGTTTAATTCATTGTAGACCAGTTTGTAAGATTTCTTAAACAGTTTCTTAAATATTTTAGATGTCAAACTTTATCTCTCATATTTATCACACAATATTTCCCCAATCTGTTCTTTTTTCTTTCTCTTTCAATCTTATACCCTTCTATTGTTCTTTCAACTCCCCAGTCAGTCTGCTTTTTCTTGTTACCATGTAGAGTCCTGTGAATAGGATCTGTGAGAGTTTCATCTTTTGTGTTCAGTGACTGAATCAAATTAATCATGTCTTCCTCTTCTCTATCTCAAAATATTTCTCTTTCCTAATCTATCTTCTTTTCTTTTTATATCAAAGGAAAAACCACAATGCTATGGGGGAAGCCCACTGAACTGGCAGTCAAGAGACTGGGCTTCTAGTCCTGGTTTTGTCATTAAGGTACCTGTGAGACATCTGTCAAGTGCCTTAACCTATAGGGCCCTTGTTATATTATTTAACTTTTTTTTTTTAAATAGGGTGGCTAGGTAGCACAGTGAATAGAGCACTGACCCTGGAGTCAGGAGGATCTGAGTTCAAATCTAGCCTCAAACACTCAACACTTACTAGCCGTGTGACCTTGGGTAAGTCACTTAACCCCAATTGTTGGCCTTACCCCCTCCAAAATAAATAAACAAACAAATAAATAAATAAGTTACACTAGGCAACTGTCATGGTCTTTTGAAACAAACACTAAAGTCTACAGGTCTTCTTATTGATATCAGTCTCTCTCATCATTTCTAGAACTTTACTCTCTTTTTCTGTCTGAGATTGTCCTTTAATGTCCTATCAGAAGTTTTTTTTTATTCCCTTCTGTAAATCTGTTGAGGTTCCTCCCATTTTGCCCAATTTTTCACTAATCCTACTGTCTCCTTGAGTAATCATCTTATTTCCCTCCTCCATTCAAATGCAAAACTTCTGGAATGCTCTATAACTATTGCTTCCACTTCTCTACCAGGGGTTCCTGCAATCTTACTTTTCTCTGCCACTAAGGTCACTTCCCCTTCCATTCATTAAAAATTCTATTGGTTCCTTATTACCTGTAGAATAAAAATAAACTTCTCTGTTTAGCTTTTAAAGCCCTTCACAACTCTGATCCAATCTATCTTTCCATCCTTATGCATTTCATAATCCAAGCTGCCTTTCTCTTTGCCCTTCTCACACAGCACTCTATCTCCTATTTCCCAGTCATTTTCCATGCCTAGACTATACACTGTCCCCCTTGCCTCTACCTCATAAAAACTCTCTCTTCCTTCAAGAAACAATTCAACCCTATGTTCTAAATAGTCTTTTTGGAACTTCCCTTCAACTGCTAATGCCCTCTTTCCCACAAACATCTTGTCTTTAATTGCCTTATATTTACTCTGTCTATATTTTATACATACTTTTAGTCTGCTGAGTAGAGAGAGTTTCATTATTTGTTTCCTTGTACGAAGAGCATAGCACTATATTTGACAAACAGTAGATAATTGATAGATGATTGTTGATTGATTGATGTTGCTTTGGCCTCTGAGACTTTCCTTAGAGGGCTGAAGGCCTCCAACAGTCTGTCTCTCACATAGCTTTCCTGTCTTATTTCATAGCACTTTTCTTCATGTCCCCTCAATTCTTATCAAACCGCTTTGCTAGTTGCTTCCTGTTTGCAACACTGCATTTTCTGCAACCTTGCATTTGCATGCTCAGCCTATCATGCCTGTAATAGTCACCCTCCCCCTGTTTCTTGCAATCCTTAGCATTCTTCAAGGGTACCTTAAAGAAGTGATCAAGGAAGTGATCACTGAGATGATCAAATGCCTCCAAGATGTCTTTTCTGATCCTTCCCACTTGTTAGCACTCTCTGGCTCTAGGTAGCTAGGTGGTGCAATGAAATGAGAATGCTGGGCTTAGAATTAGGAAGACCCCAGTTAAAATCTGGCCCCAAACACTTACTAGCTGTGTGACCCGGGGCAAGTCACTTAATCTCTAGTTTGCCTCAGTTTCCTCAAATGTAAAATGAGGAGAATAGCAGTAACTGCATTGCAGGGTTATTGTGAAAATCCAATGAGATAGTATTAGTAAAGTACTTAGCTTAGGCCCTCACATGTAGTAGGTCCTTAGTAAATGTTTTCCTCATTTCCTTTTGAGATTATTTTGTATTATTCTGCATTTATTTTGCCTTTATTCATCTGGGTAGATGTTGTATCCCCCAACAGAATGTTAGATTCTTGAAGTGAGGAACTATTTAATTTTGTCCTTGTATTTACTGCAGTCAGACTATAGTAAGAATTTAATATGTACTTCTTTAACTGAATTGAATCCATATTAAGTCAATGTATGGATTGATTATACAATATAGTGATCACTCTAAGTAGCCCTGAGGTTTTCAGGAAGGAACTGGGAAGGATATTTGGCTCAAATATGGCATCATGGGGAACTAGAGAGGGGTGCTATTTGAAAGTTTTTCCTTCAAGGCCCAGAATTTAAGCTTACACTGCCAAATAAATAAGAGCTCTAAACTCAAGGGAATTCAAAAGACAGGGGGAAGAACTCAGAAGAGGAAGATAAATTTGTTCCTGAGATGACAATTTGTTGCAATTTCAAACATTTTATTTAGCCCCCAGGAAAGAGAAAATGATGCATTGCAACTGTCAAGTAAAAAAAAAAAAATTACTTCACTTTCTTCTCTAACTCTCCCTTCTTTTTTTGAGGAGGGGTGAAGGTACTAATTTCAGATCAAGGTAATGAGGAAGATTGCTTGAAATTACAAGTAAATAATCACAATTAATTTGATGGTTGATAGCATCTTGCAAATGTAACCATGGACACCATGGAATAAGGGTGGTCGTCATGGAGATATTCAATACCCTTGGGTTCTCAATACTTTGTCTTGAACAATCATAATAATCAGGTGTAGGTGTAAATTCATATGAGAAGGACATAAGAAATAGTCCAATGGACAGACAGAGTGGTTAGATTGAGGTCAGCCAACTGATGAAGGTGAATTGCAATATATAAGCTCATAAACTCATCACTTTCTGAGTATTAATGCTTTATCATCCATAGTGAGTTCTGGAGTATAAAATACTCCTGTCTACACAGCCATCCAGAGGTAAAATATTTAGCCATTACCCTTCAAGGTCCTTGCCATGGTCCAACCAATCAATCAATCAACATTTATTAGGCATCTGCTATGTGCCAAGCACTTGGGATACAAAGAGAAAGGGGTCCAGGAAGCAGAAATATTCAATGATCAGCTTAAATCACCAATGAAGTTATACAGAGAAGTTAACCAAATTTACTGAGGAGGGCCAGGGGTAGTTTTCACTGTTAATCTTTTTTTTTTTCTTTTTGGAGGGCAATTGGCATTGTGACTTGCCCAAGGTCACACAGCTCTTTTTTTGTTAAGTGTCTGAGGCCACATTTGAACTCAGGTCCTTCTGACTCCAGGGCCAGTACTCTATTCACTGTGACACCTAGCTGCCCTTTTCACTGTTAATCTTGAAAAACCAGTGTGGTATTATGGAAAGAGATTAGTGGGCTTGAGCCATACTTCTGGCACAAATGAGCTGTGTGACCTTGGCAAAGTCAATCTTCTGGACCTTTTTCTTCCTCTGAGAAAAAGAGGTTGTTAGACTAGATTCTTTCTAAATTCCCTTCCAGCTCATATATTCTATGCTTAATTGGGAGAGAAGTGATGTTATATTCATGTCCTCTTTCAAAAATAGGAAACAGGGCCAGAGAAAAGATGGTGGTGAAAAGGCAGCTACTCACTTGAGCTCTCCCCAAAACCTCTCTAAACACTATTAAATAATTCCATAAAATAATTCCTGGAGCAGCAGAATCCACAAAAGGATGAGGGGAAATGATTTTCCAGTCAAAGACAACTTGGAAGGTCATCAGAAAAAGTATGTTGCACTGGGTGAGAGTAGAGTGCAGGCCACACCAGTGCAGATGGGCCCCAAGAAACAAGCAACAGTCCTTGGGAGCCCTTGAATCAGCAACAGAAGCAACAGCGTCTGCTAGAGCTCTGGGTAGCTCTAAGCACACAGATAGTAAGGGGGGTGAACAACTGATCAGAAGGGGATCATAGGGGTCTCTTTGAAGCTGTAGTACAGCAGGTACCCTTGTCACAATTCAGCAGCAGAAAAGAGTGCTTGTGGTCACTCACAGACCAGAGTACAGACTAAGAGAGTAGTAAACACATCCCTTCTTAGATCCTACCATCTTGGAAGGACTGAAAACTTACAAGTCCCTAGATGTATTTTAGAAAACAACTACACAAAAGCCCTGAAGCTTGGGACAATGCACCCTCCATGCTGGAAGCAGAGCCCCACTTTACCAAAGTGATAAAAGTCAAGAAATAGAAGGATAAAATGAGCAAACAAAAAAAATTTCTGATCAGAGAAAGTTACTATGGAGACAAGGAAGATCAGAAGCAGATAACATCTAAAGTCTCCAAGAAAAATATGAATTGTTCTTAGGTCATGGAATAACTCAAAAGGCATTTTGAAAATACAGTAAGAATTGTGGAAGAAAAATTGGGAAAAGAAATGAGAGTGAAGCAAGAAAATCATGGGAAAAAAGAGTCAACAGTTTGGCAAAGGACACACACACAAACACACACACACACCCCACACACACATACATACACAGACAAGGCCAAATGGAAAAAAATTACAAAAGGCCAATAAAGAAAGAATATAATGAAAAGCTGACTTGGCCATATGGAATAAGAGGAACAAGTCAGCGAAGAAAAAAACAATTCTTAAAAAGCAGAATTGGCCAAATGAAAAAAGAGGTACAACCGTTCACTGAAGAAAATAATTCCTTGAAAATTAAAACAAATGGAAGTTAATGACTTCATGAGAAATCAAGAAACAATTTAAAAAATCAAATAAATAAAAAATAGAAAATAATGTGGAATATCTTACTGGAAAAACAACTGACCTAGAAAATAGATCCAGAAGAGATAATTTAGAAATTATCAGACTACCTGAAAGTCATGATAAAAAAAAAGAACCTCAGGGAGGCTACATGGCACAGTGAATAGAGCACTAGTCCTGGAGTCAGGAGAACCTGAGTTCAAATCTAGCCTCAGACATTTAACACAAAAACCAGACATGTGACCTTGGGCAAGTCACTTAACCCCAATGGCTTTACCTTCCCCCTCCAAAAAGCAAAAAACAAACAAAAAAGAACCTCAATATGATGTTTCAATAAATTGTTGAGGAAAACTGCCCTGATATTCTAAAACCTTAGGGTAAAATAGAAATTGAAAGAACCCACCAATCACCTGAAAATGAAATCACCAAAATGAAAACTCCCAGGAATACTATAGACAAATTCCAGAGTCCCCAGTTCAAGGAGAAAATATTGCAAATAGCCAGAAAGTAACAATTCAAGTATCATGGAGCCACACTGAGGAAAAACAGAAGATTTAGCAGCTATGTTAAAGGAACAGGGGGCTTGGAATATGATATTCCAGAGAGCAAAGGAGCTAGGATTACAACCAAGAAATCACCTACCCAGCAAAACTGAGTATAATCCTTCAGGGGAAAAAATGGATATTCAATGAGATAGAGAAATTTCAAGCAATTTCTGATGAATATACCAGAGCTGAATAGAAAATTTGACTTTCAAATACAAAACTCAATAGAAGCATAAAAAGGTAAACAGGAAAAGAAAATCATAGACGACTTAATAAGGTTAAAATGTTTACATTCCTACATGGGAAAATGATACTTGTAACTCATAAAAATTTTCTCATTAGTAGGGCAGTTAAAATATAAAATAATATAAAATATAAACATATATGTTTATATTAATAGAGAGAGAGAGAGGACATAAATATAAGTTGAACATGAAGAGGTAACTAAAAACTTAAATTAAATTAAGGGATGAGAAAGAGGAATGCCCTGACAGGAAAGGGAGAGGTAGAATGAGGTAAACTATGATATATAAGAGAAGTAAGAAAAAAATTTTACAGTGGAGAGGAAGATGAGGAGTTGGTGGGGGAGGGTGGGAATGAGCGAACCTTAATCTCATCAGAATTGGCCCAAAAAGGGAATAATATACACATTCAATTGGGAATAGAGCTCTATCTTACAGTACAGGAAAATATGAGGGGAAGGGGGTAAGAGAAAAGGTGAGGGATGATAGAAGGGAGGCCAGATTGGGGGAGGTGATAACTAGAACCAAAACATTTTTGAGGAGGGACAGGGTGAAAGAGAGAGAATACAATAAATGGGGTAGGTGGAATAGAATGGAGGGAAATACATTTAGCAATTTTAACTGTGGGAAAAAAATGAAGCAAATTTCTCTGATAAAAGCCTCATTTCTCAAATATATAGAGAACTGAGTCAATTTTGTAAGAATATGAGTGAGTCATTCTCCAATTTATAAAGGAACAAAAGATATAAGCAAGTTTTCAGAAATAAACAAAGCTATCTATAACTGTATGAAAAATTGCTCTAAATCACTAACTAGAGAAATTATAATTAAATTAATTCTGAGCTACTTCCTCCTACTTATTAGATTGGCTAATAGGGCAGAAGAGGAAAATGACAGATGTTGGAGAGGATATGTGAAAAATTAAACATTAATGCACTGCTGGTGGAGTTGTGAACTCATTCAGCCCCTTTTTAGAGCAATTTGGAACTGCCCAAAGGGCTATAAAACCATGCATACCCTTTTGATTTAGCAATGCCACGACTAGGCCTGTATCCAAAAAGAGATTTTAAAAAAGGAAAGGGACCTATTATATACAAAAAATATTTAAATCAGTGCTTTTCTAGTAGGAAAGAATTGGAAACTGAGAGGATACCCATCAATTGTGGAATGGCTGAACAAATTGTGCTGCTACTGTAATGTAAATACTATTGTGCTATAAAAAATGATAAACATGATGCTCCCAAGAAACTTGGAAAGACTTACATGAGCTGATGCAAAGAAAAATGTACTGTGTACAAAGTAACAGCAATATTGGAAGATAAGATCAGCTGTGAATGACTTAGCTATTCTTGGAAATACAATGATCCAAGACAACTCTGAAGGACTTCTCATGAAAAATGCTGTCCATCCCCAGAGAAAGAACTGACAATTTCTGAGTACAGACTGAAGCATATTTTTCCCCCTTTCTTCACTTTTCTTAAGGTTGGAGGGTTTTTTCTCTGTTTTATTTTACAATATGATTAATATGGAAATGTTTTATATGACTACACATGTATAACCTATATTGAATTGCTTGCCTTCTTAATGAGGAGAGTGGGGAGGGAGGAAGGGAAAGCATTAGGAACTCAACATTTTAAAAATGAATGTTGAAAATTATTTTTTCGTGTAATTGGGAAAAATAAAATACTAAACAAATTTTCAAAAACAGGAAATAATCATATATCACTATTGTCACACAGAAGAGGAGTCATTTTACCAATGGAGCCAATGGGATTCAAGACAGGCCTGGATTTAAACCTCAGAAGTAAACCAACACACACACACACACACACACACACACACACACACCATACACACACACACACACAAACTTTTGCAACTTTATTGTTTTGTTTGTTCTTTGTATGATTTTCATAGTAATTGATGCCAGAGATGAACAGACAGACAAAGACAAAAAAAGAGACAGAAATAGGCAGAGAGAGTCAGCAGGAGAGATAGGGAGACTGTATGGGTGGGAATCTGTGTTTCCTACAGGTAGGTTCTGTCATCTTAATCTAGTAAGACTCACAAAGATGAGAAAAGTATGAGCCAAGGAGAAGCAATGATGAATGTTAACAGGATTACTGTGGGTTTGGGATTTCAAATGTGAACTTCTTGAGGGGAGAGAGCATGTTTTTGATTTCTTTGTATGCTCAGCAGGTAGCCCAATGGCTAGCATATAACAAACCCTTAAAAAGGTTTCTTGTTGCTTTTGGAATATGGTGAAAGGTGAGTTGGGCACAAATGGATCCTGAAGTTACCAGGCTTTTTTATGATCTGCCTGATATGCTATTAGTAATTAGGGCTTGGTGGGCAACAGAACCAGTCCAACCAGAGTCTATTGGGACCTCTAGATTAGAGATGCTAGGAATATTCGAGAAAGTTCCTGCAGGGAGCTGAGGAAGTCTGGACAGGTAGAGTAAAGGTAAATCAGTGAGGTTCTCAGCAGGTTAGTAGGCAGTATCAAAGAGGTCCTCTGATAGACCTAAATTAGAAGGACATATAATGTAAAATACAAGGGAAGTAATGTACAATAAACCTAGATAGTATGTATGATCCAGATTGTGGATTGTATCTGTAGCAATTATGTAACAAAGTAACTGTGAGACTCATAAAATAATTCATATAAAACAATCTTTGCAAAACTTAAGATATGTCATGTATTATTATTATTATTTTAACAAATATTTATCAAGCACATATTACATTCATAGCATAATGCATTGAGGAGATGTAAAGCCACACATGGGCAGCTTTCCAGAGGACTGCTGTGAATAACTTTCAAGGGTCTGATTACATAGTATAGTGAGCTCTCTATTTAATAACAAATCAGAGCAAAATATTCACATAAAATCAAGGTACAGCATTCACAATGTTACAACTTATAACAGAAAATCAAAATACAGCTTCTCCTCCTCTACTACCACTTCCTTCTCCACCTTCTTTTCTTCTTCTTCCTCACCATCATCACCAGCATCTTCCTCCTCCTCCTGCTCCTGTCGCTGCTGCTTCTCCCTCCATTCCCTTAGAGTGGACCATCCTGGTACCTCTTTTATGAAGTGAGGGCTGAGGAGACCCCCGGACTTGCCATGGCCAATGAAAAGCTGAAGTAAGGAGTCAAGACTGAAAACAACGACCACATTAATTTGAAGGTGGCAAGGCAAGATGGTTCAGTGGTGCAATTTAAGATTAAGAGGCACACATCACTTAGTAAACTAATGAAAGCCTATTGTGAATGACAGGGTTTGTCAATGAGGCAGATCAGATTCTTATTTGATGGGCAACCAATCAATGAAACAGACACACCTACACAGTTAGAAATGAATGATGAAGATACAAATGATCTGTTCCAGCAGCAGACAGGAGGTGCTTACTAAAAAGAGAGTCTACAACTCTGCTCCAGAAGGAAAACAATATATTCACATTTAAAAAACCAGGATTTGATTCATCCACATCCTGACTACTGCAGTATAGTTTTCTCTATTCTTTGATTCCCTTCCCCATTCCTTTATTGTACATAAAGTAACTGGTGTATGTGCACAGGCATAATTGTATTTTTTAAACTACATGGCTGATGGTATGTTTTGATCAACATCAAATGGAAATGGGAAGGGGAAAAAACAAACCTGTTCTGTGAAAATATCCCTTTTCTCCATTAGTGGCATGCTCATTCAACTTTTATCTTTACATTCCAGTAAGTTATTTTGCTCTCACTGTTTAACAACACCAAACACATACACACACACACACAATAAAATCAAAATACAGCATTTACCATGTCACAACCCAACAACTTATCACTGAAATGGCCACATAGTTTTCACCAAAGTGGTCACACAGTTTTCAACAAAGTACAATCATTTAGTAACTCAATAATTCAATAAGACTTAATTCAATCAGTATTAAGGAGGAGAGCCTCCTTAATCCTTAACTCACTCATCCTTAAGGAGGCAAGGCTTCCTTAAGGGACATAAAGTACAATTGTCAAAGTCCTCCACCCATGGGATGCAATTAAGTTACAATATCAGTCACTACTCTGTACCCTCTTAATGGGTGGTGGAAAATACACAGGTCATCCACTCCTAGGTTACAAGTAAGTTACAATTTTATCAGTCACTACTCAGCATCCATGAAGAGGTTTTTTCATCTTGACTCGAGGCAGGTAACTCCTACCTGAATCCACCAAACTGTCACCTGGGTTCAATGGCAGACAGCTCCCAGCTCCTTGTCCAGCTCTCCATGCAGTTCCTGCTACACACTGAAGCTCACAATGTCCAGTCCATCTCAAATCCTTCACAGTCCCTGTTCCTGGGCAGAGAAAACTTAACAGAGCCACAGACAACATACCAACACCAGTCATGCTTCCGCTCGCAAATCAAGCTGGCCCTCGGATGTCCACAGCAGCTTGCCCTGGCCCTCGGAAGTCTTCAGCAGTTCCATTCTCAAAATGAGAATCACTGTCTCCCATTCACAAAATCAAAATCACTTTCTCTTATTCTCAAGCTCAAAATCACTTTCTCCCGTTCTCAAAATCAAAATCACTTTCTCCAAGGAAGTTTCAGTCCAGCAGCAGCAGCTCAGCCTTTTGATGTTTGCTGAGAGAAACTCTCTCTGTCTCTGTCTCTCTCTCTGTCTCTGTCTCTGTCTTTCTGTCTCTCTCTGTCTCTCTCTGTCTCTCTCTGTCTCTCTCTGTCTCTCTGTCTCTCTGTCTCTCTCTCTGTCTCTCTGTCTCTCTGTCTCTCTCTCTCTCTCTCTCTCTCTCTCTCTCTCTCTCTGTCTCTCTCTCTCTCTCTCTCTCTCTCTCTCTCTCTCTCTCTCTCTCTCTCTCTCTCTCTCTCTCTCTCTCTCTCTCTCTCTCTCTCTCTCTCTCTCTCTCTCTCTCTCTCTCTCTCTCTCTCTGTCTCTCTCTCTCTCTCTCTCTCTCTCTCTCTCTCTCTCTCTCTCTCTCTCTCTCTCTCTCTCTCTCTCTCTCTCTCTCTCTCTCTCTCTCTCTCTCTCTCTCTCTCTCTCTCTCTCTCTCTCTGTCTCTCTCTCTCTCT